>NC_068446.1:14416512-14791512 GCF_023373465.1 Oncorhynchus keta
TGGTTTTAGTAATACACCAGTCCATCATTTCATAGCTTCCGGGCTTTGAGCACACACATTTAGAAACAAACAAACATAACGTAAAAAAAAAAAAAACTTCAGATGTCTTAATAGTCGTAGATGGCCAGCTGCTGGAGAGGGGCACCTGTTGGGGCTTTCCCTCACTACCAGCAGAGAGACATCTGGAGACGCTCAGCAAACACACAGCAGTCATTTAAACACCTTTACATTGAATTACACCGAGAGCAAAACCTGGATACACTCCAGCTTTATATACAGAGGGAGGGAGAGAGGGAAAGAGAGAGAGAGTAAGGAAGAGGGTGAACCAGAGTCAACTGTGAGTCCTAGGAGATAGATAAAAGGAGGGAGGAACAGAGGGGGGAGAGATGAGGGAGGGAGAGAGAGAGAAAGAGAGAGAGAGAGAGAGAGAGAGAAAGAGAGAGAGGGAGGGTGAGAGAGAAGGACTCACATGAATCACACCATAGCCTGTAGGGGTATAACTGTCCACCAAAGCTACGGCTCGGTAAGTATTGCGGTTTTGCGTCATGGTTCGGTTCAGTTTTGGTACACTGGAAAAATGTAATGCCATTCACAATGTTCCTTGCATTGTCTGTTGTGACCGGATTGTTATGCTGGGCCTCTCAAGTTTCCACTCTGATGCTGCGTTTGTAACCATGTGGGAGGTGGAATTTACCAGTTCTGAAGTCGTAAATACCAGTTGGATTCATTCATGTGATTTGAACTCATTGAGAAATGGCGACTGGCTAATGGCCAACAAGCTGCAAACTATAAATTAAAAGTACAGCTATCATGCTTGTAAAAAAAACAAAAAAAAACAAACCCATTAATACATTGCTTTTTATAAATAATGTTTTGTAGTTGCATTTAACTGATGAAACTGCTGTTATAGAGAAGTGGGTGCTAAAGGATGATAAATGAGTTTCCCACTAGTAATTACCAGTTTGAGGGCCGTTCAATTGAGTTTTTCCTAGTCGTATGCTGTAAATCCCCACTTCCCACTTGGATGCGAACACACCCCAACACTGCTTCCTTCAGTGCCAGATGCATACCAAGGGGTGTGTCTGTAGCAAGGTACATCTCCCACTCCGGGGTAATCTGATGGGCTCTCACTGTGAAATTCATAAAAAATTCTGGCTTGCTTATTTAGCGTGTGTAATACTTGTTTGCTGAAATGGGTGCAAAAAGAATGTTTAGTAACGTGTCTCGGGCATTCTCACAAGGCGCTGAAACCCCCTATTCTCAACCACCGGGGGCATATCCGCTATAAACAAAAAAAACGTCAAAAATATCACTCTTATAATTGATTTGGCCCAGTCAGAATCAGCTGCCGAGGGCTGCTTGAATGCAGATGGGAGAAGATGTTGTTTCTTTGCGTTTCCGTCTTGCTCTGGTATACCGGTGTGATGTCGGCATAAACGTGTCGACATATTTGAGGCGTTTGCAGATGCATAGCCTGTTCTCGTTGAATGCGGCGACATACGGTTAACATTTTAGCCACAACTCTCTGTCCATCGCCGTCGTGATCTACCCGGAAAGCCAAAATGTTGCCAAACTGAAGATTGAAACAGTGATGGAGGAGCCCCCCCCCCCCACCACTCGCCATCGTACAGAACCAGTTCCCGGTTGCCCCTCACAAAAAGACAGTATGAAATGCGCCAATTAAGATATATCTTTTTTAAAGAGGCAGCCGTACAACACAGTGCAGGCATAGACTATAGGCCTCCTAATAAGTGTACCATTCGACCCCTAATAGCCAGGGGGGAGGGGTATAAAGTCATGACGATGATTCCAGAGATGTGAAATCAAGCCGTTTACAAGATCTCATCTCGCACTCCCTCCCTCTCTATTCATCCCTCTTTACCCAGCCTCAGGCAGACCTAGAGAGTCTGGCTAATTTGGCCCTGGCTCTGTGGTCTAACTCACAGCACCAGCGATAAGAGACGCCGTCGCGATGTTACCTGAGAGTTGACGGTCTGTCCCATGGGGATGCGGGAACACTCCAGAGCATACTGCTTCACACAGAAGTAGCAACCCTGAGAGAAAGAGAGAGAGAGGGAGACCGAGAAAGACAAGACAATTATAGAGGGAGAGAGCGAAAGACAAGGGTGAGAAGGAGAGAGAGAGATTTTAAAGTGCATATTGTGTGGTGCGGTTACAATGACGACAACAGTTCTAAACTCCTCTCCTGACACTGTGAGAAGGGAGGGGGGTGTAATATGGAGTGACAGAGAAAGGGCTAGAGGGAGAGAGAGAGAGAGGTGGAGGTTTAATATATAGAGAGAGGGGTGGAGGAGGTCTGTAGGCAGCAGTCTCACCTGGAAGGCCAGCTCCATCAGTACGATGCCCCCTGGGAGCGCCCTCTGGAGGTGGTACGCGGTGGTGCCTGAAACTGTGCTCTGCAGAGAAATACAACAGTATCTCAAGAGTTGATGAGGGTGATGATAGAGGGAATTTTGTATGTGTGTGTGTGTGTGTGTGTGTGTGTGTGTGTGTGTGTGTGTGTGTGTGTGTGTGTGTGAGTATATCCCGGTATGCCTTTCAGTCACGAAAAGTGTGTGTAAGTGTGTGTGTGAATAGCCTCATCTCTTGCATCACCACTACTGACCTTTGGGCTGTCCTCACTCCTGGCCTTGTTATAGGAGAAGGACTGCCTCTCTGACGAGAGTGAGCTGAGCATGGCTGCCCGGGCCCTGGCGATGCTGCAGGGAGGAGCGGAGGGAGAGACAAGCAGGGTTAGGGGTGAGGCAGAGCTGGAGAGACCAACGAGAGAGAGAGACCAACGAGAGAGAGAGAGAGAGACCAACGAGAGAGAGAGAGAGTGTGTGTGTGTGTGTGTGTGTGTGTGTATTCTCCTTTAAGCAGGGGTCCCAGAGACTGGCAACACAAAAGAGTGAATCACCCAGTCCTGGGCCAGAGGATGACAGAGACCGAGAGAAGCAGAAACAGCATCTGCCCAGTGGCTGCTACAGTTATATCACATCTGTGGCCAGAGGGATGTGGCTATTGGGGCTAGGATGTGATCACAACACATCTGATGACTAATGGATGAATGAACACTGCTCACAGTTCGGCTCACTGTCACAGAGAGGATTGTGGGAGGGAAATGTCCAATGTATCCATTACACATGGTAAATAAACCTGAAACTTGAGCTAGTATGGTGCAGAAAGATTGTTTGATTATATATATATATATATATGTGTGTGTAGCGATTTGAGGACCACTGGGCTCCCACTGAGACAAGACGTACCTGCGTGCTGGGGACTGTGGCCGGACCTGGACCAGGATGAAGCCCATACTCTGAAGGTACTGGACATACTGCTGGAGGAAGGTGTTAGAGATGTCCTGCAGCCAGGGCTCCTCTCTCAGCCGGGTAGGCAGCATATCAGCTGAGTCCGTACTGTAGCTACGGTCCCTGCCAGACGCCGTGGAGTCACTGGAGCAGTGGCGCTTCTGAAGAGGGGGAGGAGAAGAGAGGGGAGAGGGGGAGGAGAAGAGAGGGAGGAGAAGAGAGGGGAGAGTGGGAGGAGAAGAGAGGGGAGAGTGGGAGGAGAAGAGAGGGGAGAGGGGGAGGAGAAGAGAGGGGAGAGGGGGAGGAGAAGAGAGGGAAGAGGGGGAGGAGAAGAGAGGGAAGAGGGGGAGCGAAGGGGCGAAAATAGAGGTTTCTGGTTGAAAGATTGTTGGATGATTGCTGCTTGTTCCCTCCTGTTCTCAGAAATTCCCCAAGTTTGGGATGGTTTCCAAGATGTTATAACTAAAAGGGCATCTTTCAAAAGTAAGAAAGAAGTGAAAAACCACATGAGGAGTGTGTTGGAGTTAGGCCCCAAGGGAAAGCAGCCATGGTTGCTGTACCTTGACCTGTTGAGGTTGGACAATCTGCTCTTCTTGGATCTGCTTCCTGAACACGGGGTCAAAGAGCAGAGGGGTGGCGCAGTAGTGCACTAGCCTGGACGACTGCTTCAGAGTGTCCAAGTCCACCACCTGTGGAAAGTAAGGAAACATCTCTTTGTGGTCCTTCGAGTCGGATGTGAATTCTTCCTAGTATATATACCAAAAGCCCCAGAATGTTAATGCACGCATACACATGACAGATCCTAAGTGGCGCAGCGGTCTGAGGCACTGCTTGGCAGTGCTAGGGGCGCCACTACAGATCCGGGTTCGATCACAACCGCCCGTCATCAGGAGGCGCACAATTGGCTCAGCGTCGTCTGGGTCAGGGGAGGGTAAGGCCCGGGGGGTAGTAGATAGTCATTGTAAATAAAAAGGTGTTTTATATATGATTTTTTAATGTATTTTTACAATACACACACAGCCACCTACCCACCGTCACAACCACTGAGATCAACGTCCGGTTTTTCTAATGACACAATAAAAACAGTCTACTAAACGTTACACCGACAATGCGGCTAGTGGGCGTAGTACAGAGGAATCTGACTGAGATCACAATGCGGCTAGTGGGCGTAGTACAGAGGAATCTTTCTAATGACACAATAGTACAGAAAAACAGTCTGACTAAACGTTACACCGACAATGCGGTTAGTGGGCGTAGTACAGAGAATCTGACTGGAACGTTCAATGCAGCTAGTGGGCGTAGTACAGAGGAATCTGACTGGTTAAACGTTACCGACAATGCAGCTAGTGGGCGTAGTACAGAGGAATCTGACTCGTTAAACGTTACGCCGACAATGCGGCTAGTGGGCGTAGTACAGAGGAATCTGACTCGTTAAACGTTACGCCGACAATGCAGCTAGTGGGCGTAGTACAGAGGAATCTGACTCGTTAAACGTTACGCCGACAATGCGGTTAGTGGGCGTAGTACAGAGGAATCTGACTCGTTAAACGTTACGCCGACAATGCAGCTAGTGGGCGTAGTACAGAGGAATCTGACTCGTTAAACGTTACGCCGACAATGCGGCTAGTGGGCGTAGTACAGAGGAATCTGACTGGTTCAATGCAGCTAGTGGGCGTAGTACAGAGGAATCTGACTCGTTAAACGTTACGCCGACAATGCGGCTAGTGGGCGTAGTACAGAGGAATCTGACTCGTTAAACGTTACGCCGACAATGCGGTTAGTGGGCGTAGTACAGAGGAATCTGACTGGTTAAACGTTACGCCGACACGTGTGTGTGTGTGTGATATAGGAGGGAAGGGGAGACAGACAGAAGACAACACCGTCTGTTGAGCTGATGTGATCTCCTCTCATATCTAATCCATCACATCAGTGATAGAGTCGGGAATCCATGGGCGGGCCGGCAGGCAGATCTGAGGAGACCTAAAGGGCCAGTGAAGGGAGATGGGTCCCCCACTGTGGATGGACCAAGTCAGGCAACCAGCCAGCCAGCCATCTGACTGGGCAGTAATGGATGAGCCTGCTCTGGTGAGAGGTAACTTACTGAGAGGAGTAGGAGCACACACAGGGAACACAGACAATGTCATCACCAGGCACTAGCTCAATAGACAAGAGTCTAATTGGGACGGACTACTGGTGGTGTTTGTGGTGTTACTGTTTATACTGTAGCCAACAGTTATTCACACTGTTGTTTTCATCCATCTTCCTTTCATGATGAAGGTAGCTGGGGGAAACACACGCACCACATTGCTTTTTTGTGAAAAGAGTGTTTCAGAAACATGAACGAATGTCAACACACACTTGATTTTTTTTCCATTGATACGGTACGCTGCGCCGGTGTGTTCCAGAGATGTGCCGTCCGTGACGATGACGTAATGTTGGGTAACAATTCATTGTCACGCAAAATGACCACGGCATTGTCATAATTGTAATGAGTCTTCGAAAATTCCCTGCGATTTACCTAATGAATACAACTAAGCCTCTCTTCCTAGCCGTCCGGTTCTGCTCTTAAAACTTTACCCTATTCATGTCAAAAACGTAAGTCTATCTAATTGAATATAAAGCTAAATCCCCCCTTCACCTAAAATGTATTAAGACGATTATCACATATTTTTGTGGTTATTGTCCATAATTGTCGTGATTATATGATTATTGCGCCAGCCCTTAGCCGCATGTCAAGATCTTGCAGTGCCTCTGATGAAAGCACTGGTGGGCTGGTGCTCGGGAGTCCCAGGACACCTACAATACTGTGAAGTCTACTGTCCCACAATGCTTGCTAGAATATCAACTTAAGAGTTGCCGTCTCTCATTAAGAGCGGCTCAAATGCTCCAGCTTGCAAACTTTGTAAATGAGTTGTACTATTGAAAATGGGGACAACTTCAAAATAATCTCGTATTTATTTATCCTTGCCAAAGTCCCAGAATACTAAAACATGGCAATAGTTAAATATACATCAATTAGCTACAGTGCATTAAAAAAAAGTTCAGACAACCATTTGCGCCCACATGCAAATGTGTGTAAATGTATTTGAGATGGAGAGCCGCTGTGTGCGTAACCTGCCAGCACCTGTGAACTCAACGCATTTGCAAGACACACTACATGACCGAGAGTATGAGGACATTTCCACTTCGCAATAACAGCACTTACAGTTGACCTGGGGCAGCTCTAGCAGGCAGAAATTTAACAAGCTGACCTGTTGGAAAGGTGGCATCGTATGACGGTGCCACACTGAAAGTCACTGAGCCCTTCAGTAAGACCATTCTACAGCCAATGTTTGTCTATGGAGATTGCATGGCTGTGTGCTCAATTGTATACACCAGTCAGCAACAGGTGTTGCTGAAGTAGCAGAATCCACTAATTTGAAGGGGTGTCCACATACTTTGGTATATATAGTGTAGATAGCGCCGATTGTCAGACAGAGAGGAGCTGATATTTCTCCTCAGCAGAGCCGTTTACGGTGCTGCGTGTGCGTGTTTGTGTCCATTGGCCTGTCATAGGGAGGGAAATGGCTAAAATGGAGGGTCCTCCGTGGCTCAGTTGGTAAAAGCATGGCGCTTGAGACGCCAGGGTTGCGTGTTCCGACTCCCACGAGACATGAGTACGAAAAATGAATGAAAATGTACACCCTCACCGCTATAAGTAACTCTGGAGAAGAGCTTCTGCTAAACGACTCAAGTGTCAAATGTGATGTAAAATGGTTGCGGTAGATCGGTACTTACAGAGATTGGCATGTTGGACTGAGCTGACCTCTGCTGCCAAGTCACAAACAGGTTCTCAATCTTCATCTGCTTCTCCATCTCTGTCAACATGGAGATAAATCCACACAAAACACTCATTGGTCACACAGCCCCGCGGCGGGTCCAGAATGGCACCCTAAATCCCTTTAGTGCACTACCCATAGGGCTCTGGTCAAATGTAGTGCACTATAAAGGGGAATAGGGTGCCATTACTACAGGCAATAGGGCAGCCTTACAGTTCCCAGGGTCATGTCGCCATCCCTCAGAGCTAAAAGCCATCTGCCTGTCTCTGTTAGGGCCAAGAACTAACCATCGCCCTCTCCTCAATCAGCCTAGCTGTCTACTTCATCTTTGCTCCTGTCCGCCTGGCTGCTGGATGGACTGGTGTGGCTCACATTGTATCAAACAAACATAACTAGAGAATCCTGTACTCTAACCCCCCCCATTAAACCTTTTACAACACATTAACATTGGTTGTGTTATAAAAAAAATATCCACTTCATTCTCAACCTATGTAATATTGCATTAGTTAAACTGTAGGAAAGTAGATGGCACAGTATGTATTAGTTATATGGCGACGGTGGGTGAGGAGCGGAGTGACCATATCTGACCATTAAATCTTAAATATAAACCTTACATTATCTTAGAACATATACAGTGTTTATACACATTGGGCCCATATCTGACCTCTCCTCTCTGCAGCCTTGACCTCTAGTAGCTGGGCCCCGTGCCGAGCCACCACGTCGGCCCCGTCCTGAGCGCTGGCCAGGGGGCGGCCCATCCCGATGTCCCGGAGGGCTTCGTCAAAGGGCACCAGTTCTGAGGGGAAGTGGAGGGGGGCCAGGGAGCGGACGGAGCTAGCCAGCTTGCCCTGGTCCTTGCTGGGTACGGGGGGCACTGGGCTCCTCAGCAGGGCATCAGCCTCCAAGGTTGGGTTCAGGAACGGGTTGGGCTCCTGGAGAGAAGAAGAAGATGAGTCAGAGCGAGAGAGATTGAGAGAGGAAGAGAGAGGAAGCAGGAGATGATGAGAGGGGGAGCAAGAGAGATAAAGGGGAGAGAGAAAGTAGATGATAGGAGGGAGCGAGACAGATGAATCGAGAGAGGGAACAGAGAAAGAGTCAAATAAGGAGGAGAATAGAGGGGGAGCGAGAGAGAGATGGAGAGAGATAGAGAAGAAGATGAAAGGCAGAATGAGAGCGATGGAGTGAGTGCGAGGGGGCGTAGAAGCTGTGAGGCGCTCTCCAAGTTATTGAACAAGTAACTTTCTGGTATATGAACATGCCACGACAATGATTATGTTATTAAATACACATGAACGCGGTGCCTGAAACAAGCCATGGGTTGTTATCAACAACAAAAAAATGCGACTCATATCTGACAAATCTGAATCCCAATTCCACTGTGTAAAAAACAAACTACCAGGACACAAGTTGTACACACACATTTTAGATGAACCTAAAAGGTAGAAACCTATCCCGTAAACATCAAAATGTACAGAGCAACTGTGGTAGGGCTGAAACCATGATCTAGTTGATATGCCTAACAGAACTAGGACAGAGCCCTTGACTCAAACTGTGGCAGGGATTGGTGAAGCTCTAGAGATGGCACAGAGACTCATGGACAGCATGTCCTGACTGACACTGCACAGCTAATATGTCCATACCCCTCCTCTCCGGGGAACTTTTGCACAAGTTAGTGCAACGGAGCAGCTTAACGGCTGCTGGGCAGGACCAAGGCAACGGACGAGGAAGAGGAGGGCCCAGACGCCCCAGGGTGGCAGAACCCTCTGTCCAGTGTCTGTCTTGTGCCCGCAGGGCAGGGGGGGGACGGGGGGGGATGGGTTGAACTGGGCACTGGTGCCCACTGTGCTCCTCATCAGGACAGTGACAGATGACAGTCTGCGGGGGCAAATTTTCCGTCGCTCTGATTCTGCCTTCTGTCAGCATTCGTTAGTGGAGAGGCGATTAAGAGTGAGAGCATCGAGGGAGAAACAGGAGAAAGTTTGGGAGCTTTTCTTTTCCTTTTAATTTGACATTTTTGCACTCCAATCGGTTGTTGCGCGGTGGCAAAATGTTAGAAGGATGTTTAAATCACATGACCCCCCCAAAAAGCATTGTAAAACAAAATGCAGTGTGTGTATCCTCTTATGTTCCCAGTAAAAAGAAAAGCGGCAGAGCAAAACTGTTTCTATGACAGATTAAATACAGAATGTTATTTTTGCAAAATCATCTCAAAGCCCTAAAAATACGTCTCGCCTTTCTTCCGTCTCCTGTGTATCGGCACTCGTGCAGACTGCTCAGAAATGATAGGCATTCTTTGTTTTTGACCCCAGAGCTACGGAACTAAAAACACGGGGCTGTGAAGTCAGAGAGCTGAGTGATTCTCTTCACTGTGGTCCCAAATGGCATCCCATTCCCTACAGAGCACCGTGGGCCCTGGTTAAAAGCAGTGCACTAACAAGGAGTAGGGTGAGAATTAGCACACAGCCATTCTCTCTGCTCCTCTCCTCGCGCATATCAAAAGGAGTGAGAGATACAAGGACGCTGACGGGAACGTTGACTGAAAAGGAGAAGCAAAAGAAGAGGAACAGGAGGAATGAGGAAGGGAGGCCTCGGTGCCGACATGTCATACCAAGGTAGGGAGGAAGAGGGAGGGATGATCAGAGAGTGGGAAGAAAACTAGGTCATGTTGATGTTCCGTATTAAAAGACCAAGGAGAATCTACTGAGTACACCAAACGTGGCGTGTGCCAAATGGCGTCCCCCCCATGTCGTGCTCTACTCTTGACCAGGGCCCAATAGGGCTCCGATCAAAACAAGCGCAATAGGAATATTAAAACTGCTGCCATTTAAAACTCCGATGGGAAAAGAGACGTGGGAGGGGATTTAGTGACAAGACCCCCTCCCAGCTTTCGCTAAGAAGAGAAGCAAGAAAGCAGAGGAGAGAGTGGGAAATCAAAGAAAGGCAATAGCAGGTAGCCTACCCACTAGAGGGAAAGAGGGCAGTGTGTCTGTGTGTGTGTGTCTGTGTGTGTGTGTGTGTGTGTGTGTGTGTGTGTGTGTGTGTGTGTGTGTGTGTGTGTGTGTGTGTATACACAGTACCTGCTAGTGTGAAAGGAATCTCAGTCCCCACCCGCAGGAGTTGACAGCTGTGTGTACCCTGCTGTACCACCAGACACTGCCGTTACACTAACCAACAGACTGATTCCACCTGACTGAACCCCCATTTAAACCACCAGGACATTGTTCCCAATCGTAACATTGCACCATCTGTATATTGTGTGTGGGCATATGTTTCATACTTATAGACCACAGTTATGCTGCACGAAAGAGTGGTAGACCGTGACGAATTCAAGCAGATGGCTGTGCCATGCGTGAGACTGTGCGTTTACCTGATCAGGTCTTGGTGGGCAGGTGTGTCTGATTTAGATACGGTACCTCACTGATGGCGATGGTGTGCGCGTGAGCGTTCGACTGTGGTTACTGGAAGTATGACAGCTCCGTGTGTGATTGGCAGTGTCGTAAGGCGACGGTCAGCGCCACTTCACCAGGTCAAATTCGTGGTACACGTAAATGTACCCGGCGAGTGAAGGTGATTCTGAGAAACGGTTTACCTGTTTGAGGTCTGCGTGGGCCGGTGTGTCTGAGAAGCAGTAGTGGTGGAAGAGGCCCATCTTCTGGTTGAGGAGACAGTGGACAACGTGGGACCTGGCATTCTGCCACTGGACGAGCCTGACCAGTCCCCGGTTCAGAGACACACCAAGGTCCACCGACCAGTTATAGGTGTACAGGGTCACCTGGAGAGGGAGAGGGCAGGAGATGGAGAGAGACATAGATCAACACTGAGATTGAGATCAACCCACCTCACATAGCCTACGGGTGGAAATAAATGGGCCAAATTGTGTCATACATACCCCCACCCACCCACAACTCATTCCCCCACCTCCTCTCCTCACCTTCTTATCCAGGATGTGTATGAGGAGGAACCTCTGTCTTGGGGCCACGCCCCTCGAGGCCTGCCCTGGGCTGAAACAATCAGACTGCTCCAAGGCCTCGAAGCGCTGGAAGCCCTTATGAGCTGGACCAATAGGGAGAGAGAAGACAGTGAGAGTGGGACGCAGGGGAAGGATGCAGACCAGGTTTGGGGTCAATGCCATTTATTTCAGTCAATACCCGAAAGTAAACTGAAATTCCAATTCAATTTTGTCTTTATCGACAAGCAATGAGGCGCATTGGAATTGGAATTTCAGTTCCTGGATTGACTGAAATGTAATGGAATCGACCCCAACCTGACACAGCAGACAGAGGACAGACAGGAGAGAACCGGAGCTGAACCAGACTCTAGCGCAGTCTCCAAGATAAGGATGGTACAGTAAGGATGGACTCAGGCCGACAATCAGTTTAACAAGGGGACCTTAATAATGTCACAGACTGAGAATCTTGCATCTCGTATGATCATCAAGTATATGATTACCATCAAGTATATTACCATCTGACCATCAAGTATATGACTAAACGGACAGAAAGTCACCCTATGGTGGGAAAGTGATTTCTGAACACGGTGCTATTAAGATGAAATAGACGGTTCTCATTACGTCCTATCAGACAGAGAATATCTCAGCAGGGTTTTGTAAGCCCCCCAAAGACCAGATGCATACAATTATTCACAGATCCATTCTTCGGGAGGCATGCAGGGGGCTACTCCACTGCTGCCTTTAGAGCAGGCAGAGAAGAAGGGGGGAAAAAACATTTCCTTTCTAAGAAATTGACTATTATTTTGCCAGACGGCCAGAGAGTTAAGCTTGAAGATAAATTGTAGCCCTTTATGAGAGTAGAAATTGTGAGATTTGAGTTGACATTTGGAATTGAACTATAAAAGTTTGGAGGGAGACGAGACAGAAGAAACTGTGTGAACTCTTCATATTCCACAGGTATAAGGTCATCCGTATGAAGCCACGTAAGCAACATGGTTATATGATGCACAGCTCACAACATGCATTCAGTGAAGAATTCAGTGAAGCATTCAGTACAAATCCTGTTTTTTTTACCGTTCTTTTTTTGGGACACATTCTTTGAGGCTTAAATGGGTAAATAGAACCATTAATAATGTCTTAGAAAATTCTACATGAATTTAAAACATATACATAAAACCAGAATAGCCCAGAGCCAGCGTTGCTTGGTTGGGGCTGGCTGGGGGTGAACTTAAGTGTGAACGTACTATGAGTAGGGGGGCAGAATGAGACTTATGTGTGAACATACTCTGCCCCCTCCTCATAGTATGTTCACACGTAAGTCTCACTCTGCCCCCTCCTCATAGTATGTTCACACGTAAGTCTCACTCTGCCCCCTCCTCATAGTAGGTTCACACGTAAGTCTTACTCTGCCCCCTCCTCATAGTAAGACTTACGTGTGAACCATACTATGAGGGGGGTGAGACTTACGTGTGAACATACTATGAGGAGGGGGTGAGACTTACGTGTGAACATACTATGAGGAGGGGGCAGAGTGAGACTTACGTGGTGAACATACTATGAGGAGGGGGCAGAGTGAGACTTACGTGTGAACATACTATGAGGGGGCAGAGTGAGACTTACGTGTGAACATACTATGAGGGGGCAGAGTGAGGGGAACATACTATGAGGAGGGGGCAGAGTGAGACTTACGTGTGAACATACTATGAGGAGGGGGCAGAGTGAGACTTACGTGTGAACATACTATGAGGAGGGGGCAGAGTGAGACTTACGTGTGAACCTACTATGAGGAGGGGGCAGAGTGAGACTTACGTGTGAACATACTATGAGGAGGGGGCAGAGTGAGACTTACGTGTGAACATACTATGAGGAGGGGGCAGAGTGAGACTTACGTGTGAACATACTATATGAGGAGGGGGCAGAGTGAGACTTACGTGTGAACATACTATGAGGAGGGGGCAGAGTGAGACTTACGTGTGAACATACTATGAGGAGGGGGCAGAGTGAGACTTACGTGTGAACATACTATGAGGAGGGGGCAGAGTGAGACTTACGTGTGAACATACTATGAGGAGGGGGCAGAGTGAGACTTACGTGTGAACATACTATGAGGAGGGGGCAGAGTGAGACTTACGTGTGAACATACTATGAGGAGGGGGCAGAGTGAGACTTACGTGTGAACATACTATGAGGAGGGGGCAGAGTGAGACTTACGTGTGAACATACTATGAGGAGGGGGCAGAGTGAGACTTACGTGTGAACCTACTATGAGGAGGGGGCAGAGTGAGACTTACGTGTGAACCTACTATGAGGAGGGGGCAGAGTGAGACTTACGTGTGAACATAGTATGAGGAGGGGGCAGAGTGAGACTTACGTGTGAACCTACTAATCTCAGGGATGTTTTCATCATCTGAACTGTCTTCTGTGGGCAAACGGAGATGAGCACAAACAAACAGCATGATATTGGCAGGGTGCAGGCAGAGACAACAAGACAGTTCTACAGTAGCTACACAGAGATACTCCGCTAACACTACAGACAGACATGCTTGCAAAAGAAAGAAATAATAAATCACAGCAACAGCGGTGATTGTCAGAGAGGGACAGAGGAGAGAGACTCGAACCCAAAGCGCAGGAGCAGACATGTCGTGACAGGGTGATTGTCAGAGGGACAGAGGAGAGAGACTATAACCAAAAGCGCAGGAGCAGACATGTCGTGACAGGGTGATTGTCAGAGGGACAGAGGAGAGAGACTCGAAACCAAAGCGCAGGAGCAGACATGTCGTGACAGGGTAAGCTTAGAAATAATGCCTTCGTGTACATCATGCACTTTAGTCTTCTACACCCATCACCAGTTGATAATTAGTAATAGCTAATAGTAACATGCCATTGGAGTGTTGTTTTTGAAGTGAGAGAATCTAACAGATTTGATGCAATGAGTAATTTAGAAGTAAATTAGCAGCAAACTGTTCCAGGTTGGGTTAGGATAGAGTATTTGGGTTCGGGCCCAGTTCTGCTATGGAGTGCCTGTTTGCTGGGTGGCTGAGCATCGTAATAATATCTCTCAGTATATGCTGATGTAGTATTTCCCATTTTTTCATTTCTCAATTTGCTGCTGCCATAAAGTCAGTTAGTAAAGCATGGTTGACCACAGAATCCCAAAGTTACAGAGGAGAAAAAGGTACCACATCATTTTTTTTTTTCTTCCAAAAAACTAAATAAGGAAATGAGGCATAATTTGAGGTATAAAATAATCATCAAATAGTACCAAAGGGCAATGACTATGTTAAACTCCATGAATCTAAAAAGTCAATAAAATCAAGGGTCGAACAAACGGCACCCGTAGCAGAATTGCTAAGAGCCGGATGCATCAGGTTTTCAGGGATACAGTTAATTCAACCGCACTTCCTTTTCCCCTGAAAACCGGATGCGGGACCTCTGCTCAGGCGTCTTTTTACACCTACTACATTAGCTTAAGCAAACAGTGAACAGTGACTACTTTCAAAAGCACAGGGATAATAGAACTCTGGCTTATGCAGGTACCTTGCTCTGTGCTGCAATGCCATTGGTGGAAGTTCCGTCCAATGAGGATGAAGGTTCTAGAAGTGGTAGGCGGTTGACTGAGGTGGTGGATCAAAGGCAGGGGAGCAAACATGTCTCCTTGGGGACAACTAGGGGACCAAACAAAAAACACATCCGTACAACACTCGCTTGAAAAAATGTGGTAAATGGTCCTAGAAAAGTGTATATAGATGCTTTCCTGATAATAATAATGTATACATATTTGTATGCGTGATCATTTCAAAATGACCCACCTTGTCCTCTCAAACACCTTGACTGCGGTGTCACTGGCAAGGGAGCTGACCAGATTGACAATCTCTGTAAGGATGGGCGGGAGCAGAAACTGGGAGGCAATCTCAGCTGTGCACTGCTGAATCGACGGGCATCCTGTTTACACCAGAAGAAAGAAAGCGAGAAAAGGAGAAGAAATAAGAGAAAATGAGAGTTAACCTTCAAATTGAACACCTCTCGCAGAAAATAGATAGGAGACAATGGTATCGTCCCAAATAGCACCATAGTCTCTGTATAGTGCACTACTTTAACCAGAGAGGTTATACAGAGGGAATAGAGTGCAATTTGGGATAAAAAACTATATTTTTTTTATAACCCCCCCCCCATCTTCTCCCTCCTCTACACTCCAGCAGAAATAAGGACAGGGGTAAGGGAAGTGCAAAGAGGAGGGCAGAGGAGAAGGCAGAGGAGCCACTCACCAAGTTTAGCCATGAAGGTGATCCAGGGCTGACAGGTGACCTGGTATAGAGGGTGCAGGGTCCCAATGTCACCCTCCTCTAGCTGGGACACATGTCTCCTGTTGGAAAATACACACACACCCATTGAACAGTGCAATACTACTGACGGAAACTCCACATGTGACTGAATTCAGGAAGGAGCTTATGTCCTCAAAAAACTTCTATGATTTTTTATTGTATAAACATATCCTTTGGAGACAAGTAGGATAAAAAGAAATGCCCTTGAATGATTTCCACACATTCTAAAGAGCTCTTCTTCGTTTACACCCATTCAGCATCAGTCACACCCTTCTTAAGCCTTAGCCCCACCCATCTCTTTAAGAATGAACACCTAAACGCACGAGTCAGCATGGCATTGTCCTCCAGAAAGTAGTCTATTTTTTTTTATCCCCCTCCATTATCTCAGCCAATCATGGATCCTGCCTTTCTCCATACACTCACCGACCAGTTTATTAGGTACAGTGAGTTCAGTTTACTTGAGTGGCATGCACAGTCCCCAGACCTCAACCCAATAAGAGCATATTTGGAATGAGATGGAAAAGGCTGTTCGCAGGATGAATGTACCGGTGACCAATCAGCAGCAACTGCGTGATGCCATCGCGTCAGCATGGACCAACATCCCTGTGGAACGTTTCCGACACTTTGTAGAATGCCCCGAATAACTCAGGCTGTTCTGGAGGCACAGAGGTGTCTGACCCGGGACTAGATGGGTGTACTTAATAAACTGTCCAGTGAGTGTAGCTCAAGCATTTGGAAGAAAAAAACAATAGGATTTGAACCCAGATCTAAATCCAGCCTGTGTATCTTCTAACCTCTGGGCCTGCTCCAGTTCTACAGCCATGGCCTTCTCCTGGCTCCACTGCTGCTTCACATTCTCCGTCTTGTGTCTCCTGCGTGTCCGACCCTCCTCCCCCTTCTCCTGCACGATGTCGTCTGTCGTCTTCGGGCTCCCCAGCTCAGAGGAGTCTGGCTTGCTCTGTAGGGAGGATAATCATTTCCTCACTGACTGAAACGGCAACACGGTGGTTCATAATCCAAATGTAGATATAAATGTTGATCTCGGATGGATGTAGCACTGACAGAACTAAACTCAGAGGAGACCCACAGAAATGTTTTATGAAAGATTCTGAAATGACACTCTATTGCCTAATCAAGTAAACTAGTTTTGGCCACTCTAGCAGAAATAGACAAGTATTGCATTAGGGAAGAGGGTGCCATTTTGGACAAAATCCTCTCTTACAACACATCACAAACCCAATGAAAGAGAACTTCACTCACCAGTATTTCCCAGAAGCTTCGGCGAGTGGTCTTGCCGGTGGGTGTAGTGGACTCAGGGGTGCTTGGTCCGGTGTTGGGGGTGATCCCAAGGGGGGAAGGAATCAGGGTGATAGGGGAGGGGCTGTTCTTAACCCTCCTAGAGCCACTACGAGGCCGGAAGCTGTCCTTAAATTCCTTCACTTCCCTAACCTCCAGGTCATTCCCCTCCTTTGCTTCCAATGGAGGAGGACTTATAAGACCTATGGAAAAGATGTGGAGATAGACAAGGGATGAACCTGATAACATTAGACAATTTACTTTCCAAGAAGACCAATAAAGCATTTGCATTCGTTGTGCAGGCCAAAGGAAACAATATGTACTAAGCAGTAGAGCTGGGCGATATGGACAAAAATCCGTATCGCGATAAATTGCCTGAATTGATGCGATAACGATAAATAGAATGACACGTTTACAACAATCTGCATAATTTCTCTCTTCTTACCCTTTAAACTACTACTGATAGTTTGATGGTTGTAGCCATCAATTGTTCCATTAACAACCACCCATGTTAGCAAAACTTTCATTTCTAACTTCACATTTCTCTAGAGGCTAGTTATTGCAAATGAATGATATCAGCAAAATGCCTGTGATAAGTGATAGGTATGGTCGGTGTCGATCCTTTTTCTGTTGATTGTCCCAGCGTTACCAAGCAGGTACTGTGAAGGTAGTTCTAGTTCCTCACCGTTAGTAGAGTCCTCTCTCTGCCCTCTCCCCGGTGTAGTGCAGAACGTCTCCAGACACAGGGGATTCGGCAGGACCCGGAGTTCCATGATGACGTCACAGAGGGCGTGGCGCAGGGCCCCTCGCAGCTTGTCAGTCAGCTGGAGGGGGGAGACGTTACCTTGCTCCCAGATGTCAAAACGCACCCTCATCTCTGACCCTGTCAGGAAGAAGGAAGGGCAGATTCATGACTAATGAGAATTGCACTGAGCATGAACTACTGTAGCCTGGTCCCAGGTCTGTTTGTGCAGTCTTGCAAACTCCTATGGTCATTGAACTAGCCTGGTCCCAATTCTGTTTGTGCTCTCTTGGCAATGATCACATTGTGACTATGAGCATTGGAGTTGGCTATACAACACACACACACACACACACACACACACACACACACACACACACACACACACACACACACACACACACACACACACACACACACACACACACACACACACACACACACACACACACACACACACACACACACACACACACACACACACACACACACACACACACGATCAGGCTACTGCAGAGCACATCTGATTAATGATGGTGTTATAGACAGCCCAGTAGAGCAGAGCCCAGCAGAGTTTAAGCAGCTCAGGTAGTAGGCTTCTAATTAATAATCTTACACAAACACATGGCAACGCAGTAGATTACCACATGAGGAGGTTATTTTTACTCTTCGAAACAAATTGCATTTTCTCAAACAAACTAGGAAGCATAAATCATATTTGCCCATTAAAGATGTTAGCTATATGCAAATAATATATATATATATATATATGTTTTTATGCATGTCATTATTTGGATGAGGTTTTGGAGTAAAACAATTTTTTTTTTAAACAAAAACAAAAGTTCATCATAATTTTATTCAATTTAACTCAATGTCACATTGACAAATACAATCCCCGTATCTAAGAAAGAGAGAATAAAAACTCATTGTAAAATTATGCAATGACCATCATTATGTGAGCAGCTTCAGCAGTCCTACTCAAGGTGACTTGGCATTTAATTCCAGAGTGAGACCACTATGTACGACTTATTGCTCTGTTTATAAATGAATCCATCTTGTGAAATGGTACTGTAGGAAGATAGAATTTTACGATTCTCAAACACTTCCCCAGTGCAAAAATGATATATATAATTCAATCACTTAATACAAATAGACAACGCAGCACATAATAGAAAACATATTTCATGACATTCGTTGAGAAGAAAAAGACACAGCAACAACTCCTCCAACGGTTGTCCTGGTTACTCAGGCATTGTCATGTTCATCACGCACTAAATGGAGGGGTACCATCTGAACCTGTCCAATAAGAATGATTTGTTTTTTGGTTTTCCGAAGCCAAAAAGGGCTACTATGTGCCCTAATAAACAGGACACTGATCTCTAAAAGAAACCCTACCAGGCTTTACCTAAGCTGAGGTTGTTGGAGTCCACCTTGATGACAGTTGTCAGGGTGTCAAACTGATCTGGCTGTAGGAGGATGGTGGATGCATCCCCTCTGGGTGGTGTCGTGCAGTACTGGGCTGGAACCTGCAATGGGCAGCCTTGAGCATCAACGAACGACAGGGCGATACAGGCGATACCTGAAGGGAACAGGTGAAATGTGGAGGACAGGGTGACCCAGAGTTACACTGATAGACTAATTAGAGGACGAATAAAGGTGGTGCTCTTTTTAAATGGTCCTTTGAGCCGGATAGTGTTTTTTGTACAGTATTAACAATAACCTTGACTATTGTGCATGTCGTTCACATCGAAACGCTAACCATATTTTTCAAGAGAAATGAGGTGCATTTTAAATGCAATAAACAGTGACTTTATGGGCCATTATAAGCTACAGAGATTCACCATTGATTCGGTCTGACATTCTCCTGCTGTAACATCAGAGGAACAACAGCATCAATGGATAAACCATGACCTTTCTACTACAACACAGTTGATGTTCCATCCCAACACAAACCCAGACAGCGTCGTCTTCGGATTCTCACCCCCATCGCCCTGCATCTTCTATCCACCTCATAAAACCCTGCATCATACAGGGATTCCTCACCCATACAGGACACCTGCCCTAAACAACATTACTGCCGATCTGCCCGGGCCCATGTTTGGTTTGATACGACTATGGCTATTAGCTTGCACCGTTAGTGGGTAGAGGCAGGCGTGGAGTAGTGATTGATGGGCTGATGTACCTGGCAGGCTGGCGGGAGACATAGATGCATTACATTCATCACCTGGAATAAAACAGCAACACACACATGGGCTTTACACTCGACTGCAGACGGTCATGCTACACCGCGTGCATGTTGAGCGTGCGTATCTGTCTATTGCAGCCAGCTAGTCAGCAAAGCAGCCACTTGTCATTCTCAAACCACTAAACCCACTTATCAAGTGTTATGGTTTCTCTCCAGAAGATTTTACTGCTACTACTACTACTACTACTACTACTGCTACTACTACTACTGCTACTACTACTGCTACTACTACTGCTACTACATGCCTGCGCATTCTGATGACTGAACAGGTCAGCCGGAGCAAGTGACTTGATTTTTTTTGTACTTTGAGTTTTGCGGGGACTCCAGTCCATTTTTCTTTGGCTACTTTAACTGGGTGGTTTATGAGGTCTGACGGACTGACCGGGCCGTCACCTGTGAGTCGCAAACGCACACAGAAACACAATGCAACAGGTGTCCTTTTGTGTTCAGCAGTCCCTCCATAGTGGCTTTAACGTGAGAGGGTTTATCCCAAACAAATGGTACCCTAGTCCCTATTTAGTGCACTACTTTTGACCAGGGCCCTTATGGCTCTGGTCAAAATGAGTTTACTATACAGGGAATAAGGTGCTACAGAATTTGGGATGCAGCCTCTGACAGGCTGTCCGGTTCTGTGACGGCTACCCGTGTCAGCCAGGGCAATGAGCCAATGGATTGCTACAGCACATCAGTAATGGTGGCAGCCAGAAAACAGGATTTAGAGCTGATGGGCCTCTATCTATCTACAAGACAAGGCCACGCCGTCATCCTGTAAGGCCCTGAGCCAGACAGTCATTCAGTCAATTACACTACAGTTAGTCTGGACTGCGGATCCTTTCCACAGCCTTTGAAGAAGTCACACTGACATCCACTAGACAGACAAGACAGGACCGGGATGACATTTTCAAACTGTCTCAGCCTTAATTTAATTTTCTTTTTTTTTTAAAGAACACCGAAAAATGCACATCTTAGGCTACATAGCATAGCCTTTCTTGGAATGAAAAGAGCTCTACAGATCCAAAGATAACATTTCTATAGGAAAGACGGTGAATAAAATACTACAACATTGTTTCATTCTGCTCAAAATAATTATTCCAGTATCAATGAGTAGCATTGCAGTGGCCCTGTGCTTAACCAGCCTATATATCTCAATAGCTGTAAATATCATTGCCTAATTGAAAAAAAAAAACATTCAATTTCGTTTAAAAGCTGGATACTATTAAACATAAAAACGCACACATATTCCGATGCCTGATTATTTTCCATTCAATTTCTCATTGAGCAGCATCTCTTGATAGACTGCAGAAGCCATTAAAACCAAGACCAAAGCCAGTCAAGAACACATTGAAGCTTTAAAAAGGCGGCAAAAGTGCCACCAGACTACATTAAAAGAACGAAAGAACAGTCAGGTCACTCTGCATGCCACTTAAAAAGTAATGCAGAGAACAATGGGCAACTCAAATAAGCAATCCGGTCCACATTAAACACTACTGTTGTTGAAGTGCAGCCAATTTACTTCCAATCTCCCTTAAAGAGTAAAACACAGCCAAATAAAGCCATATGGAAAATGAGGCAAGAGCAGGAGCACCCCAGCCAGCCGGACCAGTAGAGCCAAGGTAGCTAGGGGTTCATCAAACATGATACCTTGGAACTGAGAGGGTGGGAAGAGGTGTTGAACGAGGTCCGACATGGTACCTGAGTCAACAGACAGACAGGCAGACATACCCTCAATACATTACCTTCTAGTATCATCAGATATGATATGAGAGGTGTCTCTTTTCAGCTCCTGTCTGAAGGCCAGATGGTGCATCAGTTGCTAATGTAACGTATGGTACGTTGCGAACTGTGTACTAAGCAGTGCAAACTGACAAACTAATGAGGAATCGGCGTAGTCAGTGGAACAAGCATCTTCAGATCATCTCTAATTAGGGTCGCCAAGGGTTCCCGCTAACTTTCCCAAAATCCACAGGTTTTCCAGAAATCCTGGTCAGAGGATTACGGATTTCCTGCTTATAGAAAACCTGTACATTTGTGGATAGCTTCCGGAATTTTGCAACCCCATCTCAGATTGATCTACCGATTGAATGCAAATGTCCAGGAGACCTGGGCCTGGGCCTCTACTAGCTCTGGTCCAGGGCGTCAGTGCAGCTTTAAAGGAAGTCTCAGTGTTAACAAGCCACACTAATGCCCTGGACCAGAGCTAGGCCTCCACTAGCCTGGCACTACACTCTTTCACTTCCTTTATGCACAGACATTGCTACTATTTTATCACACATACAATAACAGACATGAGTTAGTATAGTACTTATTTGTTGCAGGGCCTTCGTACACAGTTATCAGTAAGAGGAAAATATCTCTGTCTGAATTCTGCAATAAAACGAGGTCTATAAGCTCACTGAGATGGAATCGCTGAAGCAGCAGCCCATGTTAAAATGCCTTCCATGGTATTCAAGCACAGTAGGTGTGTAGTTTAGGTTGTGACTTTTCTACAAGATTAAATGTGGTAACCATCGGAAAACAGTTTCTTAATAAGCTGGCCGTGGAACACAACAGTGCAAGGCTAAATCTTCCATCTCTGCCAGAGTGGCAGTCTGCACCTGACATATTCTCACACCATGCAGGGATCAAGTCAAATCAAATCACTCAAACACCTTGTTGTGCAATACTTCAAATGAATAAGATGCTGTCAGAGCTTCCCTTCACAGCAAATAAAAAGCAGTGAGACTGCATGGGGAATGAATGCAAAAGCCTGGGTTGTGTGTGCATCTAAAATGGCACCCTATTCCCTTTATAGTGCACTCGGGCCAATAGGGCTCGGGTTAAAACTAGTGTACTATATGAGGAATAGGGTGCCATTTGGGAAGCTACCTGGAGGGACCCCCCCCCCCGAATAAACATCACCCTTGGTACTTTGAGTAGTACACTGCAGAGAAGTCAAATTAAGTGAGATATCAGCCTGTTTTGAAACAATATTTATGCCGACAGGCAGTGGGGATAATATAGGAGCCGTGTGTTTAATCATTATAGCTGTCAACACACTATATAATGAACAGGATAGCTGGAGAAATGTCTTACTATAGGCTAATCCCAACTGACAGGAGGCCATATTACACACGTGCACGCTCGCACCCGGGTGCACGGCAATAGCATGTGCTGTCCCCAAAGAAAGATGATCTGATCCTCAAACAGGGGAATACACAACAAAACAGGCCATTATTCAGTCTCGTTTCATTTTTTGGCAAGTTATCCACCAAAGCACACTTCAGATATGGAAGTTGGCGAGTCTGATGGGCCAGTCACCTTGGGAGAACGAGTGTAACACTAACCAGAGAAACGAACATTCTCTACCAGAAGTGCCTCAGCAGAACAAAAGTCAGCTTAGTGCGTATTAGCTATGCAAGGCAGTGCTGTGATAATTTTCTGTGCGATTATTTAATGTGGTGAAAAGTATAAATAGGGAAAGAGGCTGTCAGCACAAACTGCGATATCACTCCCTCGAAGTCAGCAGCTTATAAACACACACACACACACACACACACACAACTCCGCTGAGCAGAAAACGTCAAGTAGAGGAGAGAAAATACAGCCTCCGCTAAATAATTTGAGAAAACAAGTGAAGGCTACCTAATTATAAGGAAACACAATATCAGCTGGTGAATTAGGTGTAGGGTGCGCTATGCCAACTGCAATGGGATACGTGTGTGTATGTGCACGCGAGAGAGAGAAAGAGTGACAGTGCAAGACCGCGAGAAAGCAAGACAGAGACAGGGACATTGTGCAGGGACAGAGTGAGAGGACAGTGTGTGCACAGGGACAGCTGAGAGAAGAGAGAAAATAACTTCATTACCTTTCCCTCCAGTCCCCTGGCCCCCAGGCTTATTGTAGAGGTAGACATCAGAGTCAGGTAGTTCACTGCTCTGATGGAAGTAGTGCTGAGAGAGAGAGTGAGAGAGAGAGAGAAGAGATGTGTGATTTAACACACAAAATTCAAACTTGTCAAAATAAATGTAGTCACTACTCTATCCATCAGTGGATTGGTCCTCTTTTTGAATACATCTAGCCTACACCCCTTCATAGGGAACTGTATACACCACACTTGAATCAATTGAATGGTCCCCTTCTATCATCCCCTAAAACTGACAAATACGTCGCTGAAAAAACACTTTGGCCAATTAGATCAGCTCTGAAAAAGATCTGATGAGATGGGTCAAAAGAGAGTGGAAAAGAGATCTGAATTGGGCAGCCCTAGTGCTGGGAGTAATGCTACCCGGCATTCAGACACTTGTGACAAAAATCGCTTATTAAAGCGGCATCACAGCAGAAAATGTTGGTGGGACAGAGGTCGGTTAATATATTGGTTTCAATTCTACCAAAGTTGAGAGGGAGAGAGGTGGGACATGATATACACGCTTTCACTTGCAGAAGCAGATTTTGCCCCTGATGTCGGTATGCAGGATGAGGTAGTCTACCTCGAAGTGGTGCTCGCTGTACTGTAGCCATCTGTGGACTCAGTGTAGTGGTACCAGTGTAGTGTACAAGTACTGTTGCATACCTTGAAGTGGTGTTCTACGTAGCTGTCTGTGTACTTGGGGATGTGGAGGAAGATGAGCAGGTTCTGCCTGAGGTAGTGGGCCACAGCAGGGGTCCAGGGCATGAAGCACTGCGGCAGAGTAAACTCCATCACCTCAGTGGCTGGAGAGCCTGACGGCTGGATAAACTGAGGGGAGAACATCAACACGTAATCAAGCAATACATCAATGTCTCTCCCATTCCTACTAAATTCTAAGTAATCTCTGAAACCAATAACTGAATATTTTGTCTTTTCCACAAGAGATTCAAAAGCAAATCTCAACACTACTTCTGGGGGTGAAAGTAGCTACATTTGAACTGGTGAAAATAGCATATTTAGCCCCTTCCCGCCACAGAACAAACCGAACGGTTCGGCTAAAATCTCTGCCTCCGTTAAATCACGATTCATCAAAAGAATGTGACACTAGTGCACCAAATCATTTACCTCCACGTCAGCAGGGGTGAGTTTGCAGTTCCTGCCCAGCATGATGGTGATGATGTCCAGGGTGGTCTCATCCAGACGCTTCCTCAGAACCTTCACCAGCTCATCTGTGATCTCTGGACCTGTGTTGGAGACCAGGCAGAGACAAGGGTCAGGAGAAGACCTCAAACCATAGCTTTTTATTGTCATCTCCTCACCTCTCCATCGCTTCGACCAGAAAGAATTGACCAGGTGAAAGCCAGGCTAATGATGAGTGTCCACCATGTTGTTTTAAATGATGTATTTTTCCCATCAGTGCATATGAAGGGGAGATGACAGATTAAGCAATTCAAATCGAGACCATGTCAAAATGACCCTTGCCTCAGACCTGACTTGGCTTTGTCTTTCCAGTTCTTCAATGAACAAAGACATAAGAAAACATTACTTTGAGAAGGTCCACAGCTCATCAGTGGTGGTGCGTTAAGCCAAATCAGGAATCGTATCAGATCTCCAAATGTGCACATTTATATACCTACACTACCTTTCAAAAGTTTGGGGTCACTTAGTAATGTCCTTGTTTTTGAAAGAAAAGCACGTTTTTTTTGTCCATTAAAATAACATCAAACTGATCAGAAATACAGTGTAGACATTGTTAATGTTGTAAATGACTATTGTAGCTGGAAACGGCTGATTTTTTATGGAATATCTACATAGGCGTACAGAGGCCCATTATCAGCAACCATCACTCCTGTATTCCAATGGCACGTTGTGTTAGCTAATCCAAGTTGATAATTTTAAAAGGCTAATTGATCATTAGAAAACATTCTTGCAATTATGTTAGCACAGCTGAAAACTATTGTACTGATTAAAGAAGCAATAAAACTGGCCTTCTTTAGACTAGTTAAGTGTCTGAAGCATCAGTATTTGTAGGTTCGAATACAGGCTCAAACTGGCCAAAAACAAATAACTTTCTGAAACTGATCAGTCTATTCTTGTTCTGAGAAATGAAGGCTATTCCGTGTTAGAAATTGCCAAGAAACTGAAGATCTCATACAACACTGTGTACTACTCCCTTCACAGAACAGCGCAAATTGGCTCTAACAAGAATAGCAAGAGGAGTGGGAGGCCCCGGTGCACACCTGAGCAAGAGGACAAGTACATTAGTGTGTCTAGTTTGAGAAACAGACACCTCATAAGTCCTCAACTGGCAGCTTCATTAAATAGTACACGCAAAACACCAGTCTCAACGTCAACAGTGAAGAGGCGACTCCGGGATGCAGCTGCCAGTTGTACACGGTAGTGTACATCTGTGCGCAGGCCAGGTGGCCTACTTCTATGCGTAATCAGGTGCCCGTCCTTACTCAACATTGACAGGAGCGCTCTGAACAAAATAGAATTACTAAATTGACCAAACTCATAAACGGAATGAAATAAACATAGGTTGTGCTCTCTGCAAATAACATGTCCACTCCGATAATGACAATGGTAAAAGACTGGAATAATAATACATTGAATCCATTAACAGAAATGACCGTAACCAAACAAACATTATAGATTAGAAATGTACTAATGTACTAGGAATGTACTACTGGTGACATATGTAATGGGGAATTCATATACACTAACTATCAAATGCAAACAATTCACACAATTAAGTTGAAAAAATGAATGTACATAAATTGGCAGGAGAGATTGTATCCTGGAGAGACATGCATTGTGCATTTTAGCCACACTCCCCTTCTTCTTGGACAGTGTCATCCCTGCTGCCTCTGCACTGGATTACTTCACTGAGATGGGCAGGAATAAAAAGTCTCTTGTGCCATAATAAAAAATAAAATAAAAAAAATATATATATATCTTCGCTACTGCTCAACAAAAAAAAAATAATCTTGGTCGACCAACATCCTATCGACCAAAGAATCGGCCAGTCGAATAATTGGGATCAGCCCTAATCCAGAGCATCCCAAACATGCTCGATGGGTGACATGTCTGGTGAGTACGCAGGCCATGAAAGAACTGGGACATTTTCAGCATCCAGGAATTGTGTACAGATCCTTGCGACATGGGCATTATCATGCTGAAACATGAGGTGACGGCGGCAGATGAATGGCATGACAATTGGGCCTCAGGATCTCGTCACGGTATCTCTGTGCATTCAAATTGTCATTGATAAAATACAATTCTGTTCGTTGTCCGTAGCTTATGCCTGCCCATTCCATAACCCCACAGCCACCGACGGGCACTCTGTTCACAACGTTGACATCAGCAAACCGCTCGCCCACTGAACACCTTACACGCTGTTTGCCATCTGCCTTGGTAAAGCTGAAACTGGGATTCATAAGTGAAAAGCACACTTCTCCAGCATGTCAGTGGGCATCAAAGGTGAGCATTTGCCAACTCAAGTCAGTTACGATGCCAAACTGCAGTCAGGTCAAGACCCTGATGAGGACAACGAGCACGCAGATGAGCTGAGACTGTTTGAGAGTTTGTGCAGAAATACTTCAGTTGTGTAAACTGTCCGGGTGACTGGCGTGGTTACAAGTGGTCTGTGGATGTGAGGCCAGTTGGACGTACTGCCAACATCTCTAAAACGACATTGGAGGCGGCTTATGGTAAAAAAAATTGACATTACATTCTCTGCCATCAGCTCTGGTGGACATTCCTGCAGTCTGCATGCCAATTGCACGCACCCTCAAAACTGCACATATGTGGCATTGTGCATTTGCACATTTTAGAGTAGCCTTTTATTGTCCCCAGCACAAGGTGCAGCTGAGTAATGATCATGCTGTCAGCTTCTTCATATGCCCCACCTGTCAGGTAGATGGATTATTTTGGCAAAAGAGAAAGGCTCACTAACAGGGATGTACAAAAAAAAAAGGTGTGCACGACATTTGAGATACATTTTTGTGCGGATGGAACATTTCTGGGATCTTTCATTTCAGCTCGTGAAACATGGAACCAACACTTTAAATTATGCGTTTATATTTTTGTTCCGTGTATAACGGCTGCTTCTCTACTTCAAATGGTGTATTGCTGACTTCCTTTACTGTTGAGAGGATACCTTAGAGGTGTTTCTCTCTGACATATTTATGCGAATCAATGCTCAGTAAGGAGTCTGGAGCAATGACTGTATTTATGGACAAAGCCATCCATCACGTGACACCATTCATTCCTATGTGAAGACTGAACAGCGCATTGAAGCCAAATGAAGTCAGTTAAGATGGCATGACATAACATGCACAGTTTGAGCTACTCCAGGAAATGACGTTTTTAGGCTAGCTCATGCTGCCCTCTCTCATGGAGTAACTCAAGTTGAAGGCCGACCAGGGTACTGCAGGCTGCCATTAGCAACTTAATTATCTTTATAACATCCAAGGTTCTCCCCGGGAGTTTTTAACAAGGTGGTGCTCGTCGTCGTGTTGCAACCGTGGACAGACCATTTTTATGCGATACGCTCATCAGCACTTGGCGGTCCCGTTCTGTGAGCTTGTCTGGCCTACCATTTTGCGTCTGAGTGATTGAATCCCTGAGCTGACGAGGTAAAATATCTGCCCATGTGCAAGGCAGTTAACCCACTGTTCCCCGGGCGCTAATGACATGGATGTCGGTTATGGCAGCCTCCCGCACCTCTCTGATTCAGAGGGGTTGGGTTAAATGCGGAAGACACATTTCAGTTGAATGCATTCAGTTGTACAACTGACTAGGTATCCCCCTTTCCCTTTGTTGCTCCTATATGTTTCCACTTCACAATAACAACACTTACAGTTGACCGGGGGAGTTCTAGCAGGGCAGACATTTGACAAACTTACTTGTTGGAAAGGTGGCACCCTATGACAGTGCCACGTTGAAAGTCACTGAGCTTTTCAGTAAGGCCATTCTACTGCCAGTGTTTGTCTATGGAGATTGCACGGCAGTGTGCTTCATACACCTGTCAGCAACGGGTGTGGCTGAAATAGCTGAATCCACAAATTTAGAGGTGTTCACACACTTTTGTATATATAGTGTATATATTATGTTTAGAAATGAAATATTGTCTAGGCTACTCAAGAAATTTGAGATTACAGTATTCAAACGTAGCCTACAAACGTCAATGGAAGAGGTGAACTGTCTGTTCTACCGTTAAACTGTGCTTCGGATCAGATCGCGTAGAGCAAAATACCGCTGCTTATCAACAGTATTTACTACTGTGAAGTGGGTCCAATTAAATGAGAGATGGGAGAAATGGTAGCCTACAGTGCCTTGCAAAAGTATTCATTCCCCTTGGTGTTTTTCCTGTTTTGTTACCTTACAATCTGTAATTTAAATTGATTTTATTTGGATTTCATGCAATGGACATACACAAAATAGTCCAAACGGCAAAGAGGTGCGTGCATATTTTTTCACCCCCTTTGCTATGAGGCTCCTAAATAAGATCTGGTGCAACCGATTACCTTCAGAAGTCACATAATTAGTCAGCTGTGTGCAATCTAAGTGTCACATGATCGGTCACATGATCTCAGTATATATACAGCCCTGTTCTGAAAGGCCCCAGAGTCTGCAACACCACCAAGCAAGGGATCTCCCCAAACAGGTCAGGGACAAAGTTGTGTAGAAGTACAGATCAGGGTTGGGGTAGAAAAAAATATCTGAAACTTTGAACATCCACGCAGCACCATTATATCCATTATTAAAAAATGGAAAGAATATGGCACCACAACAAGCCTGCCAAGAGAGGGCCGTCCACCAAAACTCACAGACCATAATCAGAGGCAACAAAGAGACCAAAAATAATCCCGAGGGAGCTGCAAAGCTCCACAGCGGAGATTGGAGTATCTGTCCATAAGAATACTTTAAGCCATTCACTCTACAGAGCTGGGCTTTATGGAAGAGTGGTCAGAAAAAAGTAATTGCTTTAAGAAAAAAATAAGTAAACACGTCTGGTGTTCGCCAAAAGGCATGTGGGAGACTCCCCAAACATATTGAAGAAGGTACTCTGGTCAGATGAGACTAAAATTGATATTTTTGCCCATCAAGGAAAACGCTATGTCTGGCGTAAATTGAAAGAAAAATGGATGGTGCTAAATACAGGGACATTTTTGAGGGAAACCTGTTTCAGTCTTCCAGAGATTTGAGACTGCAACGGAGGTTCCCCTTCCAGCAGAACAATGACCCTAAGCATACTGCTAAAGCAACACTCGAGTGGTTTAACCCATCCAACTTGAAGGAGCTGGAGCAGTTTTTAGTCAAATCCCAGCGGCTAGATTTGACAAGTTTATAGAGACATACCCCAAGAGACTTGCAGCTGTAATTGCTGCAAAAGGGGGCTCTATAAAGTATTGACTTGGGGGGGGGGGGTGAATAGGGGTGAATACACACTCAAGTTCAGTTTTTTTGTCTTATTTATTCTTTTTTATTTTTTATTGGTAGGCATGTTGGGTAAATCAAATGATACAAATCCCCCCAAGATACATTTTTAGGTTCCCAGGTTGTAAGGCAACAAAATAGTTAAAATGCCAAGGGGGTGAATACTTTCGCAAGCCACAACTACCTTGTTGTAGGCTAATTTGCAAGAATGAAACCAATGAAATGAAAGAAATAATCAGATTTCTAATTATTTTACAATGTAACTATCAAATTAATAGATTTTCTTCTCACTAACAGCCAACGATTGCACCTGTTTCTTTCATGAATAAATCATCATACATTCCCTGTGAGAAAGCTAACTGTGCCTCCTCACTAGACCCATTTCACAGTATACATAGAGATATAACTGCTAGGTCACATTACCTGTGTTTGATCCATTCTAAAATAATTTCTAAACATTAAATATAAATTACAGAAGACATGAGAAGTAAATCAGAAAGTTTGTTAGTTGTGTTGCTAGTCTAAATCTGTACTATTTGCCAGTTTAAAGCAGTACTAACAAATGTTTGTGTTAGATTGGTCTTGTGGCATGTGGAGGGGCATTGCCACCATGCATGCAGGCGACAATTAATTAAGGGACTCTATGTTACTAATTGGGGGGAAAGAGTTCCTGCTCTAGTCCAGCTCTTTAAAAGTATTCTGTATATTTCTGTATCGTACAGGTTACAGTATTTAAACTGTTATTGTAGAGTTGTTTATTTTGCTAAGTGTTTATAGGCTTAGTTTGACCTTCCTGTCACCTGGTCTCTGCCAGGGTATATATGCTCAGGTGTAGAGCTTTATGGTAGTTGAAGATGGCCGTCTGGCTTGGCAGGGCTATCTGTTCTGAGCCCTAGGGGCTAGTCAGACTGCTCTTCAGTTTTTCTATTCATTTGACTAGTTTTGAAAAGAAATCGGTTCATTATACACCGAGCCTGGTCCAGCATCTTGTTGGATGATTTGTATATTTTAGAAATACCTGCTCCAAGAGCCTTAAAATAAGAACCACACACTAGATCTTCTGCATCCTCCCTTTCCTTTCTCACCAACACCAGCCAGATAGCACCAACCAACCAGAGCAAGTAAGAGGCCTTACCACCCACCCTTACATTCCCTATTTGCACAAGGTTACTAGGCTACTTTTGCCTTGTGGCAATGCAATACTTCAACCACTGGAAACTATGCGTACGCATGGTCTAAAGTTTGCAGGAGGATAAGCACATTCACAGGTCAAGGGGCAGTTTTTATGAATGCCAAGCTTTGCGTGGAAACTGGAGCATACATATTTTGTGCATACACAAGGTTTATAAAATGAGGCCCCAGATCTGGAGCCTTAGAAACAAATGCACACACTTCAAGAAAATGTCACCTCTCTGTAAACAAAGGAATTCATCAATAAAGAAGTTGAACAGTTGTGGGGGAGAGAAAAAAACATGTACGAATGTAATATGTCCCTCTTGTTAAAGCTCAGAAAAACTTTGAGAGGAAAGAGCTGACGTCATGGATGAAGCCTGGAAAGAGCTAGATGGAGCCAGAGCAACAGTGCCATCTAGCAGGCCATTAGAAGATACTGCAGCACAGACTACAGAATGAATCAGCAGTTTCATGTTTCATCTGTTTGCCAGGAGGACAGTATACAGGGACACATTTAACTCAGAGAGGAAATGTACCGAGAGGAGACAAACCGGTCGTGTTTTATTCCTAACTCCTGCATCAGCCCTTTACATATGCAGTTAATCCCTCATTAGGAGAACTCTTCTCACAACCCATACAATGTAGGATTCTCTGCTATCAGTACCAAAAGTATGCAGTCATAATCACTGTCAATTAAAGTCTTTCCTAGAATCGTCCCCTAGCCATGTGAGCCCTTTTCTTCCCCTTGCTCTTCAAAACCCTGTCTTACCAGCACTTCCCACTCCATGCACCAGCAACAGGATGTGTTTGTCCACCTGTCCCACTGGCCGACCACCTTCCTGAGACGGCCGAGCACCTTCCTGAGATGACCGGGAGCCCTGGGGATAGGAGTAACACACAGACACACGCACAACATGCAGACACACAAACCCAAGTCAGACCACTGTAGATATGTGACAGTGACATCGCACAATCCTCTCTAACCCAAGAGCAGGATACCACAGTTCTGGGAACAGCAGATCAATCATCTAGCGGTGACACCATCTCAGAGTCCTAATGGTTTCTCAGGGCCAAAGCTGCCTGCTCTTTATAGAGAAATCCACTATGAGTGTGGTATGGGTTTACTATGAGACAACAAGAGTAGAGCCCTAATGGTTCTTCAGGACCAAAGTTGCTTGCTGTTCATATGAGAAAGTGTGCTAATGTACCGTGAGGTCCTCAGAGTAGAGCGGCTCCTGGCTCCGGGCGAGGCCGACGCAGCGAGACATGGGGTGCAGGTTGCCATCCAGGTCAGAGTATTTCCCTGTTTGGGACGTCTCAGAAAGTCTGGGAAGAACACATATCATGGGAATATTCATAAGCAAGAATTGGCCTGCTCCATTCCATTCCTTCAATAAAAGTATTTGGGTGCAGGGTTGGATGCAGGAGAGGAGAGCCTATGAAGAGGTGGGACTGTTCTACAAAGAGAGGGCAGGCAGCGGAGTTAGAACGAGGGGGGCACCAGGGCTAACCTGAGGTAGAAGACTGATTTAGTGGAGCGCTCCTGATAGACAAACATGCTCTTCCTGTTGACCACACACATGGCGTTGAGCACTGACCGCAGAGCCTGGATAGCTGGGATATGGAGAAGAGAGTCTATCAACACAAAGATACTGAGAAAATTCTCTCAATTATACAGACACTGATTGTACTGAATCCATCATATTAAAATGTATTTTAAGTAAAGGAATACCTATGCATGATCATTTTCATATGTATATTCATACTGGCATATTCAAAAGTTTCAAGATTTCAGGATCAAGGGGTTATTGTTAATGAAGATACGAAGTCCTGCTCTGTGGGTGGTCTTTATTTTCCTGCATGCCCAAACACATTGTTGTTCTGTATTTTAAGAGTGTCACCGGACTCACCCCTGGACACCCCCATGTTAGGCCCCATCTTGAGGCGAGGGTGGATGTGGATGACGGTGCTCCACACCACCTCACAGGCAAAGTGACCCGGGATGAACTGCATTGTGGCCGCTAGGTAGTCCCGTGGCTGGTAGCTCTCCTCTGCATTGTAATCTGTTGTGTGTGTGTACGTGTGTGTGTGTGTGTGTGTGTGAGTGAGTGAGTGAGTGAGTGAGTGAGTGAGTGAGTGAGTGAGGTGAGTGAGCGAGACAAGAAAGAAAGAGACACGAGAAGATTAAAATAATTTACGAATACATTTACCAACAGTTGCTGAGAGGAAAGGGGGGTTGGGGCATTTCAGCATGACGCCAGCAGAGTAAAGACACACAATTTGCTCTGGGAGCCCCTTCCCTTCCACACTAACATTATGTTACTGCACTGCAGTTGCAAACAACAAGCCTTCTCTCTGATGCCTATCCCCTCTACTGGATCCAATTCATTTACACACACCGGAACGGGAAAAACTCTGCGATATTAGAAAATAACAGTTGGTAATTCTGGCTTAACGGCTGCCATAAAATAGAAAATTAATCTAATGAGCGTTTCACACTGCTCCCGTCTCCGAGCGTACTTCACTGGCCTGTCACTAATGCTCCTACCTGTAACCTTGAATACATTAGAGAGAGTGGGTGTGTTTGTGTGCCTTTCCTTCTCCATGGACCTGTATTGGATTGAGCTCTACGATCACTATGACAGTTGGGAGCTTGTGGGGCCAAGAAAGCGCAATGCATTACTACCTTGTGGACTGTACAACAACAAACCTGGTGCCACCAAAGGCATGCATATGATGCACATGAAGTTTATGATATTTGCAAAAATGTCTTAAAATAGCCGTAGGTGCTAGAATAGGGATGTTCCACACAAACTACGACTGTACATCCTTTGACCTTGGCTGTGGTCAATACCCCAAAGCCTTTGTTGGATATTTATGTAAGCAGGTTAAGAAAGTCGTTGAGTCTACATAAAAGCATGCATCATGTCTGTTTGTATTAGTGTGTGGTTGTGAGCGTCGCTGACTGACTGACCATCGGAGTTGGCCAGTCTCTGTCTGTACAGGGACTCATTCTTCCAGATGTCCTCTTCGCTCTCTGCCACTAGGAGCGAGTTACACACATGGCTGTCGTGGAGGTCCTGGAGTAGCAGACGCTGTGGAGAGAGACAGAAGAGAGGAGCGAGACAGAAGAGAGGAGAGAAGCGAGACAAAAGCGAGGAGCGAGACAGAAGAGAGGAGCGAGACAGAAGAGAGGAGCGAGACAGAAGAGAGGAGCGAGACAGAAGAGAGGAGCGAGACAGAAGAGAGGAGCGAGACAGAAGAGAGGAGCGAGACAGAAGAGAGGAGCGAGACAGAAGGGAGGAGCGAGACAGAAGGGAGGAGCGAGACAGAAGGGAGGAGCGAGACAGAAGGGAGGAGCGAGACAGAAGGGAGGAGCGTGACAGAAGAGAGGAGAGAGCGAGACAGAAGGGAGGAGCGAGACAGAAGGGAGGAGCAGAAGAGAGGAGCGAGACAGAAGACAGGAGCGAGACAGAAGCGAGACAGAAGAGTAGCGAGACAGAAGAGAGGAGCGAGACAGAGGAGCGAGACAGAAGGGAGGAGCGAGACAGAAGGGAGGAGCGTGACAGAAGAGAGGAGCGAGACAGAAGAGAGGAGCGAGACAGAAGAGAGGAGCGAGACAGAAGGGAGAGCGAGACAGAAGGGAGGAGCGTGACAGAAGAGAGGAGCGAGACAGAAGGGAGGAGCGAGACAGAAGGGAGGGCGTGACAGAAGAGACAGAAGACAGAAGTGAGACAGAGACAGAGCGAGACAGGAGCGAGACAGACAGAAGAGAGGAGACAGAGACAGACAGAAGAGAGGAGCGAGACAGAAGCGAGACAGAGCGAGACAGAAGCGAGACAGAAGCGAGACAGAAGAGAGGAGCGAGACAGAAGAGAGGAGCGAGACAGAAGAGAGGAGCGAGACAGAAGAGAGGAGCGAGACAGAAGAGAGGAGCGAGACAGAAGAGCGAGACAGAAGGGAGTGACAGAAGAGAGAGAGAAGCGAGACAGAAGTGAGAGAAGAGAGGAGCGAGACAGAAGCGAGACAGAAGCGAGACAGAAGCGAGACAGAAGAGAGGAGCGAGACAAAAGAGAGGAGCGAGACAAAAGAGAGGAGCGAGACAGAAGGGAGGAGCGAGACAGAAGGGAGGAGCGAGACAGAAGGGAGGAGCGAGACAGAAGGGAGGAGCGAGACAGAAGGGAGGAGCGAGACAGAAGGGAGGAGCGAGACAGAAGGGAGGAGCGAGACAGAAGGGAGGAGCGTGACAGAAGAGAGGAGAGAAGCGAGACAGAAGTGAGACAGAAGAGAGGAGCGAGACAGGAGCGAGACAGGAGCGAGACAGAAGCGAGACAGAAGCGAGTAGCGAGACAGAAGAGAGGAGCGAGACAGAAGCGAGACAGAAGCGAGACAGAAGCGAGACAGAAGCGTGGAGCGAGACAGAAGAGAGGAGCGAGACAGAAGAGAGGAGCGAGACAGAAGAGAGGAGCGTGACAGAAGAGAGGAGCGAGACAGAAGGGAGGAGCGTGACAGAAGAGAGGAGAGAAGCGAGACAGAAGTGAGACAGAAGAGAGGAGCGAGACAGGAGCGAGACAGAAGCGAGACAGAAGCGAGACAGAAGCGAGACAGAAGCGAGTAGCGAGACAAAAGAGAGGAGCGAGACAAAAGAGAGGAAGGAGCGAGACAGAAGAGAGTGAAAGAAGAGGAGAATGACCGAAGAGAGGAGAGTGACAGGAGAGGAGAGTGACAGAAGAGAGGAGAGTGACAGGAGAGGAGAGTGACAGAAGAGAGGAGAGGAGAGTTAGTGCCTGTTCCAATATCCACACTACTTAGAATGCAAGCATAATACGCTGCTTAGTTATAAGAGGTATGCTACTGTGGACATTTGAATGTAGCCTTAAGAGGTTGAACAGCACCAACCAGACCGACAGAGGGAGGGAGGGTTAAAGGCTAGGACTGCACTTTAATGTTGCTACTTGCTATTCAAGCAATAAAGTGGCAGATGTGTCTTGAAGAGCGAGAGCGTAACCTACCTTTTACAAACATTTTTTATTAAGGTCAGAGGATCACAGTCACATAAAGGAGTGTAACCTACCTGATTGACTATACGACAGATCTCCCCAATCTTCCTCACCACCATCTGATGCAGCCGTAAGTACTCTGGAACTTCCTCTTCTTCTTCCTCCTCCTTCTCCTCTACTCTGCCCTCCTTAGCTTCATTGAAGCTCCTGTACACAATATGCCATGGTGGATTTGTATCTTACATACAGGTCTGTCTTGCTAAATAGATGTTATCTCCGTAGCTAGGTTTCCATCCAATTTGCGACAGATTTCCATGCCAATATTATCCGCATAAATAAAAATGTGCAAGATGCGTGAAGAGGTAGCGCGCATAAAACTGCGCTAAAGTTCTTAATGTACCGGAAAAATAAATAAATAAGTTCACTGTGTTTCCGTTGCATTTTCCACTCTCTCGATGATTTTGTCACATAAAACGGTTGCGATAAATGGCAAACTTGCCCAACCTGGTTTTCACGCATGTTCTCTAGACAACAGTTTGCTCATAAAGTGGACAGGTTAGGTTATATGATGAGATGGATAAGAGCAAGATCATTCTTATTTGTTAATTGGCAGCTTTTTCAAGTCATAGTAGGAGGGTGACTGCAAATCTACTTTGACAGACATGGCTATTCTATCAACAACTGTGCAAGAAATCGTTGGAGCTGCAATTTGTTGCATAATTCATTAAACCGACATAAAAAGATCCCGCCATGTCGAAAGAACACATTATCTGTTGACATTTCTGAAATGTAAAACGACACTTCCCGTTTCATTCAGAGCTGTTGTGATTTTTTTTATTTATATACCGTATGACTTTGCTCACATAAAAACTGTGGACAGAAACGTGGTTAGTAAGAATAATATTGTATTTATGAAATGTATTTCCAAAAGGGTTCTCAGGAGCTAGATAATGGAAACATTATGGAACAATTATGTCATGTCAGATGGCATTCTGAAAAGTGCAAATAGATGAAGATGAGAACCAGTTATGAGCTGGTATAAGTGTCCTGCCTAAGCCCCTCCCTCACCTAGACTGAGAGTACACCTCCACTCTGTCCTGGTGGATCTTAACGATGAGCCAGAAGTCAGGCATCAGAGGGGCCTGGGACTCCTGCTCATCCACAGTGGGGCTCTCACACTCAGAATCACTGCTGCCACCGTCATAACCTGAAAATATACAGGTAGATATGTTATTTTTATGTCCCAGAGATCAGTTATCATTAGAATTGGTATCATAATCATTATTATCATCATGGGCATTACCAGCAGCATTATCATCATCATTATCATCATTGTGATGAAGATCATAATCCTTATCATCATTGTCATTGTGATAATCAACACTTTAATCATCATCTTTGTCATCATCACTATAATGTCCATCTCTTACCCAGCATGTCAGAGTCCAGGCTGCCTTGACTGGAGACCACACTCTGGACTCGACTGGGCCTCAGCTTCCCGCTGCCTGAGGAAAGAAGGAGATGGGTTCTTATAGTCTCACGCCACAACACATTCACCGGAGTCAGCACAGCCAAGGGCATGTTCGCTAGGGCACATGTAAAATGAAAACAAAAAAAAATGTATTTTTGAATGTACAGACAGTACCCAGCTGTTTCACGGAGCATTCTTCAGGTTCGTGCCCACTGAACACAACCCAGGCCCAATCTAAACAACCCTCCCGAGCACTGACCAATCTCAAGAGCTCGACTATCCTCGACTCTCCGAGGCATGACTGAGACCCTCAGGGCTTTTTTCTCCTCCCTTATCCTGGCAGAGCCTATGAGTCTCCCCAAATCAGTGTTGGAACAAGTACCCCAGAGAAGAGAGTACAGGGAGGGGTCATCACATGTATTATTCTGTCTGTCTGTCAGCTCTGATCTGAGCTGTGTGCTGCTCCCTGTTGATTTGGTGAGGAGAGGGAGAAAACAGCCTGGAGGTAGACACTCCGTAAAGCTGCAAGCTAAGCCAAGAGACTTGTGCTGTTAGTGCTGCAGATGATTCACTCACTCACACAACACTCACTCACTTCTCAATGGTTTATCATCGGTTTGTCAGTATCTGCTACACACAGCTAGCCTCACAAACTTCTACAGATGCACAATCGAGAGCATCCTGGCGGGCTGTATCACCGCCTGGTACGGCAACTGCTCCGCCCTCAACCGTAAGGCTCTCCAGAGGGTAGTGAGGACTGCACAACGCATCACCGGGGGCAAACTACCTGCCCTCCAGGACACCTACACCACCCGTTGTTACAGGAAGGCCATAAAGATCATCAAGGACATCAACCACCCGAACCACTGCCTGTTCACCCCGCTATCATCCAGAAGGCGAGGTCAGTACAGGTGCATCAAAGCTGGGACCGAGAGACTGAAAAACAGCTTCTATCTCAAGGCCATCAGACTGTTAAACAGCCACCACTAACAGTGAGTGGCTGCTGCCAACACACTGTCATTGACACTGACCCAACTCCAGCCATTTTAATAATGGGAATTGATGGGAATTATGTAAATATATCACTAGCCACTTTAAACAATGCTACCTTATATAATGTTACTTACCCTACATTATTCATCTCATATGCATGTGTATATACTGTACTCTACATCATCGACTGCATCCTTATGTAACACATGTATCACTAGCCACTTTAACTATGCCACTTTGTTTACTTTGTCTACACACTCATCTCATATGTATATACTGTACTCGATACCATCTACTGTATGCTGCTCTGTACCATCACTCATTCATATATCCTTATGTACATATTCCTTATCCCCTTACACTGTGTATAAGACAGTAGTTTTGGAATTGTTAGTTAGATTACTTGTTGGTTATCACTGCATTGTCGGAACTAGAAGCACAAGCATTTCGCTACACTCGCATTTAACATCTGCTAACCATGTGTATGTGACAAATACAATTTGATTTGATTTGATTTGATTTAGCCTTGCAAGAGACAATCCACACAGAGGGTAGACGTGACACATCCGCCACACTGGCACCTAAGTCCCCTCCTGTACTTCCAGTTCACCCACAACTCTGTGGCCGCGCACGACTAACACCATCATTCATTTTGCAGGCGACACAACGGCGGTAGGCCTGATCACCGGCGACGATGAGACACCCTATAGGTAGGAGGTCAGAGAACTGGCAGTGTGGTGTGAGGACAACAAGCTCTCCTCAACGTCAGCAAGAAAAAGGAGCTGATCATGGACTACAGGAAACCCCATTCACCTCCTAGAGCTGTCCGCCTGGCCAACTAAGCAATTGGGGGTGAAGGGCCTTGGTCAGGGAGGTGAGCAAAAACTCGATGGTCACTCTTGACAGAGCTCTAGAGTTGCTATGTGGAGATGGGAAAACTTTCCAGAAGGAAAACCATCCCTGCAGCACTCCACCAATCAGGCCTTTATGGTAGAGTGGCCGGACGGAAGCCAATAATCAGTAAAAAGCACATGAATGCCCGCTTGGAGTTTGCCAAAAGGCACCTAAAGGACTCTCAGACCATGAGAAACAAGATTCTTTGGCCAAGCGTCACATCTGGAGGAAACCTGGGATGTTTTTCAGGGACTGGGAGACGAGTCAGGATCGAAAGAAAGATGAACGGAGCAAAGTACAGAGAGATCCTTGATGAAAACCTGTTCCAGAGCGCTCAAGACCTCAGACTGGGGTGAAGGTTCACCTTCCAACAGGACAAGGACAATAAGCACACGGCCAAGAAAATGCAGAAGTGGCCCAGCCAGAGCCCAGACTTGAACCCTATCTAACATCTCTGGAGAGACCAACTTGACATCCAACCTGACATCCAATCCATACACGCATGCATACATATACACATACCTATATAGATGTATACTTTTTTAAAGAATATACCTTTATTATTATTACCCTACCACCAATCCACCAATTGGAGTAAATTAATAAACACTTCTACTTTTCCCTTCAATTTATACATCTTATACACATTCTACAGACGGTCTATTTTACAATAGTTATTTTTTGTTTGTTTTTAGTCCTTCCTCTATTTCTGATGTCCATCCAGTTTGATTTCTATGTGTAACTGTGTTATTTCACAAAAGTTCTGAACCTATGTACATTTTACATATCCCGTATGTTTTACATGTTTTATCTTGTCATTAGTCCCACCCTTCAGCTCCATTCAACCCTTCCCATCTATCTCTCAACATCAACCATTTTGGATTTCTATTTGCCATATATTTTTCAACTGTGCTGTGATGCTTCACAAACTAATTGAACCTTTCTATTCTCATAGCTTCTACAGATTGTAAATTAAAATTTTTGCTAAAAAGAATTATTATATTATTGATTGATTGACTATGGCTTTTCAAATCAAACAGTATAGTTCTAGGCAAATGTTGCAATTCTTCAGCCATTCCTGGACCTGTGACCAAAAACAAGCTACATATGGACAATATCAAAATAAATGATCCAATGACTCTGCCTCCTCACAGCAGAATCTGCAGAGCTGGGAAGATTGTATCCCCCCATATACAGTGAGGGAAAAAATATTTGATCCCCTGCTGATTTTGTACGTTTGCCCACTGACAAAGAAATGATCCGTCTATAATTTTAATGGTAGGTTTATTTGAAGAAGACAGAATAACAACAACAAAAATCCAGAAAACGCACATCAAAAATGTTATAAATTGATTTGCATTTTAATGAGGGAAATAGGTATTTGACCCCCTCTCAAATCAGAAACATTTCTGGCTCCCAGGTGTCTTTTAAACAGGTAACGAGCTGAGATTATGAGCACACTCTTAAAGGGAGTGCACCTAATCTCAGCTTGTTACCTGTATAAAAGACACCTGTCCACAGAAGCAATAAATAAATCAGATTCCAAACTCTCCACCATGGCCAAGACCAAAGAGCTCTCCAAGGATGTCAGGGACAAGATTCTAGACCTACATAAGGCTGGAATGGGCTACAAGACCATCGCCAAGCAGCTTGGTGAGAAGGTGACAACAGTTGGTGCGATTATTCGCAAATGGAAGAAACACAAAAGAACTGTCAATCTCCCTCGGCCTGGGGCTCCATGCAAGATCTCACCTCGTGGGGTTGCAATGATCATGAGAACGGTGAGGAATCAGCCCAGAACTGCACGGGATGATCTTGCCAATGATCTCAAGGCAGCTGGGACAATAGTCACAAAGAAAACAATTGGTAACACACTACGCCGTGAAGGACTGAAATCCTGCAGCGCCCGCAAGGTCCCCCTGCTCAAGAAAGCACATATACATGCCTGTCTGAAGTTTGCCAATGAACACCTGAATGATTCAGAGGACAACTGGGTGAAAGTGTTGTGGTCAGATGAGACCAAAATGGAGCTCTTTGGCATCAACTCAACTCGCCATGTTTGGAGGAGGAGGAATGCTGCCTATGACCCCAAGAACACCATCCCCACCGTCAAACATGGAGGTGGAAACATTATGCTTTGGGGGTGTTTTTCTGCTAAGGGGACAGGACAACTTCACCGCATCAAAGGGACGATGGACGGGGCCATGTACTGTCAAATCTTGGGTGAGAACCTCCTTCCCTCAGCCAGGGCATTGAAAATGGGTCGTGGATGGGTATTCCAGCATGACAATGACCCAAAACACACGGCCAAGGTAACAAAGGAGTGGCTCAAGAAGAAGCACATTAAGGTCCTGGAGTGGCCTAGCCAGTCTCCAGACCTTAATCCCATAGAAAATCTGCGGAGGGAGCTGAAGGTTTGAGTTGCCAAACGTCAACCTTGAAACCTTAATGACTTGGAGAAGATCTGCAAAGAGGAGTGGGACAAAATCCCTCCTGAGATGTGTTGAAACCTGGTGGCCAACTACAAGATACATCTGACCTCTGTGATTGCCAACAAGTACTAAATCATGTTTTGCAGAGGGGTCAAATACTTATTTCCCTCATTTAAATGCAAACCAATTAATAACATTTTTGATGTGGGTTTTCTGGATTATTTTTCAGTTATTCTGTCTCTCACTGTTCAAATAAACCTACCATTAAAATTATAGACGGATCATTTCTTTGTCAGTTGGCAAACGTACAAAATCAGCAGGGGATCAAATACTTTTTTCCCTCACTGTACATAACATTCTATTAGTTGCAAGAATTTTGTATAGTCATTTAAATTGAAAAGTTAAAAGCTGTGCATCCGGCGTTGTTTTGTGTATCAATTCATAAACCATGTGCCATAGAATGGGTACATCAAACTATTTTGCAATTTAAACGGCACAGCTATCAGTTTTTCGGTCCTTTTTGATCTTTTTTTGGTCCATAAATGAAATTTGTATACATTTTTATTTATCACAATTTTCTTTAACCATTTATGTTCTTTAATACAGGGCCGACATACTTTTTTTCCCCTTCTACTTGCCTCTTCCATTTTTGTGGCAATGCTGCAATTTATTGGTTGTGATTTTAGGTAGCGCAGACATTTCCATATGTATGTGTTAGCTGCATGTGTGACATAACTCCAGTCCTATGTATGATCTAATTCACTGAAATTATACCTTTTCAAAACATTTCTTCAAAAAATACAGGTTTTTAAATTATTTTGTATATTTGAATTTAACCACAATATTTGTTGTATTATTTGTTCTGTCTTTTCAGGTGGATTAAACTGAAATTGCAACAACATTTCTAAGGCTTGTTTAAGAAATAAAGATATTTTGGAGATTATTTCCTTTTAAAACAATCGAAAGTGTAATTTGAATAAAGGGAAAACGGCCCTTATTGAACATAGGATGAGACATGCGTACCAATTTACTAGAGAACCAGTTTGGATTTAAGTATAACTTTTGTATGACTGATGCCTTTAGTGAGAGGTCTAAGTCTTTAATATTTAATAATTTCTGCCCTTAGAATTCATATTCGTTATATAAATAGGCCCTTTTAATTTTATCTGGCTTGCCGTTCCAAATAAAATTGAATGTTTTATGTTCATATAATTTAAAAAAGCATGTCACTGGGCGTAGGCAAAACCATAAGCAAATAGGTAAACTGTGATATGACAAAAGAGTTAATCAGGGTGATTTTTCCACAAATAGACAGGTATTTTCCTTTCAAATGGTGGCAAGATCTTATCTATTTTTGCTAACTTTCTATTCAAAAATGTATTGGCGTAAGATCATTTCTTTCTTTTGGGATTTGTATACTGAGTATTTCCACATCTCCGTCAGACCATTTTATTGGTAAACTACATGGTAATGTAAAATGTGCTTTTTTTTTAGTGATCCAATACGTAATATTGTACACTTATTATAATTTGGTTTTAATCCAGAGAGAATATCAAAAGTATCTAGATCCTCTATAAGGCCGTGGAAAGACTAATTGTGGTTTTAAAAGAAAACATTCATCATCAGCGTACAATGACACCTTAGTTTTTAAGCCACGGATTTCTAATCCCTTAATATTGTTTGATCTAATCTTAACAGATAACATTTCGATGGCAATAATAAATACATATGCCGATAGTGGACAACCTTGTTTTACTCCTCTAGAGAGAGTTTAAAACTTTCTGAGATGTAGCCATTATTTACTATTTTACACCTAGGGTTACTATACATAACTTTAAACCATTTTATAAGAGATTCCCCAAAATTGAAATATTCTAGGCATGTATATATAAACTCCAGTCATACTTTATCAAAAGCCTTTTCAAAATCACCTATGAAAACCAGGCCGGGTGTCCCCAATATTTCATAGTATTCTATTGTTTCCAGTACTTGTCTTATATTATCTCCAATGTATCGTCCATGGACTTCCTGACGGGCCGACTTCCTGACGGGCCGCCCCCAGGTGGGTGAATCAGCGGGGTGGAGATGCAACAACATCTCCACCCCGCTGATCCTCAACACTGGGGCCCCACAAGGGTGCGTTCTGAGCCCTCTCCTGTACTCCCTGTTCAACCACGACTGCGTGGCCACGCACGCCTAAAACTCAATCATCAAGTTTGCGGACGACACAACAGTGGTAGGCTTGATTACCAACAACGACGAGACGGCCTACAGGGAGGAGGTGAGGGCCCTCGGAGTGTGGTGTCAGGAAAATAACCTCACACTCAACGTCAACAAAACTAAGGAGAGGATTGTGGACTTCAGGAAACAGCAGAGGGAACACCCCCCTATCCACATCGATGGAACAGTAGTGGAGAGGGTAGCAAGTGTTAAGTTCCTCGGCATACACATCACAGACAAACTGAATTGGTCCACCCACACAGACAGCATCGTGAAGAAGGCGCAGCAGCGCCTCTTCAACCTCAGGAGGCTGAAGAAATTCGGCTTGTCACCAAAAGCACTCACAAACTTCTACAGATGCACAATCGAGAGCATCCTGGCTGGCTGTATCACCGCCTGGTACGGCAACTGCTCCGCCCACAACCGTAAGGCTCTCCAGAGGGTAGTGAGGTCTGCACAACGCATCACCGGGGGCAAACTACCTGCCCTCCAGGACACACCTACACCACCTGATGTTACAGGAAGGCCATAAAGATCATCAAGGACAACAACCACCCGAGCCACTGCCTGTTCACCCCGCTATCATCCAGAAGGCGAGGTCAGTACAGGTGCATCAAAGCTGGGACCGAGAGACTGAAAAACAGCTTCTATCTCAAGGCCATCAGACTGTTAAACAGCCACCACTAACATTGAGTGGCTGCTGCCAACACACTGACTCAACTCCAGCCACTTTAATAATGGGAATTGATGGGAAATTATGTAAAATATATATCACTAGCCACTTTAAACAATGCTACCTAATATAATGTTTACATACCCTACATTATTTATCTCATATGTATACGTATATACTGTACTCTATATCATCTACTGCATCTTTATGTAATACATGTATCACTAGCCACTTTAACTATGCCACTTTGTTTACATACTCATCTCATATGTATATACTGTACTCGATACCATCTACTGTATCTTGCCTATGCCGCTCTGTACCATCACTCATTCATATATCTTTATGTACATATTCTTTATCCCCTTACACTTGTGTGTATATAAGACAGTAGTTTTGGAATTGTTAGTTCGATTACTTGTTGGTTATTACTGCATTGTCGGAACTAGAAGCACAAGCATTTTGCTACACTCGCATTAACATCTGCTAACCATGTGTATGTGACAAATAACATTTGATTTGATTTGATGTAAAAAACCTGTCTGATTAGGATGAATAATATCTGACAATACTTTTTTAATTCTATGTGCCAAGCATTTTGCATCACAACACTGAAGTGTAAGAGGTCTCCATTTTTTAAAAAATGGACTGGATCTTTATATATACACCACTTGGGTCCTGTTTCAGTAATAATGATATCAGACCTTCTTGTTGCGTGTCTGATAATCTACCATTTATATAGGAGTGGTTAAAACATGCTAATAATGGTCCTTTGAGTATATAAAACAGTTTCTGTATACTTCCACTGGTATGCCATCCAGCCCTGGAGTTCCCATCTTTAAAGGCCCCAATTGCATCAAGCAGTTCCTCCTCTGTAATTTGGCCTTCACATGAGTCTTTCTGTACAGACATTCATTTTATTATATTATCAGGGAAAAAAATCCATACAATTAGTTTCAGTTAGTGGAGATGGAGGAGCCTGAAACGAAAACATATTCTTAAGGTACTTTACTTCCTTTCTCAAAATATCATTTGGTGAATCATGCGTGACTCCATCATTTGTAACAATATTTAATACATTTATTTTGGTAGCATTTCTATATTGAAGATTGAAAAATAATTTGTGCATTTTCCCCCATATTCCATCCAGTTCCCTTTATTTTTATATCTATTACACTGGATCTTTCTTGAATAAGTTCTTCCATTTCTTTTTGTTTTTCTTGTAACTTATTCTGTGTCTCTATGGTACCATTTTTATTGCTATCTAACTGTACTGTTAGTCCTTCAATTTCCTTTGTTAATATGGACTCTTGATCTAAATTGCTTTTGTTTTATTGATGAGTACTGAATTGCATGGCCTCTAAAGGCACACTTAAGTGTCCCATACAATAAGGGGATCTGCTGTACCTATGTTATGTCTGAAAAAGTCAGTTATAAATGATTCTGTCCTAGATCTAAACAATGTATCATCTAGTAGGCTTTGAATAAATTTCCAATATCCTCGCCCATGTGGAAATACTGCAAGAGTAATATATATGCCAAATATGTGATGATCCGACCGCATTCTGTCCCCTATCAACACTTTTAAAACTGTTGGTGCCAGAGAGAATGGCATAAGAAGTTTGTACAACTGTGTGAAGTCTGACAGAAACACAAACCAGACATTGGCAGACCTGCTGAGAAACTGCAGCAGACTGTGGTGAACCATGCCAATGAAATGCTGGGAATTGACCTCAATGAACATGTTCCTCCCAGCCGGGGGACCCGGAATGAATTTTTACTGGTGGTAGTGGACAACTACACACACTGGATGGTCTTTTCCACTTCGCAAAGCCACTGCATCAGCCATTGCTCTAATTCTGCAAAGGGAGGTCTTTACCAGATTCGGGATTCCAGACCAAATTCTCTCTGACCGAGGTCTGCAGTTCATATCAGGAATCTACAAAGAGCTCTGTACCTACTGGGGTGTAGTTGCCAAGCTGACCACGGCCTACCATCCTCAGACCAATCTCACCAAGAGGGTAAACCGAACCCTGAAGGGGATGATTTCTTAATTTGTGGGGGGATCAGCAAACAATGTGGGATCAGCATCTTCCTGAGTTTAGCTTTGCACTGAATTCTGCGGTCCAGGAGACTTCTGGTGTCACTCCTGCCGAACTCCACCTGGGAAGACCACTAAAAGGTCAGATGGACAGAGTCTTGCAAAGTGACAGCTCAGCTGACAGCTCAGCAACTATGACAAACATAGACGAGACATGTTTCCCACCCAAGTCTGAGTACATTCACATCATCTGTCGAAGGCATCTAAGAAGTACACCAAGTCACTTGGCTCTGTCATAACCTCACATGGTCTCTCCTATCATTGCTATGCAGACGACACACAATTAATCTTCTCCTTTCCCCCTTCTGATGACCAGGTGGCGAATTGCATCTCTGCATGTCTGGCAGACATATCAGTGTGGATGACGGATCACCACCTCAAGCTGAACCTCGGCAAGACGGAGCTGCTCTTCCTCCCGGGGAAGGACTGCCCGTTCCATGATCTCGCCATCACGGTTGACAACTCCATTGTGTCCTCCTCCCAGAGCGCTAAGAACCTTGGCGTGATCCTGGACAACACCCTGTCGTTCTCAACTAACATCAAGGCGGTGGCCCGTTCCTGTAGGTTCATGCTCTACAACATCCGCAGAGTACGACCCTGCCTCACACAGGAAGCGGCGCAGGTCCTAATCCAGGCACTTGTCATCTCCCGTCTGGATTACTGCAACTCGCTGTTGGCTGGGCTCCCTGCCTGTGCCATTAAACCCCTACAACTCATCCAGAACGCCGCAGCCCGTCTGGTGTTCAACCTTCCCAAGTTCTCTCACGTCACCCCGCTCCTCCGCTCTCTCCACTGGCTTCCAGTTGAAGCTCGCATCCGCTACAAGACCATGGTGCTTGCCTACGGAGCTGTGAGGGGAACGGCACCTCAGTACCTCCAGGCTCTGATCAGGCCCTACACCCAAACAAGGGCACTGCGTTCATCCACCTCTGGCCTGCTCGCCTCCCTACCACTGAGGAAGTACAGTTCCCGCTCAGCCCAGTCAAAACTGTTCGCTGCTCTGGCCCCCAATGGTGGAACAAACTCCCTCACGACGCCAGGACAGCGGAGTCAATCACCACCTTCCGGAGACACCTGAAACCCCACCTCTTTAAGGAATACCTAGGATAGGATAAGTAATCCTTCTCACCCCCCCCCCTAAAAGATTTAGATGCACTATTGTAAAGTGGCTGTTCCACTGGATGTCATAAGGTGAATGCACCAATTTGTAAGTCGCTCTGGATAAGAGCGTCTGCTAAATGACTTAAATGTAAATGTAAGTTCACTGCCAAGCTAGCTTCGAGATGGAAAGGTCCATACCGTGTAGTGCAGCAGCTGGGGCCGGTGAACTACTTGGTCTGTTTGGAAGACACTGGGGAAGATGTCAGGACGGTGCAGGTTGTTGACCTAAAGCCTGCTACCCTACGGCAGAAGAGCTGGATCGCAGGCAAAAGCAACACCTGCAGGACCTCTTCTTGGAGGACTGATGAAGACTTCCCTGGTTTTGTGTAGCAGGAAAATGAACCTGCCAAAGCCTGCATCCTCTCTGTTTCTACAGGCTTTGTTAATTCATGGCAGGAGGAGTGTGGCAAAATCCTGCATGGAGCATTCACCATGCGCTGCCACTTTAAGAGCACATCAGCAGTCAGAAAGGAAGAAATAAAGATAGCTCTTCCGAATCTCTGGGAGGGAGCTCTTGGTTGGCGCGACAGTTTGATTGGGGTGTGCAATGCTGCAGAAGTCTTGTTTATTTTCAGCGTGCTTAGTTCGTAAAGTGTTTAACTCGATCGTCGGTTTTACCACTCTATTACGTGTTTACCTTTTGGGAACGCACCAGTTATTGATCGCATTGATTAGTAGCAACATTGTTGCGAAGCTTTGACATAGAAACAAACAAACCACCAGACGGACAGACAGCGGTTGACTTCAGGCTTGCAGTTGCACTAAGACCCTCTCTCTTTCTTCCCGCTATCGCTCCAGTGCTTTTCACCGCAGCAGATTTTTTTTTCTTCAATGCGCCTTCCAATAGTAGTTCAGTGTCGCTGGACTACTATTGCCCTGCTAAACGTATTTGGGTTGACATTTTAGTTAAAGGGAGGTTGCTTGCAAGTTTATTGTGTATTGCCATTTGAACTGTATTGATGTGGGCTGGTACTATTGACATGTGGCCGAGAAGACTTTGGACATTTTAAGGCCTTTGTTTTGTCTATGAACACCCCCGCTGTTGCAATTTGTTAAATAAACAACTGTATCCCTACTTAACACCACCCAACAATGCAGCTGTAACTAAAGGTACTTGATATAGTCTGGTTCTAGAGAAAGGGACACTCACTGTGGGTGGTGGACTGCACCGACTCGGCCAGGCTGACTGTGGAGGGGGTCTTGGGGGGCGAGGTGTATTCTGAGGAACGGTCGGTGCTAGTGCTGGGCTGGAGCTGAGGGGTGCTGACCTGGCCACTGTCCCCTGTTGCAGTAGAGGTGGAGGCGGAGCCCACGGAGCTCAGCCGAGGTCTTATCTCCTCTCCTCCTCTGCCCACAGAGCTCAGTCGGGGTCGACTGGTGGAGGCACCAACAAAACTCATCCGGGGGCTGTCACCCGCAGCAGTGGCAGTAGCACCAACCGAACTCAAGCGGGGTCTGGGGCCCTCCTCTGAGTCAACTCGGGATGGTTTGATTGGGGTGTAGCTGGGCTCCTGGGCTGGGTAACTCGCAGATTCACTAACAGCCCCAACAGTAGACTTATTCTCTTCTCCCTGAACCTTAAGGTACATAAAATAATTAATTCAGTTTAAATTCATACACATTCCTCAATTTATTAATCCATTCATACATTCATAAATATTTCATTTATTTATAAAAATAAATTAAAATATAAGAGACCTTAATCCGGCTGGAATAACCATGAAAGAGGATGCTTGGAAATAAACTAGTTGGTCAGGTTGAAACTCCCCTTCCCCCCAAAGGTTTGACAAACCTCACTGTCTGGCTCTACCCTCGCCACCTCTGCTTCGTGGTCAGGTCTTCTCCCTGGTGTGCCATGAATGGATGGAGCCCTGTTGCTGTCGTCCACATCAGGACAGTGATTGGTTGGCTGTGTGTTCCGTCCAATCATAGAGTTCCATCCCGCCTCCCCAGGGTTGACAGTGCTCTCAGACAGCCTCTTAGCAGCCTGGATCCTCTGGGGGTGGAGTCTACTCAGAGACATGTAGTAGAAGTCATCTTGCTCTCCATTCAGAAGATAACCTGAGAATGACATCCTACGGAACTCCTGTGGATGGAAGAATCAAGGATGAGGGTCAGTACCAATTTTCCTAATTGAAAAGCAAATCGTCAGAGTAGCACTTGGGTATGCAACATGTAAGGTTCCTGACGATGTGAAAAACGAATTGACCCCACTAGAAAAAAGGGCCAAAACTCATCTTTGCTATGAAAGAAAAACAGTTCTCCCTGTCATCGCTTCAAGTCACCCTCCCACCATACCTCTTTGAACTTCTCCAGGGACTGCTCAGGGCCGAAGACAAACTGCAGAGGAACGACCTCACAGTGGCACCGTGGTCGCCCGCCTGAGCGAAACACGTGATCAGCCACCTTCTGTAGCGTGGACGAGCGGATAACCCGGGAGAGACGCAGCGCTGACACAATCTCGTCCTCCAAGAGCCAACGGATCTACAACGAGAGGCAACAAGGAGAGGAGAGGGAGAGGTGAGTGAAGGGGCCTGAAATCTGTAACTCAGTGACAGGGTGAATTCCTGCTATTTAGTGGTCGACTAGCTCAAAGTCAAATCAATATCAATATGAAGTTCCAAGATCGAGATCAAGTTCAAAAGTAATTCACACATGTGAGTGCTCACAAAAGGATAGATACATTTGGATTTTTCGGCAGGTAAATATGCAGGACGCTACTCTCCACCGCATGGCCTTCGCTCCAGATCAAAACTTCCAACCTACAACCTAATTTTGACAAATTAACCGGAGAGATTACTGCTGCCAAGGTTTCCTTTTCCCAAGCTACACAGAGGGGGCTCTAGCAAACAAACAGCAGAGACCAGAGGACACTTTTGAAAGCCAAGAAGAATATATATTTTTAAATAAAGCACATTACAAGGATATATTTAACTTTATGGGGACTGAATGCTGAGGCTCCCAAGCTTGCAAGGACAGACCAGATACAAATTCAATTAGCACTACGGTGTGAAGTAAAAGGTGTCGAGGCCTTTGGGCCCAACAAGTGGCAGGAGTCTTTGAAGCGTCCTCTGAAGCCCCCTCCTGCTGTTCAAAGGCCATTCACTGGCATTTTCTACAAGAAATCTGCCTCCAGAAATAAACAAAAGCGTGTGACACCTACTCTCGTTGCCTGCTGCACTGCTGCTTGGATTCCACCTGGTGATCTGTTCACCATCTGCCCTGGCCCGTATCCCCCTGTCTGGTACAGGTACCTCCACCACACTCCCCCCTCTCTCCCAAGCTTTCGCTCGCCTCCAGCACACATGCACTGTTGGCGCGAGTGACTCTGAATTTACAATGGCTTGCCCCAAGTTGTTATATATTACATTTTATTCTTGTGCATTTTGCTATTTGCCTCATGACTCCTGCATACTTTGTTGACGACAGACATTCTTTACCCAAGCAGTGGACAGACTGTTTGTTCCACACTCAGGACTCTGACTCTCTATTGGTTACAGACTTTTGGCCTCCCATCCTATTCTAACCACCTCTCGCCGACTTTATTTTCATGTTACCTGATGAAATTGCTGTACAATATGATCTTGTTGCCATCTGATGCACATTCAGATGTCATAAATCAGCACTGCAGAGCAGCACTCCCTGTCCTATGCTGTGCCTTGACTGTATTACTGTTGATGATATCTGAAAATGTGACTGCTCACCCTGGCCCACCTCCTGTTGCTAGGCCCAATTCTGACTTGTGCTCTGATATCTGCTTCACTCATTTCTGCTCTCGTAAAATCCTGGCTTTTCTGCACGTTAAGATTAGAAGCGTATTACCTAAAATGGATCAATTGTAAGTGTGGGTTCACAGCTACAATCCAGAAGTGTTGGTCATTACTGAGACGTGGTTAAGGAAGAGTGTTTTGAATACTGATGTTACCCTTTCTGGTTATAACCCAAAGGTGGGGGAGTGGCAATCTTTACCAAGGATCACCTTCAGTGCTCGTTTGTCTGCACCAAGTCTGTCCCCAAACAATTTGATTTGCTGGTTTTAAGCATTAAACTTTCAAATAGCTCTTTGTTGACTGTTGTTGGGTGCTATCGTCCTCCATCGGCACCGGCATGTACCCTACCTGCCCTAAGCGCTCTCCTGGCCCCTTACACTAAGTCTAAATGTGTCCTAATAGGTGACCTAAACTGGGAAATGCTTAAACCACTTGACCAAGTCCAAACGCAATGTGACTCCCTAAATCTTTCTCAGATTATTACCAATCCCACAAGGTATGACTCCAAACACCCAGAAAAGGCTACTTTCCTTCATATTATCCTCACAAATAATCCTGATAGGCATCAGTTTGGTATTTTCTGTAATGACCTTAGTGATCACGGTTGTACAGCTGCTCAGTGAAAGTACCTGTCCTGATTTGTCATAGACGTTGCTAAAAAACTTTAATGAGCAAGCCTTCCTTCAAGAACTGGCCTCTGTAAAATGGTATAGAATCAGCTTGATCCCCTCTGTCAAATATGCTTGGACCTTCTTTTTTAATATTTTCAGTGGTATTGTTAACAAACACGCCCCCATAAAGAAAATTTGAATTAAAAACAGGTTCAGCCCCTGGTTCGACTGTTTGCAGAGTTACTCCACCTCAAGAATTGTATTTGGTGAAAGGCTTGGCACACGCATACTCAGGCTGGCCGGCTATCGCTCAGGCAAATTAGAAATAAGTGCACTCAGGCTATTCGGAAGGCCAAAGTGAGTTACTTTAAGGAGCAGTTCTCTCTCTGTGGGTCTAACCCCAAGAAGTTCTGGAAAACAGTTAGACCTGGAGAATAAACCCTTCTCCTCACAGCTGCCCATGTCCCTTAATATTGATGATGTGGTTGTTACTGACAAGAAGCACATGGCTGAGCTCTTTAAATCACCACTTAATTAAGTCAGGATTCCTATTTGACTCAGCCATGCCTCCTTGCCCGTCCAACATTTCCTCATCTCCCACCCCTTCTAATGTGACTATCCCCGATACTTCTCCCTCTTTTTCCCTTGCCCCGCGACAAAGTTTCTCCCTGCAGGCAGTCACTGAGTCCGAGGTGCTAAAGGAGCTCCTTAAACTTGCTCGGAAGGCAGCCAAGGGGAGAAATCAAGCTGATCCTTACTGTTATAGGCCTATTTCTATTTGTGCCCTGTTTATCAAAAGTGTTGGTAAAACTGACTGGCTTTCTTGATGTCTATAGTATTCTCTCTGGCACGCAATCTGGTTTCCACTCAGGTTATGGGTGTGTCACTGCAACCTTAAAGGTCCTCAATGATGTCACCATTGCCCTTGATTCAAAGTAATATTGTACTGCTATTTTTATTGACTTGGCCAAAACTTTTGATACCATTCCATTGATACCATTCCATTCTTGTGGGCCGGCTAAGGAGTATTGGTGTCTTTGGGGTGTCTTTGGCCTGGTTTGCTAACTACCTCTCTCAATGAGTGCAGTGTATAAAGTCAGAACATCCGCTGTCTCAGCCACTACCTGTCACCAAGGGAGTACCCAAGGCTCGATCCTAGGCCCTACGCTATTCTCAATTTACATCAACCACATAGCTCAGGCAGTAGGAAGCTCTCTCATCCATTTATATGCAGATGATACAGTCTTATACTCAGCTGGCTCCTCCCTGGATTTTGTGTTAAATGCTCTACAACAAAGCTTTCTTAGTGTCTAACACGCTTTCTCTACCCTTAACCTTGTTCTGAACACCTCCAAAACAAAGGTCATGTAGTTTGGTAAGAAGAATGCCCCTCTCTCCACTGGTGTGATTACTACCTCTGAGGGTTTAGAGCTTGAGGTAATCACCTCATACAAGTACTTGGAAGTATGGCTAGACGGTACACTGTCCTTCTCTCAGCACATATCAAAGCTGCAGGCTGAAGTTAAATCTAGATCTGGTTTCCTCTATCGAAATCGCTCCTCTTTCACCCCAGCTGCCAAATTTACCCTGACTCAGATGACCATCCTACCCATGCTAGATTACGGAGACATCATTTATAGATCGGCAAGTAAGGGTGCATTCGAGCGGCTAGATGTTCTTCACCATTCGGCCATCAGATATGCCACCAATTGTCCTTATAGGACACATCACTGCACTCTGTACTCCTCTATAAACTGGTCATCTCTGTATACCCGTCACAAGACCCATTGGTTGGTGCGTATTAATAAAACCTTCTTAGGCCTCACTCCCCCCTATCTGAGATATCTACTGGAGCCCTCATCCTCCACATACAACACCTGTTCTGCCAGTCACATTCTGTTAAAGGTCCCCAAAGCACACACATCCCTGGGTCGCTCCTCTTTTCAGTTTGCTGCAGCTAGCGACTGGAACGAGCTGCAACAAACACTCAAACTGGACAGTTTTATCTCAATTCAAAGAGTCAATCATGGACACTCTTACTGACAGTTGTGGCTGATTGTGTGATGTATTGTTGTCTTTACCTTCTTGCCCTTTGTGCTGTTGTCTGTGCCCAATAATGTGTGTACCATGTTGTGTTGCTACCATGCTGTGTTGTCATGTGTTGCTGCCTTGCTATGTTGTTGTCTTAGGTCTCTCTTTATGTAGTGTTGTGTTGTCCCTCTTGTTGTGATGCGTGTTTGTCCTAAAAATATATATATTTATATATTTTTTTAAATTTTTTTAATCCCAGGCCCCCTTCCCTGCAGGAGGCATTTTGCCTTTTGGTAGGCTGTCATTGTAAATAAGAATTTGTTCATAATTAACTGACTTGCCTAGTTAAATAAAAGTTAAATATAACTTTTGTAAAAAAAGACTGAACTTACCTCATCCATGGTGGCCAACACTGCTAGTTTGTGGGGAATTGGGAGTTTGGCCAAAGGGTCTCCACCAACCCTGTTGAAATAAAGAAGTAGTGAACTACTGTAGCCTCCGTGAAATGATCATGCAGGCAGCGAAGGCCTGCTCAACATGCTTTCTTAGCCCGATGTATCCCTTCCCTTCAGACCACTCACCCGTCAACCGCTACTCCTCTAGCCTGGTCCCAGATGTGTGTGCTGTATAGCCAAAAGACAACGGCTATACAGCACAAACAGACATAGAACCAGGCTACTCTTTTCCCCACCCTTCCTAATGACTCACCCGTCGACCCCTACTCCTCTCAGGCTGTCCAAGTTGCCCATCAGCTCCTCATCAGAGCGGTAGGAGGAGGGCTGACCTGGAGAACGGTTCAGAGACACACTGCTCTCTGACGTGTACCTGGAGAGAGTGCAGCCCGTTAGTTAACATGATCATCGTCTAGTGAAAGATCCTACTGTATGTGGAAATGCAGTTTGACGAAAGTATACAGCACAGGGTTATGCTCTTGCACATTATCATTCTAATGACAATGTATCTGGTAAGAGAGTGCCTATCCCAATGACTGATATCCTAGTTTAAGCTCCAAGTTCATTCAATTGTTTTACAAACAGATGAATTTTTTAACATTTTAATTTTATTCCACACATATTTCTCAAGTAGGATCTAAAATTCTCACCTGTTGTGCCTCAAGTCAGACTGCATGCCCTCGATCTCTAGGGGTAAGGTGAGGACAAAGATGTCCAGTGTGACAGAGAGATCATTCAGATCAAGAGCCTGCAGGGCCTCTGCATTCTCCAGACATGTGATCACCTCACCTGTAACAAAACAGTACACGTCAACACAAACAGCAGGGCATTTAATAGCATTGTGCTCTTGCACATTATCATTCTAATGACAATGTATCTGAAAATTCACAGCAGAACTGGGGTCAAATAGTATTCGTTGTCGTTCAAATACTTTGACTCTAGGAGTGAGCCTGCTTGGAGTGCCAGGTGGGAAAGTTTAGCACTTTTGGAACTAGTCCACTGGTTCCATTGTGCCAGACAAACTCAATAAAGTGAAGCTATCAAATAACATTTTATTGGTCACATAAATATATTTAGCAGATGTTATTGCGGGTGTAGCGAAATGCTTGTGTTCCTAGCGCCAACAGTGCAGTAGTGTCTAACAATTCACAACACACAAATCTAAAAGTAAAAGAATGAAATTAAGAAACATATGCATTTTAGGATGAACTATGTCAGAATGGCATTGACTAAAATACTGTAGAATACAGTAAACACACATATGAAATGAGTAAAGCAGTATGTAAACATGATTAAAGTGACCAGTGATTCCATTTCTATGTACATAGGGCAGCAGCCTCTAAGGTGCAAGGTTGAGTAACCGGGTGGTAGCCGGTTAGTGATGGCTATTTAACAGTCTGATGGCCTTGAGATAGAACACCAGGTCTGAGTCACATACATAGGCTTGTGTCTCTTCTGTGACGGTTGTCAGGTACCGCGTGTACTCACCCAGGCAGGTGGGTAGCGTGGTTATGGGCATGGATCCGTGGCAGCTCTTCATGTTAACAGAGCAGGTGAGGTGGACGAACAGCGGAGGCATCTCAGGCTGAGGCCCCTCTGGCTCCAACAGGCTGTCTCCCTCTAGAATGCTGAAGGAGTCCTCATCCTGGTTCACCGTGTTGGAGTCAGACAGGGACTCATCCTCCCCCTCTCCCCCTGCTTCCCCCTCTCCGTCTGCCCCTAGGGATCTCCGGCCCCCGGCCCTCTCCTGGTACTCCACCTCCAGGTCTGTGTCGCTCTCCATCATGATGCAACAGCCCGACATGTTCTCTGAGGTGTACATTAGGATGACATAGTACACAGGATTTATGACGTATCCTTAACTACATGTTCTCTGTGGTGCACAGGATGAGTATAGAGTATATGATGTACTGTTATCTAGAAGATCTTAGGCGGGGGTAACACCAAGCAATCCAAGCAACTAAAATACAAGGATCCCCACCGTCCTCTGTAGCAGGCTCAGCCTCGGAGACAACCTCTTCACTAAGTCGTCTCTCCTCTTCCCTATCAGAGTCCTTAGGAGGAGAACAAAAAATAAAAATCATCAAAAGAACGCTATATTATTCAGAGTCCCAGTTAGTTAATACTGAACCAATGTTTTGGAAACAGGACCTTCTTCAGTGTCCTGGGGGTGGATACCAACCGAGAACAATGGATTGGAAATAACATACACATATTTCTTTCTTCGATGATGGTGGGCAGTAGTAGAAGTAGTGAGGATTGGAAGGCACGGTCTTGAAGAACTGAGCACCAATGTCCATGAATTTGTCCTGTTGAATGCAGGCATTAGCTAGCTTTAAAACGGTTCTTTAACAAGAGCATCAAATTGTAACATAATCCATCTAATTTCTTTCCATTCTACCATTATCTATCCTTCAGTTGTTTACCTGTATGATTTTGTGCAAGTCAGGGTAGACCTCGCACTTCTGCTGAAGGCGGAGGAGGGACAGAGGGAACTCTGGTATCCTGATGGTCCCGGGGGGTTCGTCCAGGCCGAGGGGGGAGTTAGGGGCCGAGGCCTTCCCCCTGTTCTCTGCCTCACTCACATCCTCCATCTCAATACTTGCAGACACAAGTTCGTCATGTTTACTCATAGAGCACCATTCAGCACCGTCAATCAATAGTCTGAACCAAACAAGTACCAAAACAAACCAAACAAATGTACTGTATGTACCACTCTTTGCAAATTAAGTTCTGACCCAAGGTCAGATAACATTCTGAGGGACATTCTGTAGCCGACCTGGGTCAAATACGTATAGAAAATATGTAATAGACTTCAGGTGCCCTTGATTTAGTTTGTCAGGGACATGGGACAGTCGCTAAAGTGCAAGCTCCAGATTGCTAGATTTGATTTATTTGATCATTTAAAGTAGAAGGCTGCTCCAGCCAGAGACAACACACCAGTCCAACACACCAGTCCAACACACCAGTCCAACACACCCTGAGTACTTCAAATCAACACCAAAAAAAATAGGTAACTGCTCTGTAGGTCTCAGTAGTACCTGGATGAGGAGGCCATGGGTCCTCTCTTGACCGGCCCGTCTTCCTCTGCCTCTCCGATGGTGAAAGTGGCGGGGGTGATGCTGTGACCCCTGACCCCTCCGTCTCCATGGCGCTCTCGGAACACCCGGATGTGTCCACAGAGCGTCTGGAGGAAGGAAGTGATGTCTATCTCCTGGAGAGACTCCTCACAGTAGTCCATGGCTGTCAGCAAGTCCTGGGAACTGATACTGTGGGACTGCTGCAGGCTGCGGTACACACCTAGGGGGAGAGAACACGATCATGCACCCGCACACACTTCAGATCCATGCCTGCTCTGTCTTAATTAATCTTTCCACGATTCCTCAAGTCTTTATCTCCTCGTGTCCTTCTCAACTGCATTAAAAGGAGAACGTAAAAGTGGACCTTCTCCAATGTCATCTGAAAATGAGGGGAGGAGAGAGGATGCAAGGAATATCTTAGCTACATCGTCAAAAACCTTCCACTATACTCTCAAATACAAATCTGTCCAACTATTCCATGTTAAGTTCAGTCAAGGTCAGCACATAAATCCACATAAAAAAACAGTGCCTTCAGAAAGCACTCACACCCCATGACCATTTTCCAAATTGTGTTGTTGTTACAGCCTGAATTTAAAATGGATTACATTGACATTTTGTGTCACTGGCCTACAATACCCGATAATAACAAAGTGGAATAATGTTTTTAGAAATTTTTACAAACAATTCTGAAATGTATTGAGTCAATAAGTATAAAACCTCTGTTATGGCAAGCCTAAATAAGTTCAGGAGTAACAATTAGCTTAACAAGTCACATAAAAATGTACATGATTGTTTAATGACTACCGCATCTCTGTACGCCACACAAACGATTATCTGTAAGGTCCCTCAGTCGAGCAGTGAATTTCAAAAACAGTTTAAACCACAATGCCTCAAAGAAGCAGACATTGAATATCCCTTTGAGCATGGTGAAGTTATTAATTACACTTTGGGTGGTGTATTAATACACCCAGTCACTACAAAGATACAGGCGTCCTTCCTAACTCAGCTGCCGGAGAGAAAGGAAACCACTCAGGGATTTCACCATGAGATCAATGGGGACTTAAAACAGCTACAGAGTTTAATTGCTGTGATAGGATGGATCAACATTGTAGTTACTCCACAATACGAACCTAAATGACAAAGTGAAAAGAAGGAAGCGTGTACAGAATAAAAATATTTCACAACACACACCCTGTTTGCAATAAAGCACTAAAGTAAAACTGCAAAAGATTTGGCAAAGAAATTCACTTTGTCCTGAATACAAAGCATTATGTTTGAGGAAAATCCTCATATGTTATGGGTATGCTTGTCATCGGCAAGGACTAGGACGTTTTGATTGTTCCTGAGTGGCCAAGTTACAGTTTGGACTTAAATGTACTTGAAAATATATGGCAGGACTTGAAAATGTCTTGCAACGATCAACAACCAACTTGAAATGTTTCAAAATAATAATGTGCAAATCCAGGTGTGCAAAGCTCTAAGAGACTTACCCAGAAAGACTCAGCTGTAATCACTGCCAAAGCTGATTATAACATGTAGTGACTCAGGGGTGTGAATACTTATGCAAATGAGATATTTCTGCATTTAATTTTCAATAAATTTGCAAACTCTAAAAGCATTTTTTTCACTTTGTCATTATGGGTATTGTGTGTAGATGGATGAGAATGTTTTTGTTTTTTAAATCAATTTTCACACAGTAACACAACAAAAGTAAGACTTTCTGAAGCACTGTGATATACCTTAAGGAAAAGGTCAATACTTTTATCTCGATGTCAAATTCATCTTGAGAAAACAGCTTTTAAATTATGCTTTTTTTCAGTACCACAGGGTATACATTTTGTGTTAACCTCTTGACTCAGTGAGCAGGGAGAGAAAAGATGCTGCCAGACCAATTTAAATCCATCAGGCTTGTCAGAGAGAAGCGGATATTTCGCTAGAGTTGTGTCTAGTGTGTGTGAGTGTGCGTGCGTTGTCTAGTCGCTCTCCTCCTAATTGAGGTTTACAGATGCTGCAAAGGAGCATAAAAACAAATCCTGAGATGACAGCTTAAAACACTCTAATAGATTTCCCCGTCACTAGGATGATGCAGGTGACTGCTTTGCCCTGTGCTTGCTTCTGTAGTATTGGAGGCGCTATCTTCGGGTACGTGTGTGTGTATGGCAAGTCACAGGCCTAAATTCAGCAGTAGGAAGACAATCAGCTACTAGCCTATACTCTGGTCAATAATAAACTTCTTCTCCCATCTGCTTTCCCCAGCACCAGTAGCCCATCCCTTGTCCCTTTAGTGCCATAAAGCAGGGTACATTACCATTGGGCTCCTCTCTGCGTCAGTCATTTGCGAGTCAGTTTATTTAAGGGGTGTTTTATGACGTCTGGCTGTCGCAGTGGTCAAATGCAAGCTACACAGACAGATTAAACAGTCAGACTGGACAGGTCACCTTGACAGGCCGTTACCGTAAATGTTCACGTCTGTCAGCAGTGTATTACCTGTGACGTAACACTGGTGGTAGTGCTCCTGTAGCAGGCTGCAGTAGTTGGCCAGCTCCTTGTGTTTATGAGGCTGCGACATCAGGTCTGTCCAGGAGGAGGTGCTGCTGCGTTCCTGAGATAGAGACCTGCAGGAGGAAGAGGACAGACACACACAAACACCCCAAACACCATTAGAGAAGAAGAGCAAGTGCAGAATCAGGAAGCCCAATAGTAGATCTGTGGGAGAAACATACAAGCCATAGAAAAGGAGGGAGCATAGCCTCATCATCAGATATAACACAGTTATTTTACACACCCCTTTGAAAACACACAATCTCATCTCACCCCCAAATTAACATGCCGCATGTCTCTAATCTCACGCCACAATAACACACACATCTCTGATGACATTTAATCTCCGTTAGAGAAGAAACACACTGTCCAGCTCCATGTAATGTTGCATTATGCATTGAGGAGCATGCTGTTAAAAGTCTATTAGCTTGAGCGGTCACTGAACAACAAGAGCTCCGAAGCGTGCTTTAAACAAGGGGTGGGGGGGATAATCACTCCGAAAATGTATCCGATATGTCAATACTATGTGTCTTATGTTAACCTGGACATCAACACATGGTCAGTCCTGTACCATGATACACAAGTGTATAATTCCCATATTTGACTTGGAACTTGCAGGTGAAAAAGAAAAAGAGTACAAAGGAACTTGTTTACTCATTAAAAAAAACATGAATTGTTTAATCACAGGCTTAGAGGAGATTTCCAAAGCACCACGCCCATGTCATCAAGTAGGGTCTGTAAAAAGTCACCACACCCCCCCAGAGAAGCTTGAAAAAAACAGTACTGCAACTGCATGAACTAAATCGGATTTTCTGTGAACATGCAATAAGTTAGATATTGTCAGTTAACACATCAGACATGTTGATTTTGGACAGTTCCACCCATTAGTATCTGACTGCAGAGAGAGAGACCGCCTCCTACAAGAAGTTTGAGCTCCAGCAAACATAAGTGGCTTGCATTGTGAAGTCAAGCCTTCAGTCATGTAAATGAATATAAAGTCAAAATAACTAGAGGCAACAGTCTTATCTGGAGGCAGATACCAACCTCCCAATAGCAACACAGGCCTGGAGTGAGTGTGGGAGCGATGGCATCAGCCTCACCCACTTAGAGAGTCCCTCTCCCTGGTATGAATAAGGAGGAGCTATGAGCATATGGCCAGGCCTAAGTCCCTCCTAACCCCATCAATTCATCTTTCCATGATCCCTTGCATCCTTTCTCCTCACCTCCTCAACCGTATTGGAGGAGAAGGTCCAAGGTCCCTTCCTTCAGACCTTCTTCTCTGCTGTCTTTTGAGAAGGACGCAAGGAGATAAGACGCAAGAAATTGAGGAAAGATTCACTGAGATTGATCTCACCACAGCTCTACACCAGGAAGGGACGGAGGGGAGGAGGAAGAGGAGAATGGGACGAGGTGCGCGGCAGGATGATGGAAGCAGCAGTAAGCTAGCTGTGCTGTGCTACCTGAACTTCATCTGCTGATGCATCTCCCAGGAGTCAGCGTCTTGAGGTCTATTTATCAACGTAGTACAGGGAAACAATCAGAGGTGCACAACGTTAACATGGGACTCAACCAACTACAATGTGCTTGCTGGCAGCCAACGTTGAGTGAAGGGTAGACTTATGAAGGGTATAATCGGGTATGGCATGGTAGGACTTCTGACTGAGAGCGTTTCAAGAGTCAGTCACATATGATGGGTGGTAAGGTGATTAAACTGATGAAAAGTAAAGTGCTGAATACATGGAGCCTTGGATCTGCTGTATTCCCCTCCCAAGACCTGGGTTCAAATTGAAATGATTTCCTCCTCAATACTCCTCAGTCCCAGACGGATGGATTTTCCACTTCTGAGAATATTCAAGTGATAACATTGCGTCGGGAACGATCCATCCTCAATCAAGTGCAACTAAAGTATTTGAAAGAAAACAAATCCTATTTGAACCCAGATGTACTCCCCACCCCATCAGTAGCCCCAGTGTGTGTGTGTGTGTGTGTGTGTGTGTGTGTGTGTGTGTGTGTGTGTGTGTGTGTGTGTTACTGGGTACCTGAAGAAGATGTCCCGTGGCTGCCTGTTAGAGTGGGGATTGAGTATCTGATCCTTCAGAGAGTCCAAGGAACAGTTATAGACATATACAGGGCAGCGAGGACGGGACAGATCCCCTGAGCTCTGCTGGGACGCCTGGCGACTGAACGTGATGTGGAAGTCTCTCTTCTGGGGCTCAGCGAACTGCACCCCGTCCCTCTCCTCCACACCTGAGAGAGAGAGAGTCATTTCCAATTTGCTCAGGGAGCCCCATCTCTTCCTTTTCACAACAGTAACATTATGTTATTGCAGAGAGAAATAGGGATAGAAAGAGAGAGGGTTGGGTTAGTGAGAAAGCACAGTATGTTGGTAGCAAAGGACTAATGATGCAATAATCCTACAGTACTTACCTGCACCTTTGGTGCCATTTTCAGGCTCAGAGAAACGGCTATCCCAGTTGTCCTGTTCCACCGTGGAGCTCCCAGATTCAGGGGAGAGCAGGGGTGACCTGGGTCCCACAGGACCACTACCACCAGGGGAGAGCATGGGGGACCTCAACCCGCTACTCAACCCACCATTCAGCCCATTGGTGGAGCCAGAGTGAGAATCAGCCTGTGATTTGTTGCCGGTAGTCAGGGTGTCGTCATCATCTCCGTTATCCTGGGGCTCGGTCTCCAGCCCAGACGACATCAACATCTGGACATCTGCAGAGAAAACACAACAATGTTGAACTCAAAAATGTTGCAGAGGGACTTGCATTCGTCTTAAGATAGCTTGGTGCTACAACCACATGTCACAGGCATAGAACGATATTTTTCCTCAATAAACATGTCGATTACAATCAGTTAAAACTAGCACAATGCCAGGCTGGTGGCCTGCCCAAATACATAGGATTCCTATAACTAGAGTGGAGCCCCCACTTGAATAATGAGTAGAAAAGATCTGTAAGCTCTGTCCTATTCGTACATCACACAACTACAGCAGAGCACAGGGAACAGTAGCGGGGTGCCTACCTGTGAAGGTGGCGGGGAGGAAGGTCAGTAGGATCTGCTGAGGGCTGATGTACTTGGCGTAACACTTCCACTGAGGGGTAGACCCATCCCTCTCCACTGGGACTGGCTCCTCATCCACCAGGTCTGCATTGCTGAAACTCTGAGAGAAAGAGGGGACAAACTCACCGGGCATAACAGACAGGACAAGTGCTACAAAATAAACTAAACATAATGTTTTGCCCAAGGTGGACAGAGTTTCAATGAGAGGAAGAAGAGGGTAGTGTAAACCATGTCTGGACATCCAAAACGGAACTTCGGGCCCACTGCTGGTTTTCCATTGTTTTTACACTGCTTAAAACCGATATCAATGCCAAGGAGGAACCTTCAGGATTTATTTCCCTGAAGAGAGAATGCAGACTGGTTAAAAGGTTTACCTGAAGGGTACTGGTTGATCCTGTCACCTCCTTACTGCTCCCTGTAGTGTGGAAGGACATCATTGTGTCCTGTCTCTCTGGAGGTTTCAGGCACTCTTCTGTCAAGGGAAAGTAACCACATGGCAAGGCAAAAAAAAATGAACAAATGTGTGCAGGAGTATAGGATGTTGTTACATAATGAATACAATCATTAGCAGGATTCTGTTCTTTTCAGTCAGTCAACATGTTCATTCATAAAGCCTACCACAACAGTTGTCACAAAGTGCTTTACATTCACCTAGCCTAAATAGCAAGCAGATGCATAGCAGAGGCACACACATTCACAAAGCCTACCTCTGATGACCGGTAGAGAGAAGGGTGCAACATGTCCGTCTCGTTCCCTGCCTAGGATGTGATGCATGAAGGTGACGTTGTCCTGGTCAGCCAATGGGATCTCCCGGTCACTGAGTTCCTGTTGCAAGCTGCTGTGGAACAGGCTCAGCAGGAGCTCGTTGGGAATATAGGGGGTGCTCTGGGACACCTCCTCGTTCTCCACTGCAATACACACAAATAAGCATTCATTAATTCATCCCCCATCTTCATATTGCAGCAACAACAACTAGTGACCATGTCAAGAGGTTTGGACTTTTTGGGGTAATGGCTAAGGTGTTGGACTAACAGTTGCAGGGAATCCTTGATTTAGCAAAAATGTATAAATTCATGTTTGATAACAATAAGATACTTGAGGACATAATAACATGATAAAATTCACCTCTGCTGAGAGTGAGGAAGAATATTTCTATCTGTTGGCACTTGGGCAGCAGTTCGATGAGGTCAAACTGGAAGGGAACAGTGTGGATGCAGTCTTCAGAGGCAGGGGGTTCTCTTGCAGCGGTCCCAATGGGAGGGTACACCTGCTCCTTGTTCTGGCACAGCTGGCTAAGGTACTCAAACGTCATAATGGTGGACATACAGGTCAGATCCCGGGGGAAGATCTGTGGATAACGTAAATTCACTATCGTTTAAAATGAAACTGGTATATTATTCAAATGAATTACTTAAAAAAATCATACAATGTGATTTTCTAGATTTTTGTTTTAGATTCCGTCCCTCACAGTTGAAGTGTACCTTTGATAAAAATGACAGACCTCTACATGCTTTGCAAGTAGGAACACCTGCAAAGTCGGCAGTGTATCAAATACTTGTTCTCCCCACTGTAGATAGACAAAATTAAATGTGCCTGTCCTAGCATTCCAAATAAAGTTACATTTTTTGCCATATGATTTAAAGAATGAGTCGTCTAGAGTAGGCAGCACCATTAGTAAGTAAACTTTGATAGGACTAAAGAGTTAAATCAATGTGATTTTTCCATAATATACAAGTATTTCTATCTCAATGGTTGTAGTATCTAATCTATATTGACAAACCAAACAAAAAAAAATTGTTTGTGGTAAGTTTTGAGATGTAAATACAAAGTATGTCTATCTACTTCACCATCCACCCATTTTATTAGTAAACTAGTAAACTACAAGGTAGTATTAACATTGTGTCTTAACAATCCAATATGACTGTGCAGGGATGCAGATTGCGGACTTAAGTTGTTGGGGATAGGGGGCAGCATTTTCACTTTTGGATGAATAGTGTGCCCAGAGTGAACTGCCTACTACTGAGTCCCAGATGCTAATATATGCATATTATTATTAGTATTGGATAGGAAACACTCTGAAGTTTCTAAAACTGTTTGAATTATGTCTGTAAGTATAACAGAACTCATATGGCAGGCAAAAACCTGAGAAAAAATCCAAACAGGAAGTGGGAAATCTGAGGTTTGTAGTTTTTTAACTCACCCCTATCGAATACACAGTGGGATATGGAATGTTTTGCAATTCCTAAGGCTTCCACTAGATGTCAACTGTCTTTAGAACGTTGTTTCAGGTTGCTTATGTGAAGGGGGGCCGTATGGGAGCTGTTTGACTAAGGGGTCTGCCTATAGCCTCGTTCTCAGTCACGCACTTTCACATGAAAGCGACCTGTGTTCCATTGCTTTTCTACAGACAATGGAATTCTCCGGTTGGAATATTATTGAACTTTTATGAAAAAAACATAGAAAAGATTGATTCTATACTTAGTTTGACAAGTTTCTTCGACCTGTAATATAACTTTTTTTTAAAGTTTTGTCAGAATGGACCAGATTGCGCTTTTGGACATAAATGGACATAAATGATGGACATTCTCTAACAAAACAAGCATTTATTGTGGAACTGCCATTCCTGGGAGTGCATTATGATGAAGATCATCAAAGGTAAGTGAATATTTAGAATGCTATTTATGAATAATGCTGACTACCCAACATGGAGGATATTTCTCTGGCTGGTTTGGGCTCTGAGCGCTGTTCTCAGATTATGCTTTTTCCGTAAAGTTTTTTTAAAATCTGACACAGCGGTTGCATTAAGGAGAAGTGTATCTGAAGCTCCATGTATAATAGTTGTATTTTCATCAACAGTTATGAGTATTTCTGTGAATTCATGTGGCTCTCTGCAATATTACTGCATGTTTTGGAACTACTGAACGTAACACGCCAATGTCAAATAAGATTTTTGGATATAAATATGAACTTTACCGAACAAAACATACATGTATTGTATAACATGAAGTCCTATGAGTGTCATCTGATAAAGATCATCAAAAGGTTAGTGATTCATTTTATCTCTATTTGTGCTTTTTGTGACTCCTCTCTTTGGCTGTAAAAATGGCTGGGTCGGTGGTGACCTAACATATGTATGTGGAGCTTTCACTGTAAAGCATTTTTTAAATCAGACACTGTGGCTGAATTAACGAGACGTTTATCTTTAAAATGGTGCCGAATACTTGTAATTTTGAGAAATTTGATTCATGAGATTTCTGTTGATTTGTATTTGGCGCATATCAATTTCATTGGCTGTTGGCGAGGGGTTCCGCTAGCGCAACAGGGTAAAAACTAGAGAAATCAGCTTACAGTTGACACTTGTTTTTATTCCCTGGATTTCTAACCCCTTGATGTTCTTGTTGGATCTAATTGTAATAGCTAGCGTTTCAATGGCCATAATAAATAAATAGGGAGACAATGTACAGCCCTGTCATACTCCTGTTAAAAGCTCAATACTTTCTGAGAAGTAACCATTATTTACTATTTAGCACCTGGGGTTGCTTACATAACCATAACCCACTGTATAAAAATTCACCAAAATTAAAGTAGTCCAGGCATTTATATATATATAATTCTAGTCGTACTTTATCAAACAACTTTTCAAAATATGCTATGAAGACCAGGCCTGGTATCTTTGACGTTTCATAATGTTCCACTGTTTCAAGTAATTGTTGTATATTATCTCCAATACACCATCCTTGTAAAAAAAACTGTCTGATCAGGATGAACAATATCTGGTAAAAACCTTTTTTATTCCATGTGCTATGCACTTCGCCAGGATTTTTGCATCACAACATTGAAGTGTAACAGGCCTCCAGTTTTTTTTTTTTTATGGACTGGATAAGGGGATCTGCTGTACCTATGTTGTGCAAAAAAAGTCAATAATGAATTATCTTCTCTTAGTTAAGAACAAATTGTCATCCAGTAGGCTTTGATAAAATTGCCAATATCCACGTGGAAATTCTGTAAGAGTTATGTGGAGGCCAATTAGATGAAGGTTCAATCGCATTCTGTCTCCTATTAATACTTTTTAAACGTTTGATGCCAGCAAGAATGAGACCAGGAAGTAGTCAAGTCAGCTAGCTTGATTAAGCCTCCTCCATGTATGTCTCACTAGGTCATCCTCCATATATCAACTAGTTCTAATGCATCCATGATATTTGTGATCTCTTTAAGTGCATGAGGGTGGTAGTTTGTAGTGTGATTTCCTTTACGATCCACTGAGGTACTTAAAATCATATTGTAATCTCTCACCATAATAACAGATTCATTCGTTACTTGTGGGAAGAAGTGTGGATCGTCATTATTTGGTCCATATAAAGTGCCTTCAGAAAGTATTCAGACCCATTGACTTTTTCCAAATGAATAAGAGCACAATAATATAGATGCATGCTCATATTAAGAAAGTCATAGAAAGGGCTATAAGCATGTCAGCCCAGCCCGCTCAGTTCATTGGATCCAGTTGTTAGAAAAAGAAAACGAAAGGAAAAATACCTAGAAATATCACAAGACCAGTTCTTTATGCCCATTACATGCACGCAGCCTGTCGGCAGAGAGACACGTTTCATGTACTCCTTATTATATCCTGTTATATTCCAACAAGAAGGAAGAAAGAAAACTTTCATTTTAACAGCCGCCAATGGCTGTCTCTAAAAATGTGTCTTACGCATCACACTACCCATGAAGGGATACATAAGTTTAACTTACAATCGACTCTGACACAGCCATGGCATGACAGTAAAGAAGACATGCAGTACTGACAATCTAGAACGAGTAAACCTGTAAAACCAACCCGCTCTCCAGGGCTGTTGCTCTATCACCTCGTCCGTTTTACACTTAGGCCTATATCATTAGGATCAAGAATATAAAAGGTAGCATATGTAGCTCACGTAAACATGTAATACACTTCTCACTAAGAGAAGTGCTTCCATAGGCCAGTTATTAAAGTAAACTCACTATTACAAACCAATCAAATGAAGAGAGAGGAACCAGCCTTAAAGAAACCAGACTTAGTCCATCCAGACTTAGTCCATCCTCTGGCTGCATATGTACACACGCTTCAACTTCATCTCATCTCTATCAGTATTATAATACTATACAAATTGGTGAATTGGAATTATCAGTGATTGTACTACTGAATAGCTACAGTACCTTTGACAACAGCTGAGAATGTAAGAAGATCAATTTGATTAAGCGATTAAGCGATTGATACTGACCGCCTGTGGAATCTCCTGGTAGGTGAGCTCCTGGAAGTGTCTATGTTGGTCTCTAGGGCTCCATACTGTCCCACTCTGAGGCTCTACCCAACACTCGGTCACCAGGTTGAGCTCTGTGTCCACATCAATGGCCTCCACCTCTGTGTCGTTGTCATCGTCTGTGGAGAAACTGGAGACCCATGATGGAAGACAAGGGGCCAGGACAGGAGGAGACAAACAGATGCTTATTCAGCAATAGCACCATTTACTGACTAAATAACCAGCAAAATATAGCAAAGTGTTCAAAGGGTAAAAAAAAAAATGTGTTAAGTTCTTAGAAACGTAACTGTTCTTCTAGATAAAATAATTTGATAATATTTGAAGATACGGTTGGAGAATGTATAGAATTTGTGGAGCTGGTGGACTAAAGCAATAGAAATAATGGCCAAATATTCAATGGAATTCAGTCTCACCTGTCCTTGGTAGAGGTGGAGTGAGGTGGAAACAGGATATACTGGACGATACAGGTGTGACTTTCTCTGTCCACCGCCTCTGGCATCCCCTACGAGCACACCATCACAAGTCATCATTACAATGGGATTTTTATAGGAATTCAATGCAAACACTATACAGCAATAAACTGTCTGGCCTCAATATGTCCAGATTAGAACATATGTATGTGTGTATTGTGTAGCCTAATCTTCCTTTCAGTGTTAATGTAGACAACGCTACATTAGTACTCAAAGGATTAGTGAGAGGGTTTTTCTATCGAGTTCATATGGGTTTAGTAAATATTTGCTGTCCCAGCATGCTACTCTCACCTTCATTGGCAGTTCAGTCACCATGTTGACTATGCCCTCTCCACTGGCAGCAAAATGAAAGCCCTCAGAGAGGCGAATCCTTAGGAAACATCCAAAAACATTTTCAGGCAACAAGTCAGAACTCTCTGATATGATAATGACTTTATTTATATTCGTAAGGAGAGTCTTCACAAACATTACATACATAGTGCACGAGACAGGTACCATTAGACATGCCAGTGGGACTCACTCAGACAGCATGGACAGTATATGAACCACAGCTTGCAGCGGTACGGTCACACCCAGGCCGCTCTGCACCGTCCACACCCAGCGCTGATGGAGGAAGTAGCGTGACAGTGACGCCAGCGTGGACGAGGCCGTCCGATTGGCTGCCATGCTAAGGGGCACGGTCATGTTAGTGGGCTGGGTGAAGTTCTCCATGTTCAGAATAAACGGGGTCCGGAAGTCTGACGGGAGCTTCTCGTACCTACAGAAGGAGATTGGACACCATTAGAGTATTAATGTTTATAATTGGGTAAAATGTTTTCATAATCCAACCTTAGGACTGATACTTTTTGCTATGACCTCAATAATTGTAATCTACAGTAATAAGCCACGTAGCTGAAAAGAACGGTCATGCCCAAGGCACAAATCTGACAACATTCCACTGACCTGATGAGTAGTTTCTCCAGAGGTTTGTTGAGGACCACCACACATGGCCGGTCAGACAGCGCAGGTTTGGGAGCAGGGAGAGGAGGAGACTTGGAAGGGGATGCGTGCCCCAGAATCTTCCTCTTGGTCTTGGGCGTAGCCTCCTTGTTCTGGACGCGGTGAGGGAAGCGAAGCCTCAGGATCTGCTCCCGCAGCTCATCCACTATCTGGAAGTGGGGCAGAGAAAAGGTTAAGCTGAAGAATAGGATGTGTTGGTTCCCTCACGAACAGTTCAGTTTAGTTCACTTGCCTTTTTCAGGATTTTTTGTTTTTGCATCTTCAGCAATGAGTTAAGAATCAACATTTACATTAACGACAACAAAAGGTCACACCAACAGAGGGTTGCAACATTCTGAGGGGAAAAAAGGTGATGTTTCACCTAGCGACTGACTTCTTTCTGCTTGCTAGATCCATTTAATGAGGAGAAATAGGCACAGCTCGAGATTCAAAATCTATATTTTATAGTGTTTTCGGTGTGGACCATGTCCCATACCTTGTTCCTGGTCTGGGCCAGGGTGCCGATAGGGAAGCCCAGCCTCAGCACCATGCAGGGAGCCTTGGAGATCAGACGCACCAGGTAGAATGAGTTGGGGGGCTGGTCAGAGGCACTGGGGACAGAATAGGACATTCATTAAAACCTTACTCCAGTCATTTACTGTAGCTCAATCCAGACCTGGGTTAAAATAGTATATTTTGAGACTATTCCATTGGTTCATTGAATAACAGCTTAAGTATTTGAAAGGAAAAAAACAAACATTATTTTAACACAGTTCTATCTCACTCCACAATGTGAACAACATTTCCCATGAGTCTCTCTGCCACTACCTGTATATGAGCTTGACATACGAGTATCCCTCCACGAGTACAAAGCTGCTCCAGTCCCTCAGTAAAGAGGTGAGGGCTGAGTGGGAGATACGACACTGGATGGTGCTGAAACGCCCGTTACTACCAGCAGTGTGGAGGTGCTTTGGCACAGGCCTGCAGAGAAGAGAAGACAGGAGATCACCATTACAATGACTGGGAAAATACTTTTAAAATTAAACCTGCACACTTGTAGATTCTACTTAGATTTAACTAATTATACTAAATGACTGGGAGAGGACTATCAACACTGCTCTCAGTGATGCGTCACTATACATTACATCTAAAAGCAGAAATGAAATCAATATGAATTGACAACATTGCAATTTAAGAAATTGACATCAGAAGTTGGTGTCGCATCTATAAACCATCTCTCACATGTCGTGCTCCAGGATGATAGCAATGCGGTGCATGTGAAGCCATCTCTGCCAGAAGTTGGCGTCCATGGACAGGATGGGCTTCCAGTAGAAGGCAAACTGGGACTGAGAGGAGTCCTTAGAGCCGCTGTGCTGGAGGGAGAGAACCTGAAGGAAACAGCAGAAGAACACTGACTACCTGTCCTTAGGTCAATAGGACCAATGGCCCATATTCAGTGTCTCAGAACAGTAGAATATATAGGATCAGTTTTGTCTAGACCATCATGAATACAACTACAGAAAGTGGGGACCTGATCCTAGATCAGCTTTATGAATATAGGTCAATGTAATAATGAATTTGAAAAATCAGTGTTAGTAAGTGTAAAGGAGTAACCAGAGCAGACAAAGTACATACAGGCGTGGTGGATCCAGGTGGGATGTAGAAGAGAGGAACTCCGTTCTTGGTGCTCTCAGGGATTGTGTAGTTCTCTGGGAGAGAGTTAAAGGACTGCAGGTGGACCAGCATCTGATCTGTCTGGTTTATACTGTGAAGACAAAGAGCATAATAACATGTGTCTTATCAGGAGAAATGCACAGTATACACTTTCAAAATCTTGTACTTCGAATTCAATTCAGTGTTTCCCCTATATTTACTGACACCACTCCAAATTACTATTATTATAATTATTTGTTTTAATAATTTCCAGTACAATAAAATGTTTTCAGTGTAAACTTAAATGAATAAAACCAGAGATAAAGTATATACAATTGATAATGTAGCTACAGTATATATATGTTTAAATAAGATCATCTTTGAGGAACTAACAATCACCAAAATAAAAACTAGACAGAGAGAATCTAACATTAAAAAAATGGTATGGGGACCCCATTGATTTTATATGTTTGAGTCACTCAGATAGCATAAGAACACGCCATAAGACATGGCAAAAAGTGTAGAATTGCTTTAAAACAATTTTAAAGTAGGTCCTATGATTACCCATTATAGGAGTAAAACTAAATTATATATTTTTAAATAGAATAGTATCCTTGACAATGAGCTGCATCAGTGTTGCCCTAGCAGTTTCCCTAGCAAGGTAGATACAGGTGAGTCAAAGGTCACCTCTGCAGTGTGTTCCAGAATCGCCTGATGACGGAGGTGCGGTAGGTTGAGGTGATGGGTTTCCTCATGGTACAGCTGATATCATGGAGGATGTCGTAGCTTCCCTCCATGGTGACCTCTACCCAGGTGGTCCTCTTGGCAGGATCCAGGGGCCACTGGGCAACTGCCAGGTACTCTATACGCATGTTGTGTTTCCACAGCAACACCAGCTTCACCTCCAGCTGGGTGCCACCTACCGGAGGGACCAAAACACAAATTGAAACATGTGAAACATGTGTAGTTTGGTTTATTTAATACTGTATACAGTCTGGAAAAGAGGAAGAAAGTTGGCCTTGTGGATGCACTTGCAGTAAAACAGATGTTCAATATCGTGGGTCTTCTGTGGATAGTAGAAAGTCACTTTAAAATGTTAGGCTTGAGGCTAATCCCACCATCATGTTCTCTCTCTCTGTCGAGACGTCTGGTTTCCGAGCGCCTAAACACAGGACTTGAATGGAAGTCTATGGCAGGAGCGGACAAATTGGCTGATCTCTCAGCCAATCACCACCTAGCACAACCCTTAGAACCTCCTCTCTACATTGTGGACTTTCAAAGTGTGAGCAGTGCAACTGGATCGGAACGAATCGGAATCAAGTGAGCATCCCAAAAATAAATATGGTCGTTGTGATAGAACATTTCTTTATTTTTTGTGATTTTCTGCAAGTCCCATCTAACAGAGCTGTAGTAGGCTCTCTTTCTCTCCCTTCTCAATTTGAACCCACACCCCTTTCATTGCCACTTTGTTGCAAAGTGTTTCCAGGCTCTATCTGTGTTAGCAATTTAGCCGGGGACGAGGTTAGGCTCGAGGCTGGTGTGAGCCGGTACCTTTAGTGAGGTTGATCTCCCTGATGGTGTATCCCTCTCTCAGTCTGACCGACACCACACTGACCAGGTGGGCGTGCACTTCCTTCTCTGTGTGCTTCTTCCTCCTCATCACCAGCGCAGGGTTCCCACTGGCTGACACTAGGTGCTCGTTGAACAACTTGTGCTGAGACACTGGAAAACAGAATTTGGAACATGCCAACAAAGATGTTCAACGTTTACAACAGCGTATAATTAGGCAATTAGTCTGCCTTTTAACCAAAATCATGTCTGCTGAACTGCCTGGCAGCCCTGGGTCATTGCTCTACCTCAATGCTTTCTTTTAGAAGCAGTGAAGGGATGTCAAAATAAAAACTTGTATGAAATGAAAGTACGATTGTCAACATCATGCATTTTCACTTCCTCTGTTGACATCTCCACTGTGACAAACTCTCGTCCAGTAAAATCATTTACCGGTGGGAATACTCTCTAACGTAAACAGATATATTGGGAAGGAAATACTCTAAAAAGCAGCAGAGAAGAAAAGAAAAAAGAAAACCCATTTCATTATGTCTCGGTGAAGTCAGACCCAGCCATTAAACATTGTACTTTCATTCGCATCTCTTTATGCTTAACCTCTCACGATGAAAGCGGACTTCTATTCAGTGAGCAGCCATCACTGTGGGTGCCTCCAACACGATTCACAGATAATGACAGGGTGTTTGGAAATGACAAGAGCCTTGCTTAAAAGCCACTGTGTTTGGGCTGTCACAGAGAGCACTAACGAGTACAATCAAGAACACTATGTTTAAAACCAACTTGTTTCGGCCAAAATTGCACTCTGATGGGATCGGGGACACAGCAGCAAAAATACAACATTATTTTCAACATATTGATACAGCCTAACTGCTAAAACTGTACAGTTTTGATTTGTAAAGTTCAAATAGAGTATAGTCTTTCACATCATGATATATTGTCTTGCACGTCACATCTCGGGCATCTTGCACCTGTATGGAGCTTCATCAGGAAATGCATCGCTGACGTTGTCCCCACAGTGAAGTTTCGCTGCCCCAATCAAAAGCCCTAGATAAACACTGAGGTATACACTAAAGCAGAGAGATACTGCACATAGGGCTATCGCAGCCAACCCCGAGGCTATGGATGAGGACACTAATACGTACAAGATGTCCCGCTACGACCGCCACAGAGCCGTCAAACAGGCAAAAGGACAAAATAGGAACCGATGGTCTACGCATGTGGAAGGGACAGTCCATTACAGATTAGAAAAAAAGGTAGACAAAGTCTGCATATTGCACCTTTAATTAGAATGTCAATACTAGCTACAGTGGTTAGCTAGCTTGGAAGAAGTATTTAGTGTTGTGTGCATTGAGTCTGTGCACTTAGCTAGCTACCATCCCATTGCCTACATTGCATTTTGTTGTCACTCCTGTTGGCTCCCCCACAAACGTTCTCTCCAAGTTGTTGGCCACTGACGATCATTGCAATTCTACAAGTAGAAACGGTAGGTTTGTCGCTACCGGGTCGGCAAGCTGCAGCAACCCCTTTGTTCTAACAAGAGAAGGAACAGCCTCCTACTGTGATAAGCACCGATAGTCTTCCTATCGGCAGTTAAGATTCTCTGTGCCTTTCATGCTTTAGGCTACAATGACTGCCGCCCCGCAGCACTAACATCTGTAATCATGAAATACTCTGAAAGGCTGGTCATGGCACACATCACCTCCATCATCCCAGACCCACTCTAATTTGCATACCGCCCCAACAGATCCTCAGGCAATTCACTCCACACTGCCTTCTCCCACCTGGACAAAAGGAATACCTACGTGAGAATGCTGTTCATCGACTACAGCTCAGCATTCAAAACCATAGTGCCCTCCAAACTTGTCACCAAGCAAGGGATCCTGGGACTCAACACCTCCCTCTACAACTGGATCCTGGACTTCCTGACGGGCCGACCCCAGGTGGTGAGAGTAGGCAACAACACCTCCGCCACAGTGACACTCAACAAGGGGACCCCCAGGGGTGTGTGCTCAGCTCCCTCATGTACTCCCTGTTTACCAACACTGTGGCCACTCATGACACCATCATCAAGTTTGCTAATGACACAACAGTGGAAGGCCTGATCACCAACGGTGATAAGACAGCCTGCAGGTCAGATAACTGGCAGTGTGGTACCAGGACAACAACCTATCCCTCCGCAAGACCAAGAAGCTGATCGTGGGCTACAGGAAACAGGGGGGTGCACACCCCCATTCACATCAATGAGCACAGTAGAGAGGATCAAGTTCCTCAGTGTCCACATCACCGAGGACTTAGTGTGGTCCTCTCACACCAGAGCTGTTGTGAAGGAGGCCAGGCAATGCCTCTTCTCCCTCAGGAGGATGAAATGACTTGGCATGGCCCCTCAGATCCTCAGGAACATTTACTGCTGCATCATTGAGAGCACCCTGACTGGATTCATCACCGTCTGGTATGGCAACTGCACTGTACGCGACGGAAAGGCCCTACAGAGGGTGGTGAGGACGGCCCAGTGCATCACTGACAAACAGAATCCTAAACCGCTTCTATCCCCTGGCCATAAGACTCTGAATGGCTCACAACCTCTCCCACAGACTATCCACCCACACAGACACAACATATGCTGCTGCTAAAATCATTATTGATTAGATGTATTATTCCATTAATATGCTGTCGATTGATTATTGATTGCCATCTCTGCAGCACTCCACCAAATCAGGCCTTTATGGTAGAGTGGCCAGACAGAAGCCACTCTGCAGTAAAAGGCATATGACAGCATGGTTGGAGTTTGCCAAAAGGCACCTAAAGGACTCTCAGACCATGAGAAACAACAATCTATAGTCTGATGAAACCAAGATTGAACTCTTTGGCCTGAATACCAAGCATCACGTCTGGGGGAAACTTGGCAACATCCCTACGGCGAAGCATGGTGGTGGCAGCATCAAATTGCTGCAAAGAAACCACCCACAACTAAAGGACACCAATAACAAGAAGAGACTTGCTAGGGCCAAAAAACACAAGCAATGGACATTAGACCGGTGTTCAGATTTGAGATTTTTGGTTCCAACCGCTGTCTTTGTGAGACGCAGAGTAGGTGAACGGAAAATCTCTGCATGTGTGGTTCCCATCGTGGAGCGTGGAGGAGGTGTGATGGTGTGGAGGTGCTTTGCTGGTGACACTATGTGATTTATTTAGAATTTAAGGAACACTTAACCAGCATGGTTACCACAGCATTCTGCAGCAATACGGTTTCCCTCTGGTTGGTGCTTAGTGGGACTGTCATTTGTTTTTCAACAGGACAATGACCCCAAAAACAACTCCAGGCTGTGTAAGAAGAGTGATGAAGTGCTGCATCAGATGACCTGGCCTCCACAATCACCCAACCTCAAACCAATGAGTTGAGTTTGGGATGAGTTGGACCACAGAGTGAAGGAAAAACAGCAAATGCCCAGCATATGTGCAAACTCCTTCAAGACTGTTGGAAAAGCATTCCAGATGAAGCTGGTTGAGAGAATGCCAAGAGTGTGCAAAGCTGTCAAGGCAAAGGGTGGCTACTTTGAAGAATCTCAAATATAAAATACATGTTGATTTGTTTAACACTTTTTTGCTCTATACATGATTCCATATGTGTTATTTCATAGTTTTGATGTGTTCACCATTATTCTACAATGTAGAAAATAGTACAAATAAAGAAAAACCCTGGAATGAGTAGGTGTGTTCAACATTTTGACTGGTACTGTATATTTTGGGGTAAGGTGACTAGGCATCAGGATATATTATAAACCGTTTAGCAGCAGTGTATATGATGATGGTATGTGAGTGTGTGAAGTCAGTGTAAATGTGTGTGCATGTTGTGTGTGCGTAAGCAAATAAAGTGAGTCGGTGACTGAGTGAGTGTTGGAGTGTGTGTTGGAGCATGTGTTGGAGCGTGTGTTGGAGCGTGTGTTGGAGCGTGTGTTGGAGCGTGTGTTGGAGTGCGTGAGTGTGTAGAGTCCTGTGAGTGTGATTAGAAACTCTAAATAAAATACAAGAGTGTAGGCATTTTGTTAGCTATTTAGCCATCTTATGGCTTGGGGATAGAAACTGTTCTATTTTCTATTATTAACTGTTGGAAAGAGCTCTCAAGTTAAGAATTTCACTGTACTGTTTTACACCTGTTGTATCCTAGGCTCGTGGCGAATACACATTAAAACTTGAAATATCGTCAATGTCAAATATCACAATATTCATATGTCGGCCCAACCCTAACAAATGCCATGCTCTTTCTTACCACAGTAGTACTCAGGGTTCATGGATTCGCTGGTCTTGAGGAAGGAGTATGTGAGGAAGGCCTTGTGGTAGGTGTTCATATCCTGACTGGCCAGATCAGGCTCAGGGCAGCTGGACAGGTAGGAGCCAAAGGTCGCCAGGGAGATAAACTTCATCAACTCAACATTAGGGATGTACCCAAAACTACAATTGTAGGAGTAGGCCCCACCCACCTAAACAGACAGACACAGAGAATAGCAACAAAATATGAAACAAATCACAAATACACTCTCCACAATATGTAAATTACAGCAGGTATCATAAATATTCATATCACTATTTTTCTCATTTTGTTGCGTTACAAAGTGGGATTTAAATGCATTTACTTGTACATTTGTCATTGATCTACAGAAGATATTCCATAAGGTCAAAGCGAAAAGAAAATTCTACAAACAGTTATAAATTAGTACAAATTAAATAACTAAAATATAGTTTTTGCATAAGTATTCACCCCCCTTTGTTGACGCAAGCCTGACCTAGTTCAGGAGTAATTTAGGCTTGCGTGTGTATGGACCATGAAAGTTTGTGGGTGATGTAGACATCAAGGAACTTGAAACTAAAATGTAGGTTTACACATGGGAATTAGCCAATGTGGATAGGGCTAAATTGAAATATTTGTGACAGAATAAATATGGTAGCAATTGAAAGGGAAAATTATTAGACCAAAGTTGAGGTCACAACAGTTCACCTGATAAAACTGAATCCAAACATTATACTTTTGATTTTACGTTACATTTACCGTACTTGTTGATAACGAAATCTGAAAATACTCTGGATACATTCAGTAACATAAGAATATTCCTGGAAAGTGTGGGGTAGGACAGGAATGAGTTAGTCTTGCTAACACTAGCCTCTCTGCATCCCTGCTGTGTAGTCATGTGGGTTGCGAGTCAGCCACTCTAGGTTACGAGCTAGCAAATCACATACGTCCAACAAAAGACATCACTGAGTAAGTGCGTGCTTATTTTCAAGCGTGGTGGTAGCTACATGAAGAATTGGGATGGAGGTAAGCACAGGCAAAATCCAATAGGAAAACCTGCTTCAGTCTGCTTTTAACCAGACACCGGGAGAGGAATTCACCTTTTAGCAGGACAATAAACTAAACTCGGCAAAAAAAGAAACGTCCGCTCACTGTCAACTGCATTTATTTTCAGCAAACTTAACATGTGTAAATATTTGTATGAACATAACAAGATTCAACAACTGAGACATAAACTGAACAAGTTCCACAGACATGTGACTAACAGAAATTGAATAATGTGTTCCTGAACAAAGGGGGGTCAAAATCAAAAGTAACAGTCAGTATCTGGTGTGGCCACCAGCTGCATTAAGTACTGCAGTGCATCTCCTCCTCATGGACTGCACCAGATTTGCCAGTTCTTGCTGTGAGATGTTACCCCACTCTTTCACCAAGGCACCTGCAAGTTCCCGGACATTTTTTTGGGGAATGGCCCGAGCCCTCCGATCCAACAGATTGAGATCTGGGCTCGTCGCTGGCCATGGCATAACACAGACATTGCTGTTTTGCAGGAAATCACGCACAGAACGAGCATTATGGCTGGTGGCATTATCATGCTGGAGGGTCATGTCAGGATGAGCCTGCAGGAAGGGTACCACATGAGGGAGGAGGATGTCTTCCCTGTAACGCACAGCGTTGAGATTGCCTGCAAGGATAACAAGCTCAGTTCGATGATGCTGTGACACACCGCCCCAGACCATGACGGAACCATCCCCCTGCAAATCGATCCCGCTCCAGATTACAGGCCTCGGTGTAACGCTCATTCCTTCGACGATAAACGTGAATTCATCGATCACCCCTGCTGAGACAAAAACGACTCGTCAGAGAATAGCACTTTTTGCCAGTCCTGTCCAGCGACGGTCGGTTTGTGCGCATAGGCAACGTTGTTTCCGGTGATGTCTGGTGAGGATCTGCCTTACAACAGGCCTACAAGCCCTCAGTCCAGCCTCTCTCAGCCTATTGCGGACAGTCTGAGCACTGATGGAGGGATTGTGCATTCCTGGTGTAACTGGGGCAGTTGTTGTTGTCATCCTGTACCTGTCCCACAGGTGTGATATTCAGATGTACTGAACCTGTGCAAGTGTTGTTACACGTGGTCTGCCACTGCGAGGAGGATCAGCTGATCATCCTGTCTCACAATACAGACATTGCAATTTATTGCCCTGGCCACATTAGTCCTCATGAATCCTTGCAGAATGCCTAAGGCACGTTCACGCAGATGAGCAGGGACCCTGGGCATCTTTCTTTTGGTGATTTTCAGAGTCAGTAGAAAGGCCTCTTCAGTGTCCTAAGTTTTCATAACTGTGACCTTAATTGCGTACCGTCTGTAAGCAGTTAGTCTTAACGACCCTTCCACAGGTGCATGTTCATTAATTGTTTATGGTTCATTGAACAAGCATGGGAAACAGTGTTGAAACCCTTTACAATGAAAATGTGTGAAGTTATTTAGATTTTTACAAATTATCTTTGAAAGACAGGGTCCTGAAAAAGAGATGTTTATTTTTTTGCTGAGTTTACAACACAAGGCCAAATCTACACTGGAGTTGCTTCCAAGAAGACAGTGAGTGGCCAAATCAAATCAAATTGTATTTGTCACATGCACCGAACAGAACAGGTGTGGACCTTACTGTGCAATGCTTACTTACAAGCCCGTAACTCGATTTCTTTAACTGCATTGTTGATTAAGAAAATATTTACTAAATAAAAAAATATAAAAGTAACATGAAAATGACATAACAATAAAGAGGCTATATACAGGGGGTACCGGTACCAATATCAATGTGCGGGGGTACAGGTTAGTTGAGGTAATTTGTAAACTAACCATGTATATAATAAAGAGCAAGTAGCAGCAGTGTAAAAAAAAGGGGGTGGTGTCAATGTAAATAGTCCAGGTGGCCATTTGATTAATTGTTTAGTAGTCTTATGGCTTCGGGGTAGCTGTTGTTAAGGAGCCTTTTGGTCCTAGACTTGGCGCTCCGGTACCACTTGCCGTTCGGTAGCAGAGAAAACAGTCTAGGACTGGACTGGAGTCTCAGACAATTTTTTGGGCCTTCCTCTGACACCGCCTAGTATAAAGGTCCTGGATGTCAGGAAGCTTGGCCCCAGTGATGTACTGGGCCATATGCACTACCCTCTGTAACACCTTACGATCAGATGCCGAGCAGTTGCCAAACCAGACAAAGATGCAACCGGTCAGGATGTTTGATGGTGCAGCTGGAGCACTTTGAGGATTTGGGAACCCATGCAAAATCTTTTCAGTCTCCTGAGGGGAAAAAAATATGTTGTCGTGCCCTCTTCACAACGGTCTTGGTGTGATTGGACCATGGTAGTTCGTTGGTGATGTGGACATCAAGGAACTTGAAACTCCGCTCCACTTCAGCATCTTTGATGTTCATGGGGGCCAGCTCGGCTCTCCTTTTCCTATAGTCCATGATCAGCTCTTTTATCTTGCTCACATTGAGGGAGAAGTTGTTGTCTTGTCTCTGACCTCCTCCCTATAGACTGCCTCATCATTGTCAGTGATCAGACCTACCACCCTGTCGTCAGCCAACTTAATGATGGTGTTGGAGTCGTGCTTGGCCACGTAGTCGTGGGTGAACAGTGAGCACATGAGGGAACTAAGCACGCACTCCTGAGGATCCCCAGTGTTGAGGATCAGCAAGGCAGATGTGTTGTTACCTACCCTTACCACCTGGGTAGGAAGCCTGTCAGGAAGTCCAGGATCCAGTTGCAGAGGGAGGTGTTTAGTCCCAGGGTCCTCAGCTTAGTGATGAGCTTTGTGGGTACTATGGTGTTGAACGCTAAGCTGTAGTCAATGATCAGCATTCTCACATAGGTGTTCCTTTTGTCCTAGTGGAAAAGGGCAGTGTGGAATGCGATTGAGATTGCGTCATCTGTTTATCTGTTGTTGGCGGTATGCAAATTAGAGTGGGTCTAGGGTTTCCGGCATGATGGTGTTGATTAGAGCCATGACCAGCCTTTCAAAGCACTTCATGGCTACCGACGTGAGTGCTACGGGGGCGGTAATCATTTAGCCAGGTTACCTTTGCTTTCTTGGGCACAGGGACTATGGTGATCTATATGAAACATGTGGGTATTACAGACTCGGTCAGGGAGAGGTTGAAAATGTCAGTGAAGACACTTGCCAGTTGTTCCGCGCATGCTTTGAGTACACGTCCTGGTAATCCGTCTGGCCCCGCAGCATTGTGAATGTTGAACTGTTTAAAGTTCTTGCTCACATTGGGCTCCCGAGAGGCGCAGTAGTCTAAATCAAATCAAAGTTTATTTCACCTTACAGTGAAATGCTTACTTACAGGCTCTAAACAATAGTGCAAAGGTGTTAGGTAAGTAAAGAAATAAAACAACAGTAAAAAGACAGGCTATATAGAGTAGCGAGGCTACATACAGACACAGGTTAGTCAGGCTGATTGAGGTAGTATGTACATGTAGATATGGTTAATGTGACTATGCATATATGATGAACAGAGAGTAGCAGTAGCGTAAAAGAGGGGTTGGTGGGTAGTGAGTGGCAGGACACAATGCAGATAGCCCGGTTAGCCAATGTGTGGGAGTACTGTTTGGTCGGCCCAATTGAGGTAGTATGTACACGAATGTATAGTTAAAGTGACTATGCATATATGATAAACAGAGAGTAGCAGCAGCGTAAAAAGAGGGGTCGGGGGGGCACACAATGCAAATAGTTCAGGAGTCCTATGGATTGGGGATAAAAACTGTTGTGGAGCCTTTTTGTCCTAGACTTGGCATTCCGGTACCGCTTGCCATGCGGTAGTAGAGAGAACAGTCTATGACTGGGGTGGCTGTGGTCTTTGACAATTTTTAGGGCCTTCCTCTGACACCACCTGGTGTAGAGGTCCTGGATGGCAGGCAGCTTAGCCCCAGTGATGTACTGGGCCATACGCACTACCCTCTGTAGTGTCTTGTGGTCAGAGGCCGAGCAACTGCCGTCGATGTTGGCACAGCATCTCAGTGCAAGAGGCGTCACTACAGTCCCTGGTTTGATTCCAGGCTGTATCACATCCTGCCGTGATTGGGAGTCCCATATGGCGGCGCACAATTGGCCCAGCGTCGTCAGGGTTTGGCCGTCATTGTAAATACGATTATTTTTCTTAACTGTTTTGCCTAGTTAAATAAAATAAAAGTTTTAAAACAGCTGGTGCTCTCATGCATGCTTCAGTGTTGCTTGCCTCCAAGTGAGCATAAAAGGCATTTAGCTCGTCTGGTAGGCTCACATCACTGGACAGCTCGCGGCTGGGTTTCCCTTTGTAGTCTATAATAGTTTTCAAGCCCAGTCACATCTGACGAGCATTAGAGCCAGTGTAGTAGGATTCAATCGTAGTCCTGTATTGACGCTTTAGCTGTTTGATGGTTCGTCTGAGGGCATAGCCTGATTTCTTATAAGCGTACGGTTTAGTGTCCGGCTCCTTGAAAGCGGCAGTTAACCTTTAGCTCGGTGCGGATGTTGCCTGTAATCCACGGCTTCTGGTTGGGATATGTACATGCGGTTATTGTGGGTACGATGTCGTCAAAATGCACTTATTGATGAAGCTGGTGACTGCTGTGGTGTACTCCTCAATGCCATCGGAAGAATCCCGGAACATATTCCAGTCTGTGCTAGTAAAACAGTCCTGTTGCATAGCATCCGCATCATCTGACCACTTCCGTATTGAGCGAGTCACTGGTACTTCCTGCTTTAGTTGTTGCTTGTAAGCAGGAATCAGGAGGATAGAATTATGGTCAGATTTGCCAAATGGAAGGCGAGGGAGAGTCTCTGTGTGTGGAGTAAATGTGGTCTAATGTTTCTTTTCCTCTGGTTGCACATGTGACATGCTGGTAAAAATGAGGTAAAACGGATTTCAGTTCGCCTGCATTAAAGTCCCCGGCCACCAGGTGCGCCGCTTCTGGATGAGCATTTTCAAATTACCGTTCTGACTTAAATCTGCTTGAATATCTATGGCAAGATATGAAAATTGCTGTGTAGCCATGACCCCCAACTCCTTGACAGAGCTTACATTTTTTTTTAAGAATAATGGGCAAACATTGCACAATCCAGGTGTGCAAAACTCTTAGAGGCTAATCCAAGAAGACTCACAGCTATAATCACTGCCAAAGTTCTTTCTGACATGTATTGACTGAGGTAAATACTTATCTAATCAAGGTATATTCGTGTTTTCATACAATTGTATAACTTTTTAAGAATTGTTAGTAAGGAAAACCACTGACATTAGAATATTTTGTGAACACCAAAAATTCAATTAAATCAATTTTATTCTCACTTTGTAAGACAAAATGGGGGTGAATACTTACGATACCCAAATAAAAATATATTCAGAATGAACTTTGATTACAAAAGTACTGTCATTGAATGATAGATATTAGACAGTAATTAGTAAATGGACTTTTGTAAAGGGCAGTTGCCTGCTCGTCTGGAATCCAAACTGAATCCATGCTGCGTTTCACTTTGTTTCATTTAGTTAAACAGAGCATGGATTCAGTTTGGATTCCAGGCTAGTTGCCTGCCTTTGCTGAGAAGATACAACAATCTATGCAGTAGATGACAGACAACAGTTCTCATGGTGTGTCAGCATGTTGTAATGTAGACTGAATACAAATAGCAGTTTGATCCACTGGGCTATGTTGTGGCATGTTTCAGTACCTGGACGAAGGAGCAGGCGATGGTTCCACTCCTGAGCTGGTTCAGAAGAGTCTCACACACAGCCACATCAGGCACACTGGTCACCCCGTCTGTGATGATGATTATACCTGGGAGAGGTGACAGGAACTGTGTCATAGGCCTAAAATAATCAATCATGTATAAATAAATCAGATCTCCCTTCGATGGTGCCTTTAGACAATTACTTTGATAGTGCCCTTTCAGACCAGGCTAGATCACTCAATAGGTTGCAATAAAGGAGGACCTCAACAGAAGTCTGAGTCAAACAATTGTCATTTCTCCCTATGGAACCAGCCTTGAGAAGCTCAACTTTAACAGTGAAGGTATTGACAGACTAAACCAACCTGCGGAGGAGTTGGGGGGCAGCAGCTGTAGAGCTAGGATGCCCTGTCGCACCATGCTGACCAGCCCGACGTCTGCAGTCACCATGGAAACACCATGTTTCCTCACAGGCACCTCCTCCATGGTGATGTCACTGCCAAGCCCGGAGCACGGGATTTGCCCATCAGACTATCAGAGACAAATTGAATAATAATCAACTGAGATCAACCTGGAAATTATATCAAACATCTTCTAACAACATGCTCATAGTCATACTCTACTCCAGAGACATATACTGTACAGTCAGGTACAAAATTATTGATAAAGATTAGCAAAAACACTATATAAAATAAATAATGCAAATACTGTACTACTGTATATTTTTGCTCCCAAAAATTGTGAAATTATATTATTTTGTACCAATACAATTCCTCAGGGAAATATATTTTGTTTAACAAGTTATAATAATAATTTTAAAAATTAGAAAGGTAAAAATGATTGGACCAGTTATCAATACTCCGCAAAACAACCCTTGTGATGATAACGACACAGCCTTTTTCTAAAATGTTTTGTGTGTTGGAGACCACATTGGGAGGGACCTTACACCATTACTCCATACAGAACCTTCCCAGATGCTTGATATCCTTCATCTGCACTTAAGGACTGCCCTCTTCAAATTCAAACCACAGGTTTTCAATGGGGTTCTAGTCCAGAGACTGAGATGGCCATTGCAAAATGTTGATTTAGTGGTCAATTAAACCATTTATTTGTGAATTTTGATATGTGCTGTGTTTTACAGTAGGCATTAGGTCATTTTCTGAAGGTCAACAACCATTTGTCTCTTTTCAATTGTGAGTTCTTTACCTTTTCCCATGGTGATGATTATCAAAGTGATTTTACATGTGTATTACCTCATTTTTATACCCCAGTGAAACAGAAAGCCATAATATAGTTCCTTAAAATACAACTAATAAAATAAAAGTAGAATATTAATGCAGATGTAATTTTGTTTGTTTATATTTATAAGAATCTTTAGGGTTGGCAATCATTTTGACCCCTGTCTTTTTGAGATAATTATTTTTTAATACCAAATCTTTCTCTTAGCATATATATATATATATATATATAATATAAAATAATATAATTTCCCCCCTCTTTTTGAGCATACAATACAGCTCTGCATTTGAATCATTTATTTTATACACTCTTTTACACTTATTTTATACACTCTTTCATCTTTATCAAGGGTGCCAATCCTTTTGGACCTGACTGTATTATACATATGTAATTATATGGTTCTGTTCTAGAGTAAAAAGATTGACGGATGACCTAAAAAGGTATTGTAATAACCATATAGTACTGTAATAACCATGTGTCCTCTTGCCTGGTCGTGCTGCTGTTGAAGATGGCTGTGCTGCTGTTGAAGGACCTCTGCAATGTTGTTCTCCACTGATCGCAGCTGCTGGTAGACCTGGTGTAGGAACTGTACCAGGTCTGTACGATTCAGCTGACAACCCTGCACCAACACCTACAGTCAAAGCAGACACAACACAGTTTCTTTATAGGTGTGATAGAGTGTATTACTATAGTTCCAGTCCCCTTTAAAATCCATCTCCATCATGGGTAGCACATCTACCTGCACCTGTCTCTCGTTCAATCACCGAGTAGTATATAATGTTGATATGAATAATATGATCACCTGGTGTGTATTGAGCCCAATAATGGAGGAATAAGCCAGGATAGTGACAAAGATTTCCGGCTGGAAAACAAGATCTGTGCCTGGAACATTGAAGGGTCGGACCAGTCCAGCTAAGCATCGTGACAAGGCATGGAATACCTCATCAAATATCATCTCCCCCGTGCTGTCATCCTGTGAACAGAAGGCAAAACTAACATGATGTACCTAACACACCAAACAACACATCATGAGGAGGATCTGCTCTTGGCAGTCGACCAAAATAGCCATAGCATAAAAGTGTGATATGTTACACGATTTTCATAAAGGATTATAAACTTCCTCCTGCCGTCAAAAAGAAAAGCATCCCTTCATAGATTCCCATAGATGCTTGTAAAATAGTCCTATTGCACACATTGTCCAACAAGCGGGGTTCAAATCCAGGTCTCCTGCATGCCATTGCTTATAACGGCGTGCTTGTTTTCTAATGGAGCTCAGCGGTTCAGAGAACCACCTCCATTATAGGTTTTCCGTGAGGAAATTGTAGAGCCGGACAACAGGACCAGGAATATTTTAATTTACTGGCCATTTGAGAAATTGACCAGAACCATATGCATTAGCTGCGTAACCCATTAGGGCATCCACCTACGACGCTCAGAAATCACATTTAGATTATGGTAATTCAAATTCGCAATGTGGGCAGAGCGCGTAGCCATCGGCCTAGCTGATTATTGGGTTGCGGCTGTCAGTGAAAAGTAATTAAAATATGTGTGAACATAATAACATAACATGTTGAGACAAGAAGAAGGGGAGGGGTGTGGAAAAGATTTTGGCTAGTCTCTCTCCAGAATGGCTCACCCGTCTCCCGCCAATTCTTAGCATTCATTGTTTAACTTTGTGAATGGTTTGCCCTTTGACTGTTCATTTTGATCAATTCCCCATTACATACAGTACCAGTCAAAAGTTGATACACCTATTCAAGGGTTTTTATTTTATTTTGACTATTTAATATATTCAAGAATAATAGTGAAGACGTCAAAACTATGAAATCACACATATGGAATCATGTAGTGAGTAAAAAAAGTGTTAAACAAATTTAAATATATTTTATATTTGAGATTCTTCAAAATAGCCACCCTTTGCCTTGATGACAGCTTTACACAAGTCTTTCAACCAGCTTCACCAGGAATGCTTTTCCAACAGTCTTTAAGGAGTTCCCACATATGCTGAGCACTTGTTGGCTTCTTTTCCTTAACTCAATTGAGATGGTTTGGGATGAGTTGGACCATCTCAACTGGGTTGAGGTTGGGTGATTGTAGATGTCAGGTCATCTGATGGAGCACTCAATCACTCTCCGTCATGGTCAAATAGCCCTTACACAGCCTGGAGGTGTGTTTTGGGTCAGATGGGATTGCGTATCGCTGCAAAATGATGTGGTAGCGATAAGTGTGCCTTGAATTATAAATAAATCACAGACAGTGCCACCAGCAAAGCACCCCCACACCATCATACCTCCTCCTCCACGCTTCACGGTGGGAACCACACATGCAGCGATCATCCGTTCACCTACTCTGCGTCTCACAAAGACACAGCGGTTGGAACCAAAAATCTCAAATTTGGACTCATCAGACCAAAGGACAGATTTCCACCAGTCCATCGCTCAGTCCATCGCTCAGGTTTCTTGGCCCACGCAAGTCTATTCTTGTTATTGGTGTCCTTTAGTAGTGGGTGGTTTCTTTGCAGCAATTCGACCATGTAGACCTGATTCATACAGTCTCCTCTGAAAAGTTGATGTTGAGATGGGTTTGCTCTTGAACTTGGTGACGCATTTATTTGGTCTGAAATCTGAGGTGCAGTTAACTCTAACGAACTTATCATCTGTAGCAGAGGTAACCCTGGGTCTTCCTTTCCTGTGGTGGTCCTCATGAGAGCCAGTTTCATCATAGCGCTTGATGGTTTTTGAGACTGCACTTAAAGAAACCTTCAAAGATTCGAAGATCCAGATTGACTGACCTTCATGTCTTAATGTAATGATGGACTGTTGTTTCTCTTTGCTTATTTGAGCTGTTCTTGCCATAATATGGACTTGGTCTTTTACCAAATAGGCCTATCTTCTGTATACCACCACTACCTTGTCACAACACGACTGATTGGCTCAAACTCATAAAGGAAAGAAATTCCACATATTAACAAGGCACACCTGTTAACTGAAATACATTAATGAAGCTGGTTGAGAGAATGCCAAGAGTGTGCAAAGCTGTCATCAAGGCAAAGGGTGGCTACTTTGAAGAATCTCAAATATAAAATATATTGTGATTTGTTTAACACTTTTTTGGTTACTACATAATTCCATGTGTTATTTCATAGTTTTACTGTATTAACTATTATTCTACAAATGTAGAAAATAGTAAAAACAAATAAAGACAAACCCTGGAATGAGTAGCTGTGTCCAAACTTTTGACTGGTACTGTATGTCACCAGCAGTACATATGTAATTGGGAATTGATAAATAGAGTAGCTCAACACCTATAGAAAGGGAGGCAGACAGGCTGAGTAGAGAGGAATGCAATTGAAAGAACCTGAATTTATCATATTATTTTCTACCATTTCTATTTGTCAGCTTTATGTATTTGGACTTAATTGACAATTAAGTTACATGCCTACTGCTGTATTAGCCCAAAGGCTATAAGTTCCACGCGCTAATTTCTTTAGCCGCCAATGGATCACGGTGTGTGTTGACACACCGTGATCCATTGGCGGCTAAAGAATGTGGCAGAGGCTGGTGCTCTCGCAATAGTTGAATTTTAACTTTTAGATCTATACCATTTTTATGATTAACCACGTGACAATGATTTTAAGAAACAAAAATGTTTTTATTAAAATGAAAAACTCTTCCATGGAAATGCACATATGAAAATCATTACTGGCACACAGATGGGTACAAATGGTTGGATAAATTGTAAGCTACCACAAACTTGAAACTCACGCACCTATGAAGTCTTTATAAAATAATTGCCTCCACGTTTCCATGGTTGGACATGCCTCATAATATGATGTAAAACATTCAGGTTTGAAACAATTAAGTAGGTCTATGTTTTCAAAATGCATACTGCCTCCAGCTCATATTGTAAAGTGATGGTGACGCACTGATAGTCTGTTGCCTGTACTTGAATGTGAGGCGCACTTCAATTAGGCTAAAGATAGTAGGCCTAGCTCTTTTTAATCGTGCAGAAACCGATTTTACCACACGATGGCATTTAGAATTGTTGCGCAATGAATGGGCTTACAAAAGCCAGCTGAGGAGCTGCAGGAGAAATCCCGCTCAAAATAGGCTCTGTATGGTGTATGTTTGTGATAGTTGTGTTGGATAATTAAGATGGGCTACATGATGATTAACGAAAATATACACAGCAATTTAATTCCACTATATTATGCAAATTAACCCAGACAGATAAGCATGACGGTATTGATGCATTTCCATCAACTGGTATTTCCAACTATGAACAACTGGTATTTCCAACCTGGTCATTTTGGCCAACCACAGTTTTATAAAAATGCTTTTCTTTTTTTTTTGGGGGGTACAAAAGCCGGCAATTGCGGACTAATGGAAAACCTGCTCCATTAGGTATCTGTTTTAACCCAAGTAGCCAAGATTGTGTTTAGTAGCCTAGTTTGTAACTTGTTGAATAAGCCTCTTACTCACCACAATCCCAGTGGAGGGGCTGAGGTCCAGCTCGATGATGAAGCGGTACCTGCGGGCCAGGAAGGTGACCCGAGTGGAAGGTACCAGCAGGTAGGGTATGGTGGAGGTGGGAAAGTCTGGCTGCCATCCCTTCGGCAAGATGCTGAGCAGGTCCAGCTCATTCTCAGAGTTCAGCTGCACAGTAGGTGGAACCACAACAATCCTCATCAACAACAACCCAATGGATATATGGTCATTGAGCAGATGCTAAATTTCATCAAAAGCAACTTGAAGTGACACATCGATTCAGTATATATGGACCATGCGGGAACATCAGTACATCATAACTATAAAAATAGTGATTCAACCATCTCCTCTGGGCTGGTCCCAGATCTATTTATGCTGTTTTTCCAACCCCTTTGGTCGTGGTCATTGACGAGACAGCACAACAGATCTAGGAGCAGGCTGCATCTCCTCCAGTAGAGCTAATTAACCCACCAGTTCAGACTTTGGGGCTGGCCAGATGACCTGGTTAAGCTTGCCCAGGAACCAGGCCAGACGTACATTCCGTGAGATACGGTACTCCTCCTTCATCAGCAGGTACACCTGGTCTGCCTCCTCCACCTGAAGAAAGAGAATATTCAAACATATAGTATTCTCCTGAAAGGAATGACAGAGCCTGATCACCCAAACAGGTTTCTGCAAATATCTTGATGAACTTTTCTAATGGATACTGAGGTCGCAGACTGCATCGGCAAAGGAAGGACTATCCTGTCACTGTACCTTTTGTTCAATATTGTCTTAGCAAGAAGATACACTTATTTATGTCCGTAAGCATGGCTTTACCACAATACATTGACAACATTAAACATTTAGCATATTCTGGGTGTAAAGTATCATATGCCATTACGCTGTGTGACATCATTGCAAAGCTTAATGAGCAGCATTCTGATCCCAATTTGACTCATGGGATGCACGGCATGACACTGGCAAAACAACTTGGCTGTAGCTAAATATGACCTGTATGGCCTGTCATATGCTGTATTTTACAGCATATGTAACGTTGCAGTATCTTTGGTATGCTCAGTTCAGACGCGAGCGGTTTGCTACACGCCAACTAAAATTTGCGTTGCTCTGCTAGCTGTTTTACTTGGAGAAGTTAGCTATAGCTAGCATAACAAGCTAGCGCTAGTGACAGGTCAGGGCTACAAAACCATGAACCTCAGTAAATTACCTCATTGTCCTGTCTCTCTGCCATGCCTTGTATGGCATAACTAGCAGGTTCTGTGAAAGCTCCGACGATATTTTCAGGCCCTGGCTGACATATAACGACTTGTTCAGTTCGGTTTCATGCACGATTGCTGGCTAACGTATTTTGTTTATTTGGTTAAGAAGCACGTGACCTGGATGCTCGCACCCTAGTCTTTCCGCCGGAACAACACAGCTAGGCTTCGAAGGTTTTGTAGTTCTATTTTATTTAGATTCCGATATGACCAGCTTTCTGAAAATAATGCGTGCAGATAAGCGTTATGCCATATATTATTGAATATTTCACGGCATGATGACTCAAAGACAGGATTATGTGGCGACTTCAGTATAAAGGTGTGGAACATACAGCAAAATGATTCTCAACGGAACATGCGCACTGTTGCGCTCATTGTTTACTTCCGGTTAAGATTCTTTCTTTCTTTTTAGCTGGCAAGCTAGTTACCATAACGAGAGGCGGATAAAATGCAGGTAAAGTGCGTTTTCTACAAATGTTAAATTCCTAAGCAGTCAGTTGTTTGAAATGAAATCCATTGAATAAAAATCACCATCGCAGGTTAAATATTTCGTTTGATTCAGCTCATATTATCCAATTACAAAGGTAACGTTAGTTAGCTAATCAAATGTCTCTTTAATTGTTTATATCAAGCAACGGGAAGAAAAATTACTGGAAGCATCCGTGGAATCCCTTATTTCCCGCGTGGCTCATCTCAAAAACGCTCTTCACAGTTTCATCTACAAGTTGGAAAACGAGTATGAACGACTGACATGGTAACTTAAGTGACGAGCTAACTTTAGACAGCATTGCGCATGCAACACTTTCAAATGATGAGTTAGTTAGCCAACTCTCGAAAACCCAAGCCCATACATCCATTGGGTTCTCTTTCAAACAAATTTCCACTGCGTGATGTGTATAAATGCTGAGTTTGGAGGAAGCGAACTAAGGTCCTAGTGTTGCTTTTGGAATTACATAACTTAAACCAATATGTAAGAATGTAAGACTTGGCTAGCTAACGAGCTATTTGGATAAATACATATCATTGAAAGTGAATATACTCTTCTAGCTAATTCATGAAGTTGTTGTGTCTCTGTAATTGAACAACTTGGACAACAGGCCCTCAGTGTTGGACAACTTTGCCCTCCTGTCCGGTCAGTTGAATACCATCAATAAACTGTTGAGGAATGAGAAGACACCATCTTTCCGTCAGCAGGTCATCATCCCCCTTCTGCTGTCTCCAGACAGGGATGAGGAACTAGCTGTGAGTATATTTTCTGTGGATACGGATTAGCCTGATTAAACCAGACTGAATACTGTGTTCACTAAGTGAAACAATGGTGAGAATAGCATTGATTCTGGTTTAACCAGGCTAGAGGAGGATGACTTTACAGATACCGTTACCCTAGTCTTTGTTTACATCCATACACACTGCGCCCACTCTCCAGAAACTGACAGAGCAGCGTGTGCCCGTGTTCAGCCATGAGATTGTGCCAGATCACCTGCGCACCAAGCCTGATCCTGAGGTGGAGGAGCAGGAGAAACAGCTGAGTGCAGAAGCTGCCCGGATAGGACCTGAGGTGGCACAGGTAAACAGACATGGTCTTTATCTAAACACACAAGTTCTTTATGGCAGCTGTGTGAGGAGAGTAGGTCCCTGGTTCACATAAGGCAACCTGTATCCTTTTTTTACTACTGAGTGAAGTTGTACATCCACCATTTGTTGGAAAGGACAATAGGACAAGAAAATATTGAGGCCACTTCAAGCAAGTGTGACGGGCCTCAATATATGCTTGCTTAGCAGCTTCACATTCGTCTCGGTACAGTGCCGTACAACAGCTCATACCAGAGTCATCTGCCCGCTTGACAACGCTGTTAGTCAGTTGTACCACTGAAAATGTACCAATTTGGCGAAGCAAGTGGATACATTTCAAGCTGTGGAGTGAGCTTACAGTACAATACATTTATTACATAATGAACATGACCATGCTGTGTGGTGGGAAGACACAATGGTGCTTGTCATGTAATGCAAATTGTAACTTTTTATCCCACAACTATATTTGGAAGCAATGAGTAACAAAATAATCACTTGTTTCTCCCACAACAGAAACAAATCCAGACACTGAATAAACTATGCTCAAATCTACTGGAGAAACTGAACAATCCTCGCGATGACAGGGATGCAGAAAGTGCAGGTACACTGATTGAACCAAGATAACTTTTTTTTACCTGAACATTTAAACAAGCTAACCTAAGAACTGTGTTATGGAGTTGCTATTGATGCTAATGTACTCAATGTACACACTGTCTAACCAAAGATCCATGTTATGGAATTGACACTTATGCACTCTACTCTCTGTTTCAGCTATACGGCAAAACAAACCATCATTCAACACCGCTGACACCAATGCACTGGTGGCAGCGGTGGGCTTTGGCAAGGGGCTTTCGAAGTGCAGGCCCCCTGGGCCCGTTGCCCCTGGTCACCCAGGACAAGGACCCATGATGAGTGGAGGTCCCACCTTACAGCAAGTTACCATTGGTGGGGGTTCAGGACAGCAGCAAGGCATGGGGCCTGGTGCTCCTCAGCAACAGGGACAGGCAGGTATGATGCGTCTGAATATCATCATCTGGCTTTGCTATACTTTAAAGTCTTGTATTCATTTGAAGGCCCTTAATCAAGGTTATATAGACTTGTATAATAAAGGCAGTTGGTTGCTCAGACACAGATTATACCTAGTCCTGGACTAAAAATAACTAAATAGAGATCTTGGCTTAACGTGTATCTGGGGACCCGGCCCTAAAGGCATTGATCAAAGGACTGCTCTGGAACTGACCTTTTTATTATTATTACATTTTTTTGATTTTCAGGGAAAATGCCAAGCAACATCAAGACAAACATCAAGGCTGCCTCCTCAATGCATCCTTACAACCGATAAGATTCTCTCTATCCCATACTGATAAAGTATTCAGGATGATGAGAGAGTGACGTAAAGCAATGACAATTTTCATATTGATATATGCTGTGTTTTATCTTTTGATTAAATAAATCCATTTGAAAAGAAGGCATCATACAGTGTCGTTGAATGTAGTGAAACGGATATATGTGCTTCAATTTGTGAACACTAGATGGCATGGTCTTCCCATTTTATATTCGAGGGACAAGACATTTTGAGAACTTGGTAATTGTTGCAGGAGAATCTAAAAAATAAGATTTTATATTAATGATTAATAAAGGGAATATTAGCTCTTTATTTTCCGATTTACCTTTATCCAGATAACCCACAATGTTAATTTACCACACAAAGAAAATGTGTAATCACAGACATGTTGAGCGATGTCTTTCAAAATATATAACACAAGTGTGGAGTTTAGTGTCAGTCAGAGAACAGGCATTATATTTCAGACCTTCTATTTGAACTGCTTCACCATGTTGTCTGTCCAGTCTTTTGAACCCTCACACCGCTTCCTATCCCTCCCTACACTCTGCCTACATTGTGGCCGTTATGAATAATGTAGGGCCGGTGAGAGTAATGCAGCTGGACATTGCACTGCCTGGCCTGATAACGTCAAAGTCGTTAAGGGAGGAGATGAGAAAGTTGACGCTGACGTGTGGGGGAGGCCTCTGTGCCCCACCGTGGTCTGTCCACTCTAATCCCTATCCCACCTCCCGCTGGGCGGGCGACACCACGGCACAGGCACAATGACCGCTGTGGCTGTCACCAGATACGACACAGGTCGCTGGGTGACCTACATACAAACACACAGTGACATACACACGCATACACCCTCTGTCCTACACACACATACGCCTTCTGTCCTCTGACGGGGCGCCGTCTCACTGTGTCATCCACCATGCCCTGGTATGAGAGGAGCGTCTGCTGAGACAGCTAGAAGATGCACAGGTTCAGACTGTCTATAGATGTCTTAAAAACAATAGACTTCATAGCCAGTAGAATGTTCATCTGCTTATGTCCTATTGACCTACCTCTGAGAGACCTCTGAACGGGCTTATTTTGCTACTCTTTATATTAAGGGAAATTAGGGATGCCATTCTTGATTCAATAAAGGAAATGTTTCCGGTTGACGTGAGACTAATGTAAAATGACACAGTGCCTTCAGAAAGTATTCACACCCCTTTCTCACAGAATTTGTGTTACAGCTTCAATTGATTAAATTGTAATGTGTCACTGGCCTACACACTACCCCATAAGGTCAAAGTGGAATTATGTTTTTAGAAATGTTTACAATTTAATAAATATGAAAAGCTGAAATTGAGTCAATAGATATTCAACCCCTTTGTTATGGCAAGCTTACATAAGTTCTTGAGTAAAAAATATATATATGTGATTAACAAGTCACATACGTTGCATGGACTCACTCTGTGTTCAATAATCATGTTTAACATGATTTTTGAATAACTACCTCATCTCTGCCCTACACATATAATTATATTTAAGCTTCCTCAGTCAAGCAGTGAATTTCAAACACAGATTCAACCACAAAGAACAGTGAGGCTTTGCAATGCCTTGGAAAGAAGGGCAGCTATTGGTAGATGGGTAAAATTTGAAAAATAACATACATTGAATATCCCTTTAAGCATGGTGAAGTTATTTTTTTAAATGGTGAAGTTATTAGTTACACTTTGGGTGGTGTATCAATTCACCAGTCACTACACATATGCAGGCATCCTTCCAAACTCAGTTGCTGGAGAGGAAGGAAACCACTCAGGGATTTCACCATGAGGCCAATGATGACTATGGGTATACCTGTCATTGGCAAGGACTAGGGAGTCTTTTGTCGTATAAAAAAAAGTAACTGAATAAAGCTAAGCACCTGCAAAATCCTAGAGGATAACATGGTTCAGTCTGCTTTCCAACAGACACTGGGAGACAAATTCACTTTTTAACAGGACAATAACCCAAAACACAAGGCCAAATATACACTAAAGTTGCGTACCAAGGCGACGTTGAATGTTCCTGAGTGGCCTAGTTACCGTTACCGAGTTAAATCAGCTTGATAATCTATGGCATGACTTAAAAATGGCTTTATAGCATTGTACATCAACCAACTTGACAAAGGTATGAATACTTTCTGAAGGCAATGTATGTTGCACTTTCTCTTCTTTTCTTTACCCCTCCCCCATTTTTTTAATCCTTGGGAAGCGTGGTGATAAAGAAGCAGGTTGGGGGTTGGGCTGACCTCTACGCACATTCAATTAGCACTTACTGGAAGATAATATGTGAATAGATTAATTGTCCTACTAAATATTTAGTTAATAATGTGTATAGAACATTTGTCACGAGAGGAATTGTTATTATTATTATTATTATTATTATTATTAGGAATTGCAAGGTGTACCAGAAGTGCCTTCCTTTGATAAATAAGCAGTGAACTGGTCTTGTGGTGAATTTAGAGAGAGGCTGCATTGTTCTTATCATTCTCCTATTAATTGGTTGGGGATTCATAATTGTCTTATGCTTCCTCTCATTCACATACTCCATGTGATTCAGAATCATCATCAGAACACGTGTTTACAGCTTGATTCTTATCTAAAATGATCAGGTGAGATCTGGAAATTATTTTTAAGTGTTTTACCTTTTCTAGGATACAATAAGCTTCAGGACATCACTGAATGGCACTTAACAGTAGCCTGTTCTCTCTAGTACTGTAGAGCTTATGTAAATCAGTCAGGCCGTATCCCTTTGGATTAGTCTGCCCTAACTGACCATAAGGGGTCAGCGGTGTTTCACAACAGAATCGGGCAACGTTCTACAACCTACAGTAGTTCCTTCAGTCTTTAGAGTGCACGTTCATGGTCCAGATGTACACTCAATTCAAGGGCTTTATTGGCATGGGAAACATGTGTTAACATTGCCAAAGCAAGTGAGGTAGATAATATACAAAAGTGAAATAAACAAAAATGAACAGTAAACATTACACATACAGACGTTTCAAAACAATAAAGACATTACAAATGTCATATTATATATATACAGTGTTTTAACAATGTACAAATGGTTAAAGGACACAAGATACAATAAATAAGCATATTTACAATGGTGTTTGTTCTTCACTGGTTGTCCTTTTCTCGTGGAAACAGGTCACAAATCTTGCTGCTGTGATGGCACACTGTGGAATTTCACCCAGTAGATATGGGAGTTTATCAAAATTGGATTTGTTTTCGAAATTCTTTGTGGATCTGTGTAATCTGAGGGAAATATGTCTCTCTAATATGGTCATACATTGGGCAGGAGGTTAGGAAGCGCAGCTCAGTTTCCACCTCATTTTGTGGGCAGTGAGCACATAGCCTGTCTTCTCTTGAGAGCCATGTCTGCCTACGGCGGCCTTTCTCAATAGCAAGGCTATGCTCACTTTTTAGAGTTTGTGTTGCCTTTTCTCTGACAATTGTCATGACACTTAGATATTTGTAATTTGGTGATAATTGCATATTTTTCTCCCTGAGTTTTGTGCATAAATATATACAGACACAAATAGAGCATCTCTCCTACAGACTAAATGAGGGGTAGGAGACATTCTGTGGTATGATACTTGGGACGGCAGGGAAACTCAATGTGACAGCTTCCTACCCATCCAAGTTCCTCTCTAAAAATCACAGTTTCCCCCAAAAACACCTTTGTAGATACGAAGGCATTTTTGTTGCCTTACAACCTGAAATTAAAATGGATTTTGGGGGTTTGTATCATTTGATTTACACAACACGCCTACCACTTTGAAGATGCAAAATATTTTTAATTGTGAAACAAACAAGAAATACGATTTTTTTTTAACGAAAACTTGAGAGTGCATAACCTTTCATCCACCCAAAGTCAATACTTTGTAGAGCCACCTTTTTGCAGCAATTACAGCTGCAAGTCTTTAGGGGTATGTCTCTATAAGATTAGCACATCCAGCCACTGGGATTTTTGCCCATTCTTCAAGGCAAAACTGCTCCAGCTCCTTCAAGTTGGATGGGTTCTGCTGTTGTACAGCAATCTTTAAGTAATACCACAGATTCTCAATTGGATTGAGGTCTGGGCTTTGACTAGGCCATTCCAAGACATTTAAATGTTTCCCCTTAAACCACTCAAGTGTTGCTTTATCAGTATGCTTAGGGTCATTGTCCTGCTGGAAGGTGAACCTCCGTCCCAGTCTCAAATCTCTGGAAGACAAACAGGTTTCCCTCAAGGATTTCCCTGTATTTAGCGCCATCCTTCAATTCTGACCAGTTTCCCAGTCCCTGCCGATGAAAAACATGCCCACAGCATGATGCTGCCACCACCGTGCTTCACTGTGGGGATGGTGTTCTCAGAGTGATGGGAGGTGTTGGGTTTACGCCAGACATAGCATTTTCCTTGATGGCCAAAAAGCTCATTTTAGTCTCATCTGACCAGAGTACATTCTTCCATATATTTGGGGAGTCTCCCACATGCCTTTTGGCAAACACCAAACGTGTTTGCTTATTTTTTTCTTTAAGCAGTGGCTTTTTTTCTGGCCACTCTTCTGTAAAGCTAAGCTCTGTGGAGTGTTCGGCTTAAAGTGGTCCTATGGACAGTTACTCCGATCTCCGCTGTGGAGCTTTGCAGATCCTTCAGGGTTATCTTTGGTCTCTTTGTTGCCTCTCATATTAATGCCCTCCTTGCCTGGTCCATAAGTTTTGGTGTGCGGCCCTCTATTGGCAGGTTTGTTGTGGTGCCATATTCTTTCCATTTTTTAATAATGGATTTAATTTTTAATTGTATATTTTTACCTTTATTTACTAGGCAAGTCAGTTAAGAACAAATTCTTATTTTCAATGACGGCCTAGGAACAGTGGGTTCACTGTCTGTTCAGGGGCAGAACGACAGATTTCTACCTTGTCAGTAACCTTCCGGTTACTAGTCCAACACTCTAACCACTAGGCTACCCTGCCGCCCAATGGTGCTGCGTGGGATGTTCAAAGTTTCAGGTATTTTTATAACCCAACCCTGATCTGTACTTCTCCACAACTTTGTCCTTGACCTGTTTGGAGAGCTCCTTGGTGTTCAAGGTGCTGCATTCTTGGTGATGCCCCTTGCTTAGTGGTGTTGCAGACGCTGGGGCCTTTCAGAACAGGAGTATACAGTGGGGCAAAAAAAGTATTTCGTCAGCCACCAATTGTGCAAGTTCTCCCACTTAAAAAGATGAGAGGCCTGTAATTTTCATCATAGGTACACTTCAACTATGACAGACAAAATGAGGGAAATAAATCCAGAAAATCACATTGTAGGATTTTTAATGCTATTTATTTGCAAATTATGGTGGAAAATAAGTATTTGGTCAATAACGAAAGTTTATCTCAATACTTTGTTCTATACCCTTTGTTGGTAATGACAGAGGTCAAACGATTTCTGTAAGTCTTCACAAGGTTTTCACACACTGTTGCTGGTATTTTTGCCCATTCCTCCATGCAGATTATCTGCAGTGATGTTTTGGGGCTGTTGCTGGGCAACACAGACTTTCAAATCTCTCCAAAGATTTTCGATGGGGTTGAGATCTGAAGACTGGCTAGGCCACTCCAGGACCTTGAAATGCTTCTTACGAAGCCACTCCTTCATTGCCCGGGCGGTGTGTTTGGGATCATTGTCATGCTGAAAGACCCAGCCACGTTTCATCTTCAATGCCCTTGCTGATGGAAGGAGGTTTTCACTCAAAATCTCACGATACATGGCCCCATTCATTCTTTCCTTTACAAGGATCAGTCGTCCTGGTCCCTTTGCAGAAAAACAGCCCCAAAGCATGATGTTTCCACCCCCATGCTTCACAGTAGGTATGGTGTTCTTTGGATGCAACTCAGCATTCTTCATCCTCCAAACACGACGAGTTGAGTTTTTACCAAAAAGTTATATTTTGGTTTCATCTGACATATGACATTCTCCCAATCTTCTTCTGGATCATCCAAATGCTCTCTAGCAAACTTCAGATGGGCCTGGACATGTACTGGCTTAAGCAGGGGGACATGTCTGGCACTGCAGGATTTGAGTCCCTGGCGGCGTAGTGTGTTACTGATGGTAGGCGTTTGTTACTTTGGTCCCAGCTCTCTGCAGGTCATTCACTAGGTCCCCCCGTGTGGTTCTGGGATTTTTGCTCACCGTTCTTGTGATCATTTTGACCCCACGGCGTGAGATCTTGCGTGGAGCCCCAGATCGAGGGAGATTATCAGTGGTCTTGTATGTCTTCCATTTCCTAAGAATTGCTCCCACAGTTGATTTATTCAAACCAAGCTGCTTACTTATTGCAGATTCAGTCTTCCCAGCCTGGTGCAGGTCTACAATTTTGTTTCTGGTGTCCTTTGACAGCTCTTTGGTCTTGGCCATAGTGGAGTTTGGAGTGTGACTTTTTGAGGTTGTGGACTGGTGTCTTTTATACTGATAACAAGTTCAAAGAGGTGCCATTAATACAGGTAACGAGTGGAGGACAGAGGAGCCTCTTAAAGAAGAAGTTACAGGTCTGTGAGAGCCAGAAATCGTGCTTGTTTGTAGGTGACCAAATACTTATTTTCCACCATAATTTGCAAATAAATTCATTAAGAATCCTACAATGTGATTATCTGGATTTTTTTCTCATTTTGTCTGTCATAGTTGAACTGTACCTATGATGAAAATTACAGGCCTCTCTCATCTTTTTAAGTGGGAGAACTTGCACAATTGGTGGCTGACTAAATACTTTTTTGCCCCACTGTATATACTGAGATCATGTGACAGATCATGTGACACTTAGATTGCACACGTGGACTTTATTCAACTAATTATGTGACTTCTGAAGGTAATTGGTTGCACCAGGTCTTATTTAGGGGATTCATAGCAAAGGGGGTGTATACATATGCATGCACCTTTTTTCCGTTTTTTATTACACTTCACCAATTTGGACTATTTTGTGTATGTCCATTGCATGAAATCCAAATCAAATCAATTTAAACTACAGGTTGTAAAGCTGCAAAATAGGAAAAATGCCAAGGGGGTTAATACTTTTGAAAGGCACTGTATGTAGCCCATCAAGAGAGTCTTGGTTCTGGATTTGAATGCAAGGTGATTGTAATACCAGTATATATATGTCCCGGATCATCTAGAGAGGATCATGCTTAGCATTTCTCAGTTTGTTTTGGATTTATATTCCAAGATGGGTTGTCTTTGGCTTTGAATTCTCTTGAAATAATGTCTTTGGGCACAGTTTTTGAGGGAAATATAGGCTCTACATTTTTTGGAAGAAGATGATAAGGTCCATATCTGGCTCATTAAGAAAGCTTTAGGCTAACATTATAAAGCAACATTATAGCCTACAACATCAAACTCCCACACTAGAAAATTGACCATATCTCCCAAATGTAAAATTATTACACGGTTTAAGGCATGAAAGACCATGATGACACACTGATTTGTAAAATCGTTTCGAACATGTCTCCTTTATGAAACTTCCAGCACCAGAGGATCAGACGAATTCATTACAGATCTGTGGGTGGCAATGCAAAGGTAAGAAGACACGCATGCATTCCTTCCAACAACATTTTGCTCAAGTGACTTTGCCAAACTGAAAACCAATACAAATAGACACACACTTAGACCAGAGTTCCATCCATTTCAGTCCAGTCTATTCAAGAGGTAAACATTTGAATCTCACTTTACTTCCTGAATTGAAATGGCATTGACCCCAACCCTCCCTCAGTCGAGACTGCAGTATCTCCCTCACCATGAGGTGTCGATCCTCCATTCCCACTGCCCATCATCATTCTCTGCCCAGTAGGACCCAGAGAGAGGTCCTTCCCTTAGCGATCTCCTCGAATGAGGAAGTGAGGGACCTCCATAATCCCCCACCCCCCAGGACCACATCCCTTCAGCCCCTGCAATCAGACCACAGCCCCTCAGACCCTGCCATGTCTCTGCTTCCATAGCCATTCCCTCAGGCTTGCATTGCAACCCTTCATACGGTGTATGATGGTTATTGTATTCCTACAGTGTATGTGTATTGTGCTGGCAGGCATTGGTTTTCTTTACGCACACTGTGAATAACACTAAACTTGATATGGGGGGGTGTACATTATGCATTGTGTTGCCATTGATACAGTGTGGGCATTGGCAAGGGATTTGTGTGCGAGATGCATTAGGTTGAAAGTATAGATATGACATAAGCTATGTATTAGCACTGAGACAGCTTATGCTCAACACATGTGTGTTATTGGATACTATAGCAGAAAACAAACACAAAATCAAGCACAAATGAAAAATATGGATTGTGAGGGATGACAAATAGTGGCCAGCAATAAACACCACCACTTTGGTTGGCATCGGTCTTCTTCCTAACTTAATTTGTTTCTCAGACACCGTTCCCTTGGCTGCTGACCTTTCAAAAAGACGCATCTAAAACAGCCAATATGGCAAAAACAATTTATGTTTGAGAAGTAATTTATTCATGAAGTGCAGCTGGAAAAAGGAGTGGGTATTGATAGAACTAGAGAAATGCCAGAGCTTTTTAAAATATATGTCCCTTTAATTTGTCCAAGTACAAGACATAGAACAGGCGGCTTCCCCTCGTAGATCAATATTGACATACTAAATACCACCTAAAAACCAAAGCATGTTAAAGGGATTATGCGTATTGCATATTTATAAGAAAAATATAACCCATTACCACAGAATATATAATATTGCTACATGCATGGTGTAGAGTGCTGTGCATCCCCAATTGCTCTGTGCATTCAGTAGGATAGCTTACAGTACAGTGAATTCACGACAAGTGTTTGAATGGGCAGCAAGGTACAGGTGAAACTCATTAACCAGGTTGTTTTGCTGATGATTAAAGCACTTGAATAGTAAGTGCAACTGATTTTCTACTCAGTATGGGATTTATGCCTTTTCAAGAGAGCAACGTACAGTAATTAAACTCACAATACCTTTTTGGTTTGTAAAGCCATGGTGAATATATTAAAGCATACAGTACACTTCCAACAGTTCCTCTCTTTCATCCTGCTAACAGAGCCGACAAGAAACCCTTTGATAGAAACAAGGAGACATCCCCATGTAATTATATTTGATCATGTTTGCATATGTCACTCCCACAGTCTCCGTCACGCTCTGTGATTTGGCTGCTCTCTGATCGTTTTGGAAACCTTTCCTAGTTCCTTACCCCCCTCCTCCCCTCTATGTGTGGGAGGTAGGAGCTAGGAGGGGGAACCGGGGGCGTCTGTCTGCTTGCTGTAAGCACACAGCTTTCACTCACTTAGAAAACTGAGAAAATGTCCCCTTCACACCCTCTCCAGCTCACCCCAACTCTGGCGTTATGTCAACAGTGAGAAAATGCCCCCAATGCTTAAGCATGTTTTTGAAGTGTGATGTGCGATCCTATCCAGAGGTGAAGGACTGACAAGTCTGAGACGTGTAAACTTGTGTCCTACAGTAACTTATGACCCTGACCCTGTTACTGAAGTCTTATGTGTCTTAAATTCACAATCCTTGATTTGTTTTTCAGTCAGTTGCATCCCCACTACTTGGTTTTGTTATAAAGCTATGGGACGGGGTTGAATAAATTAATTGAATGTATGGAAATCTCCATAGTATGTGTGTGACAAGGAAAACCAATGAGGACAATACAAAAGTATGCGACAAAAGAAACAATTTATTTGGAATATGCATTAACAGTACAAAGAAAGAGACCATAAAACCTACACCTTGTTAGCTATTTATTTCTCCACAGAAAACAGGTTTTAAATCGGAGTAGTTTTGCAGTTTCCAATGTTAGACTTTTTATTTTATTTTTAATTTTTACATATGCAGAGAGATCTTAAAATGTCAAACCTGTCAAGAAAAAGATCCATGATTTCACTCTGAAATCTTTATAAAAAATAAGTAACATTCAAAAACACTGCAGTACGGTATTTTATTAAAGAACAAAAGACATGCCACAAAGAAAACATTTGATGTTTTACAAATTTTTCAGTTTCTTCTTTCTTTTTTATAGTTATTTTTTCTCTCCCTTTTATATCCAAAAACTAAAAGCATCATTACATGAAGCTTTCAATAATAATGATGATACTGGAAAGGCAATGTGAAAAGTAGAGTAACTTTTACTTATTTTACGGGCAACGCATCACAAAAGCTACTGTTCTGCTTGCCACATGGCTAAAATCTGTATCGAAAGACCACTCAAACATACTCCACTCATAGTGTACCTATGTGTTGTCCGTCAACTGGACTATCAGATGTGGGAGCAAATTAAGCCATTTGTAGTTATCAAAAAAAGAACAAGATTTTGCTTCACTCATTATAGTACACGTCCACGTCTCCAACAAGTACATCGAATATAAAATGTAGTTTGTGAAGGAAGAACTAAGTTCTGTGATATGCAGTCTATGGTGGATTCAGCTGTGTGGTACTGTAATTATCTATACAGATGTTGGTTATGATTTGAAATACTATATAATGTGTATATCTATTACCATGGATTTAGTTGGGCTAAAAACACTGTCACGAGATCGTGTTCACACAAACCTTTCACATCACCTTTCATTAACAAGACAGTACCCATTTCTAGAAACACGCTTTTGTGTCAATGCTTTAGAAGGTACAAAGTGAACCAGTGAGCGGATTATATCCGTAATATGAAAGGAACTCTGTCTGTCTGTCTGTCTGTCTGTCTGTCTGTCTGTCTGTCTGTCTGTCTGTCTGTCTGTCTGTCTATCTGTCTGTCTGTCTGTCTGTCTGTCAAACATTTCCCAATTCCCCCCAAAATTCCCCCCAAAAACGAAAAACAAGAATAAAGGTGCACATCTACATACATAGAGCATTCTTGGGCTAATTCACATTATGCTAGCAAGAAAAGAAAATAGAACGTACTGTAACTCCTGTAACCAAGCGAAAGAAAAGTAAAACAGTAGCCAAATGTATTTATTCACAACGTGAGAACATATATCCCACATGTCTGTGTGCCATCAGGGTTAGTCTTTTCCATTTAATTTCTATAAACAAACACTACTGTGTTCGGACTGCATTTTGGTGTTCTGAGTACAGAAAGAGTAGCTGAACATTCCTATGAGATGCACGTGGAGTACTTCAGTTAATACACAATTTTACAAATCAAAGAAAGTCGAGTTGGTCAAACTTATCCCAATGTATAGAGCTGAAGCTTTTGTAGTTATTTTTTGGTATCTACGTAATAGTATGGTGGATATGTTAAAATGCCCAAGAAGGCAATATCTATTTGTGTGTAAATAAATACTGTAGCTAAAATCAAATACAACAAAATTAATAAATCTAATTTACATTTTTGTATTTTTTATTTGCGTAATTTAGACTGGCGCCATATGCTAGGAGGATGCTGAAACATAAGAGTGAATAGAGACCAACCTTGATAACCAAAATGTAAAAACAGGATGATATGAATGAAGGTTGAATGGAGAAATTCAAACCGGGTGACAATAATAAATGGACAGTAATATACTACTGAGAAATAGGAAATGAAAGAGCTAACTAGCACCAAAAACACCAAACAAAGACGGTCATTTTGAGAGATATTTCATCATGTGTAGTCGTGTCTTCAATTACTACAACATTATACCACAAAATCAGAATTAAAATCTACATTAGAAATGCTTTTTTTGTTGCACTTAAACAAGTGATTTTGGTTACCAGCAGTATTTGGCTATTACGATAACACTGATGTACATTGATGGTGATACTGGTAGTGTATGTGTGTGTACAGTATGTATACACACACCATATGTTCCGTATAGGTCGACTGTATAGAATAGAGTACAACTATCATTAATGTGTCTTCTCTGTACTGTTTTCTTCTCTTTGACAAATATAAGTGTTACCCAGGGTAATCACTGTAAGTCACTGTGTTTAAAGACATATTGGCTTATTATAATTGATGCTAATGTACTCATTGATTAAGTGTTCTGGGTAGATTTTAAACTCTGCAGGTCAATGGTCTCTGGATGCAGTGCACACTACAAACAATATTTCAAGAGCAGTGAATTTATTAGAATTCCAGTAGCTAGAATCACCACGATCCATTCCCTTCTGACCTTCCAAACAGTCTCTTCCATTTATTCTGGAGCAGACTGTTACTCTCATGTTTGCTTGTGCATTGTTCATCACTCATGCTATGCTGCATTCAGTATGAGCAGAAAACATAGGCTACCATTCTTGTAGTAAAAATGTTTAATGTCTTATTGGCCGATGTAGAAGCTCTGAAACGGAATGCTTAAAATGAGGAGGAAAGGTTGAATCTCCTTTTCAAAGCACCCTGTTGATACTCTACTAACATGAAATGCTATTAAATACAGTAATGAACCATTTTTCATATGAAATGTCAGAGGGATGTTTTATTTACAAGCACAATTCATATTATACAAATTCATCTCCTGTGTTGAACTTTGGCACTGGACAATTTTAATAGTATTTATTTGATGTTGTGAATTAAGTAATTATATTGGGTGAAACTTGTCACAAAGGCAAAACTGTCCTTAAAAACAAGCCTTGAGACAGGACAAGAGGAGTTCGAGAGCTACTGTCAATACCAGTAATTACAACAACAAAAAACAAAGCTTATTTAGAAGATGTCCCATTGTTGTTGTTGTTGTTTTCTTGTTATTTTCAATAGAGGTAGTGTGAAAAGCATTTAAATCTACAAGATACGGGCCATACTGTATACACGTGTTGTAACTGTTTTCCTACTGTGTTATAAGTCAGATGATCACACAATGAGGCAACATGGATATATGGCGAAGAAAACTGTACAAACAAACAGTGAGGGGGTTGTAGATAGGTGGAAGGAAAGAGCCCTACTCAGGCTACTGACTGACTGACTGTGTCATGATTGGTTGTAAAGAACTGTCTGGTGGTGGTGATGGTGTTTCATTCTGTAGTCCCCACCCGTAGAGAGAGAACTCCTGCCCTGTGACGAGTCTAGTGTGTCACCTCCAGTCCTGATGGGGAGGGGGGCTGGCTGGCTAGATGATCGAGGGTGGAGGTTGGGGCTGTCTGGACGGTGGTGGAGGAGAAGGGTGGAGGGATCAGTTGGACGTGTCCGAGTGAACACTTCCGGGTCCTTCTGTGGGGGATGTCACTGATGAGGGGGTGGTAGCATCCTGCCAGCCTCCGTTTGCCTGAGAGAGAGACAGGAGAGACAGAATGGAGGGAGGAATTATGAGCCCAGGCATAAGGACACTAATTATACCCTGTCTTTGCTTCTTCTTTTTTTTCTCTTCTCTTTCAGAGTACATATTCATTATACAGTTCAATTCGTTTATAATATCACCTTATCTGCAGTACTGAATTCCATATCTGGGAAGTCCTGGGGACACGTGTAGTAGGTACGGTATGAGCTTTACTAATGCTAGAACAACCCCAAAACAACAAAACCAACATTCCACTAAAGCCTCAAGCCAAATCTGTATTGGACGAAGATCTGATTCACTCAAATTACAGTAACCTAGACCTCATATTTCAGAACAGAATTGTCACAAAAATTGTACTTGTTTAAAGCAACTGAAAATTCTGTAAATCACATATATGTAACTCTCAGATCACATGCAATGTGTTCAAATTTCTATAATGAAGACAATTTTTGTCTTCACTTCAAAAACAATACTGCATTCTTGTATCACTGGGGTTGAGATAAATGCAACACGCATAATAATAACAGTGACAATGTCTGACAAGGACCTTAAAACAAAAGTCCCAAAACAGTCATAAGAGGAATCAATGGTCGCCAATTGTGACGTTGAATGAAAACACAATGAGGCATGAGGTAAGCCATTTCCAATCCCGGAGACAGGCCTGCAAAAGAGCATTGAGATATTAATAGCAAATTTCATGCGATCAGAAAAACTGGAAATGGTCCTTGACAGCCTTTCATTTCAAAGCCTGTTATTTTAGCCAGAAGAAAGTCTGTAATCAAAAATGGAGGAAAAAGAAATGTCTTCAAATGTCTGACTTTGGTGACACTCTCTCTGTCTATTTCCAAACTGTAATTACTGCTCTTGTCTACCACAAAACCCATTATGTAACTGCTCAGTCATTATCAACACAGAGAGACGGGAGTCTTTTCCTCGTTTCACAGATAGGACATACTGCCGACCTCTCTCTCTCTCTCTCTCTCTCTCTCTCTCTCTCTCTCTCTCTCTCTCTCTCTCTCTCTCTCTCTCTCTCTCTCTCTCTCTCTCTCTCTCTCTCTCTCTCTCTCTCTCTCTCTCTCTCTCTCTCTCTCTCTCTCTCTCTCTCTCTCTCTCTCTCTCCCATCTGTAAAGCTGGATGAGCATAAAGGTTGATACACTGTTTCTAAGGTGACAGCTTTCCTGAGCTTTGCTTTGTGAATAGGTTCGATGCTGAGGTAAATGTGTAATTTTCAACTTCATATTCATCTCCAGCACCACCCCAACATCAACATATGTGAAAATGGCGCGTTTCTAAGTTTTGTATTAAAAAAGATAGCGGAAGATAAGTGTTTCCAATGACACCATTGGTGTGCATCATGTGATTGTAGCCAATTATGAGTAGGCATTGCCTACTAATTGCATACCAATTGGTTGATGATATCATTGGAAACACTTATCCTCCTCTCTCTTTTACTACAAAACATAGAAACGCGTCATCTTCACATACTGTATGTTGACACAAATACTATTGCAGTAAAATGCTGCAGAGAGGCAAGGAAATAAGCTCGTCAACCCCACTCCAGAATTCTAAAATGTATAAATGATTTCCGTAAGATATGATTACAGTTATTATATCTCCCCAAATCCTACATTAAGAATGGAGAACCATATTTGTATGGAAGGAAAGGATAACAACGTAGGCCTAGTCTGCTGTTACATTTGTCTCTCAAAAATCAGATAACACGATATCCTTCTCGTATTACGCAGTAAGAAGGTTCTTTAAAAGTTATGAATGTGTGTGAAAAAAAGAGAGAATATTGTGGCATTTTAGGACGTGGTACGGGGTCCAAGGATAATGACTATCCATAAGGTCAGGGTGTTGTCTGAGAACAGGGCTTGAACACGTCAGTAGTGCTCTCGCAGGGTTATCACAGCCTGTTCTGTGGGAGGGAGATGAGCGTAGAGTGGAGAGCAAGCCAGGAAAGGAGGGGGGATTTGAATACACCCTGCATACCCCACTTTTGTTTTACAGGAGGCATTTCATCTCATTATCATATGGCCATTGAGGCACGACGGGAGAGGAAGCCAGAAGCCTAGCCGCGTGGCTGTGTGTGCCTGTGACCGTCCTCTCTCTCTCGTCGTAGCTCTCACCGACCCACACTGCCGCGGCTCGCTGTCAGGGCCATTAGTGTGGCGGGAGCATGATCTGAGCAATGCGCTTGGATTGCTGTCCCAAGTCCACACTCCGCTCTCCTTGTGTCTGTCTTATTGATTTTCCCTTTTACGACACGGCTTGTCGCTGTGAATTTCCCTGCTGTTTGCAGCCGCCAGCTAACCTCCCCCTCCCTCCCCCCTCTCCTCTGCCCTCACCCAAAACACACACACACTTCCCCCAAATCCAAATCCCCCATCCTCTAAAAAATAAGAAAAAAATATAACATGGTGGAAATACGCCCCCATGTTATGCCCCTCAGTGCTCTGTCGAGGGGCTAGAAGTTTGGCTAGTTTTATTTTTAGTGTGACTCTACTCTGGGGTTGTTCTGATAGGGTTTTAACGGGGCCTCTGGATCCAGAGTGATGATTAGGATCAGGTGGTCAGTGAGGGCGTTAGGGGGCGACCGATCCACGCGTCAAAGGATGTGTCACCTGTTTGTGCCATTCCTGCACGGCCGCGATTGGCTGCAGGTGCTAAGGGAGAGCTGATTGGACGTGACAGGCTCAGGCGGCCGCTCCGTGTGTGTGTGGCCGGCCCCACGCCGTTCTGGCGTTCTGCCCGTGGCGTGACCGATACAGAAGCAATCAACTAGGTGACTGTGGTGGAGCTGAGACAAGTCGTACTAAGTGGCATTCTGAGCCCTATGGCTTTGAAATAATTGGTAGGGGGAAAAGAAAGCGGGAAAAAAACGTGTGCTTTTTTTTCTCCTTACATTGATGCCCTGCGGACTGTACATCTGGCTGGCTGTGAGGCCCTCACTGTATCCGCCTGTCTGACTGATAACATGGCGAAGGGTATCCACCTGAAACACAACAGAGGAACACAAACAAAGCAAGGTCAGAGCACAGAAGATAAACAAGACTAACACTGTAAGACAAAGACAAGAAGGAGTGTGATACACAGTACAGGCAGAGAAAACACACAGGAAATACATCCAGCCATGGACAATACGAAGAAAGATAACCAAAACATGTCATTACGTGTTTAGAAGACTGTCGAAAGGATGAAATTAGTGAGAGCTGCAGAGAGCACTGAATTATTTTCATCCTTACACTCGCTGTAATGTTTTAGTATGGTGGAAGACGATACCTTGAAAACCCTATGGTGTGGCGCTATTAGGAGCCCATAGTTATGTAGACACTGGGGGAGTACTGAGATGCCTGTAGTGCGTTTAGGATAGATTACAAGGTATTTTCTTAGGGAGGTGGATCTGTTCCTATAGTAGTATCTGCTGCACTGCTTAGTTATATGGCCCTACCTGTGACTGCACGTTGGCTCCCACCTGAGCCCCTTGGTACGAGTCCCCATTGAGAGACTGCACGCTCATGAACAAGTCGCCGGAGTTTGACATGTTAAAAGATCCAGCAGAACCTGGAAGAGGAGAGAGGGAGCACTGGAATCACAGAGCAGCGAGAAAGAGGAGCAAGCAGAGCAGGATTCAGCCACTTAGCCCCGTCCAGGGTTAGACCCGGAGAAGCACCATGCAAAGTGTCAGCAGGCAAACAAATGCAGTTAGCGCTGGACGCAGGGGTGGGCAATTCCAGTCCTCAAGGGCCTGCTTGGTGTCCCAGTTTTGCCCCTAGCCCCAGCTAACACACCTGACTCCAATAATCACCCAATCATGAGCTTCAGTTTAGAATGGAATTTGATTAAATCAGCTGTGTTTGCTATGGATGGAGGAAAAGTGTGACACCAATCTGGCCCTCGAGGACTGGAGTTGCCCACCCCTGCGAGAGAAAAAGTTAGAAGTAGCGCTAGTGTTAGGGCTAGGGCCAGAGCGAGCAGACAGGTTAGAGAGTGGCAGCATAAAGCTGAGGGAACGGTGAGTCGAGTACAGTCGTCAGATGTGTTGTTGTGGTGACTATTTGTCAACATGAAAGTAGAATGGTAGGATGTCTCTACAGTCAAAGTATCACGAATGATATGTTATGTGTTTCTGTAAAACCGTTATTCGTGGTCAACAAGATCAATGAATTCAGTCAATTCAATTGGTACAACAAAATGTAAATGTTCTATGTTGAGATAAAGTACAATAAAAGGTGTGTTAATTGAAAAGAAGACAACAGCGAAGAAAGTATTGGGAGACTTGACATGGGGTCCTGGTATCCTACTCTTGGACAAAGCCATTTTCCCTTTTGTTCTTTTGACTTGAACATAGAAATATGTGGTCCTTCTGTAGCTCAGTTGGTAGAGCATGGCGCTTGTAACGCCAGGGTAGTGGGTTCGATTCCCGGGACCACCCATACGTAGAATGTATGCACACATGACTGTAAGTCGCTTTGGATAAAAGCGTCTGCTAAATGGCATATATTATATTATTATATATAAATATGCCCTTGACTGATATAGAGTGCATTCAGAGCCTTCCAAATAACCCATTGGTATTATTCTTTAGTCTCACCTGCAGAATTTGGAGTGGAGGGCGAGTTAGCCTGGCTCCCGTGTGAGGATACGTTGGTCGCGTTCACAGCAGTTTTGGCAGCGTACATGTTGGCTTCTTCCTGGAACTTTCCAATGTTTTTCTTGTATCTGATTCTTTTATTTCCGAACCAGTTGGAAACCTGTACAAACAACGTGCAACTTGTAAATGCTTACCCAATGTTAATGTTACACAAATACATTTCCCACTTTTTTACCGAGCAAATGTGTGAAATTAGAATCCGAATGAGCTCTGCATGCATGGCCCTCCACTGTCTGGCATATCCTATTCCGACACTGAAGAAAGACTTTGCCTGGGTCCCAAATGGCATCCTATACCCTTTTATAGTGCACTACTTTTAACCAGAGCCCAATGGGCCCTGGTCAAAGGTAGTGCAGTATATAGGGAATAGGGTGCCATTTGGAACACAACCTTTTGAGGTAGTAGTGAGTACTACCACTCGCTACGTAGACCAGTACTGTGAATCCACATTAGTGGCAGAAGGGAATGATTGCCAGTAACAGTCTCATTATGTCAGTATGACTGCAGCTATCATCAGAGCTCACGCTAGCACCAATCAGTCAACATCCACGATCTAACACCCATTACAGCTAATGGACTCCCCGATGAAGCTACCAGGATAAGCCAGGTAGCGCTAATGATAAATAACATTAAAATAAAAAACTAAATCAATCCGGTTGCTGAGTTTGAACGAATGCAGAGAGAAGGTAGGTAAACATATTATTTTATCATAGACACAGAGGTCGAGTCCCAAATGGAACTCTATTCTCTATGGGACCTGGTCAAAAAGGGCTCTGGTCAAAAATAGTGGACTACATAAGGAAAAGGGTGCCATTTGGGGCACAGACAGATGCTCAACTAATCATTCAGACCCTGAAGCACGTTGTTATCATCAAACAACGCCCAGATGCATCCTCAAAATAATTTTGCATAAACTTAATGAAACCGTTTGAGGAGATGATGGACGAGAAACACATAACATGACAGCTGTTTACCTTGGTATTGTTGGTGCATTCTTAATTACATTATCAATCATCATATTACACTATCAATTTAGTCCCTGTGATGTAGTCTATGAATTAAGAAAATAATGTCATGCTCACATCTTAAAGGCTCAGCGCAGTCAAAAAACAGATTTTCCAGTTTTGTATGTATATTTCCACACAATGAGGTTGGAATAATACTGTGAAATTGTGAAAATGATTATAATGGCCTTCCACATGATCCACTACTGCCTCTAGTCCTGGTCTACGTGTACTGTGGCCTTCCAGAAGACAGGTGGCACTGTACTGTACCTGTGAAACTGTGATGGAGCACTTCTTGGCCAGCTCCTCCTTGGCCTCTTCACTAGGGTAGGGGTTAGACAGGTGCGAGTAGAAGTACTCATTCAGGATCTCTGTCGCCTGTTTGTTGAAGTTCCGTCTTTTCCGTCTACAAGGAGAATGATAGAAATGGGTTAGTTAGGACCGGAATAAACACTATGTAAAATAGGAAATGAGAGGAAATGTGTCAAAGCCACTTGTGGTAATACAGGCAAAACTGGGGCACCTCATACAGTATCAACACAACTACCACCCAATTTGATCCAATACCTTCCATACAACTGCCACCCCATTTCAATACAGCTGCCTAAACTTGTACGAAATATGTTTTCTTTGCGAAGGTTCACTAATAGAAATGAACAACGCCTGCAAATCCTGACAAACAACAGAACACTGGCCTTCCTTATTAAAGGCTAGAAAACGTGCCGTAAGCACGCGCTGATGCTAGTTCAGTTCACTGACCCCTCCATCTCTTGCTCCTTCTCCATCTCCACCCTCCATCAGGTTATGTCTGCATGTGCCACATCTCATGAGAGGGCTTTACATAAGCTAGGTCGGGAACCCTGTAAAAATGCTTGCCTCCATGCATCGCATCGATTGACTGGTGAAAGAGATTTGTGCTGAAATCTTCGTCCCGCACTCCAAAAGCCTGCTTGAGAATATGTAAATGTGCACAGCATGGTGCTAGGGCAGACTGCAGATTAATCAGTAAAGCTGAGACTGGTAGGGAGGCAGTGCCTCTCTCTCTCTCTCTCTCTCTCTCTCTCTCTCGCTCTCTCTCTTTCTCTCACTCACTCTCTCTCTAACTGAAAGCCCTTCCCTTCTTCCCCTGTCTCCCTCCCTGCACCACAGCCACAATCATTTGCAGAAGAATAGGGGGGGAGCTTTGTAAGAAGAGCCCAAGCCGAATTTAAATGTTATGCTTCCGACTCCGACTCAGAGTGAGATTTATCCTCGGAGAAATGTATGCAAATCCAAAACATGCATCAAAAGGAACAAGGGATTATATTAAAAAAGGGAAATATTTAGCGTTATGGAGCCTGGAGAGAGGAGATAATTGTCAGCGGCCAAGAAACAAGGCGGCATGTGCTGGTTCAAATGGCACCAATAGATGTGCCGTAGGTAGGCTCAAAACTTTGGTTGATTTCGGAAGATCAGTTGTGATGATGTTGTATAGAGTGGTGGTAAGCTGTAGAATAACACGCTGTCAACGTGACTGTAAAAGCACCTGAAGTGAATAATGCAGCTACAGGTATGGAAATACTGTAGCTAGCTGTGCAAGTCAACAAAAACATTGCAGTGGCACAGTGACTTTGCACACGGTCATTTGCACAGCTGTAGGTACACACACAAGACACACACCTGGCGTCGAGGAAGCGGGAGCGCAGGATCATGACGGCCTCGCAGGTGCTCTGTTTGAGCTGCATCTGGATGGAGCTGAACTTGCGGTGGATGATCCCCACCATGCGCTCGATCTCCTTGGGAGAGATGGGCCGCGTGCGACTCTGCTCCCTCAGCAGGTTCATCACATGGGTGGTGAACTCGTTACAAGCCTGCAGAGGGGGGGAAACAGACAGAGAGAGAGAGGTGATCAGATAGATAGAGCAATCTGGTTTGTTACATTTACATTTGAGTCATTTAGCATACACTCTTGTCCCGAGTGACATCAGTTTCTTCTATCTAGACTGTCAAAAGAAATGTTGTTGGTGAGAGTTTTCATAGCAGCCTCACCATGATGATGGTGATATACTATATGGCTATTGACGGGCTGGGTGGTGTCCTCTAGCATTGGATTAATGCAGTGTGTGTATACAGTGCAAAAATATACTGTATGGTATTCTACATCAGTCAAGGTCATGCACAAAGACAGAAAGGAAAAATTTGATGCAAATTAAGAGGTGTTTAATGTATGTAGTTCATGGGAATGCTTCCATGTTGTGAAGTCAAGGGGGAATATAAGTGGTGATATTTTTCATATTAAACAGAAGTGGCAATGGCAACTGTAAGTGTCGTTTTTCAGAAAGGAGACATGGAGAAATGACAGCTGCTAGTCCCTGCTGACGAGCAGCAAACCTTCTCTTCTTACCGCAGTCGAGTCGCAGCTGAGCGGGTTGAGAGATTAACATGCCATGATGATACACTCACCCTCCTGTGTGGCACTAGGCGTGAACCTGACATGATATTACAGCCTCTGTCTCTCTCCCTCTGTCTCACTCCCTGTCCTTTTCTCTTTCTCTAGAACTCTTTCTTGTTCTCCCTCTCCCTCTTTCTCTGTCGTGTCTTGTTCTCTTTCTCCTTCTAATTCTCCCCCTCACTTTCTCTCTCTCTCCATCACTCTACAATATGTCTGTCATATTCACACTCATCTCAAAGGGCCCTTATTGACATGAAAGCAATAGTTATCAAAGCAGAAGGATGTGAATGAAGAGAGACAGTAACAAGACAAAGTACAACAATACAAAAATGTCTGTACAACGAATGTAAATGACAGTGAATAGGTGGTGATGATATGAGAGGTAAGGTGCAGAGTAGTCATGCGGTTGGTGTCATACAATGATGCATGGGGATGCCAGTGAAGCCATCTGGCACAGCCCCAGATAGACTATAGACATAATGTCATCATAACAACACACACACACACACACACACAGAAATGTATATCCTGGATAATGTGTATGTGGGCCTTGTCTGAAACAAAATACATGCAAACATGGTATAGTGCAATGTACTGATTATGATGCTACTGAAAGCATCTAAAGCAAGCGGACATAGCATCGATTACAAATAAACGTATAGAAATAAATAAATATATTTAAAAATAATAAAGAAAAAAAACCCTGTTAAACCACGAATAAATTGTGGTGATAAATGATAAGTGAGTTATAGTATTTCTTTACTCCGTAAGCAACACTACGGCTTTAAAAGACTGGGTTGCCATCCAGTTCCTAATCCTGATCCTGACAGTGAAGGTCTGTTCCCTATCACTGAGATTTTAAGGGAGGGAAGCGTGGTATAAAATGCTGGGTTTAGAAAGCTCTGGGTTGTAAATAAAAACACTGGAGCCAAGGTTCACATTGGATTCGCGAATAGATTTAGTTACTAACCCAGCTTTATAAAAACTAGTCAGATGTGGAAAAATGTATTTGATTCAACACCTCCCGAAGGGTGTCTATTTGGTAAACAACCTAACCAAAGTAAAATAATGTTATTAACTAATGATATTATGACTATAAAATATATTATCTCTCTACATAGTGTATGGTTGGGCAGTGGTCTGCAGTGGAGGAGTACCTTGTTTCCGTTGCCATGACTCCCTGTGTAACTGTCCCCCCTCCATCCGCACTGGGATACCATCTTAAATACAGTATATTACAGATATATTACATATTATATATAATTATATAGCACATTGTCAGCATGTAATGGTGGCATAGTCGCAGGACTGTTTTCCACACTACTTCCGACTGCTACAGTCCTGCCTATTGTATGTGGCTCCGGGGTGAAGTTTCCCCTAGGTACAGATCTAGGATCAGCTTCCCCTTCTCCAATCCTAAACTTAACCATTAGCGGGGACAATGCAAAACCGATCCAAGATCAGCGACTAGAGGCAACTTTACCCTACTCCACTGTGTGTGTGTTTCAGGATGGCAACCCTGTCTACAGACTAGACTAACATCACAACACTGAATCCTGTTTGCAGACTAGACTAACATCACAACACTAAACCCTGTCTCTAGACTAGATTAACATCACAACACTAAACCCTGTCTCTAGACTAGATTAACATCACAACACTGACTTTGCTTTTTTTAATATAAATGTAAGTAGTGTCTGGGACTATACGGAAAATACATTTGCATTTCATCAAACAGGGCATGCATTCATTCCAGCCAGTCAGGGCCTTAACATTTGACTGTGTGTATATTGGTTAGGAAGTAGACAACGTTATGCAGTAAAATCCACTCTGATTTATTGGCATGGTAGATAATGACATGGAGGAGAAGAGAAGGAAACTGCACATTACATAGGGATGCAATGGAGATGAGAGAAAATCTGTCACATCTTTAGATGGATGCCATAAATGTAGAAAGTCTCCTTAAATTGGGATGTAAATATAAAAAGATGTATGGCTCAGTTGGTAGAGCATGATGCTTGCATGCCAGGATTGTGGGTTTGATTCCTGGGACCACCCATATGTTAAATGTATGCATACAGTCGCTTTGGATAAAAACATCTCCTAAATGGGATATACAGTGAGCTCCAAAACTATTGGGACAGTGACACTTCATTTTAGTTTTTGGCTATGTATTCCAGCACTTTGCACTATAACCTCTTAGCCCATTGTATAATTTCAAAACCAGACTGTCAGCTTTAATTTGAGGGTATTTTCATCCATCCATCCATCCCCCCCCATTTTAGAGGGATAAATTCACTTCTATGTGTATTAAAGTAGTCAAACGTTGCGTATTTGGTCCCATATTCCTAGCGCACAATGATTACATCAAGCTTGTGACTCTACACATTTGTTGGATGCTTTTGATGTTTGTCTTGTTTGTTTCAGAGTATTTTGAGCCCAATAGAAATGAAATGGTAAATAATGTATTGTGTCATTTTGGAGTCCCTTTTATTGTAAATAAGAATATAACATGTTTCTAAACATGAATGTAGATGCTATCATGATTACAGATCAATTCTGAATAAATCGTGAATAATGATGAGTGAGAAAGTTACAGGGGCACAAACATCATACCCCCCGAAAATGCTGACCTCCCCTGTTATTGTAATTCTCCTCCAAATGCTGAGAGGTTTAACATGTCTTGGTGGTATGATATTTGTGCTTCTGTAACTTTATCACTCATCATTCTTCAGGTAGTCATAGGTTAACAAATAATCACTGTGATGGGAATGGTGATGGGTGGAGCTGGTGCGTTTGGGTTACATGGTTGGAGTATGTGATTATGGTAAAAGACACCTAAGACAGTAGTTCTCTGAGGGGTGAGTGTATCCTTACCTGTTCGTATTTCTCCAGCTCTGTGTGGTAGATCTGTCTGATCTGAGAGAGCTTGGCTCTGTAGTCCGAGTGTTCCGCTGAGTTATCCGCTCCTGCCCCGCCCCCTGAGGCTGCAGCAGCAGCCGCAGCCGCTGCAGAACCGCCCCCTTTCTCAGGTCCAGACACGCCCTCCGCCAGCAACATGTTGTCCAATCGCATGAGCTGGGCATCTGGAGGCTCCTCCTCCTGAGCGCCACGGATACTCAGCACTGCAAACGACAGAAAGGGTCAGAGGTCAGTCACACAGGTCACCAATCACAGCGTCGTGACACCATAGGTCACTCACACACAGCGCTGTGACAGCATAACAAGATGTCGGCTGTAGGCAGCACTCCACGCCCTGCCTGACTCAACGCCTGACACACAGAACACACACACCATGCCTGACTCCACGCCTGACACACAGAACACACACACCATGCCTGACACATCCTCCTCCTTTGGTCTGGAGAGCAACGGCGTGGCAGAATTGTTTTCTTTTCACCGCGGTAACGCTTGGTGGTGCATCCATGTGGACTGTAAAAGCCAGCAGGCTCAGACTGATACTACTCGAGTACAGTGTGTAGTGTAAATGGCAGTAGAAGTACATAGTGTAGTGCAGCTGGCAGTAGGACATCCCTGTCAGGACAGGGTTCATCCAGTTGATAAATCACCTTCCTCTTTATGGTTCATCTCCGTGCCAGAATAAAGGCTACGGCGCTAGACTCTGGCAAGACTACACTATAACAAAACTCAATTTATATAATTTCATTAACTTAAAATGCAACTTCAATAATAACTACCAGAGCATTGGCCAGGACTGCTTGGTATTCAATACATATGTCATAAAGCAATTTGTGATATTGGAGGAATAAATAAACAAATACTATAAATGGGGTTTACGCTCTGGTAATGAATGAGGCATCGTCTCTGAGGACTCAGTTATGGCATCCCAAATGGCACCCTATTCCCTTTATAGTGCACTACTTTTGTCTAGGGGCCACAGGGTTTTGGTCAAAAGTAGTGCACTATACAGGGATTAGGGTGCCATGTGGGGACATCACCTCGGTGGCATCTTAGGTGCCTTATATCAGTATTAGGACACATTGAACTGTGGATAATGGTGGTTTTGTACTTCACTGATTACCAGTTCATATTGTAAATGTGACCTCCATGCATTCACACAGAAAACACACTGATTGATGCTCTTACCGTGGTGCTTGTTTACTATTCTTACAATGCCCTAACATTGCTGGTTCTTAAAGCATAAGGATCTGGGCGACAACTGAAGTCTGTCATTGAGCGATAGTGTACATTGTGAGGCCAAGCACTGAACTTGGCAGTGCGTGTGGAGTGGCAGAGCGAAGGTATTCATGCTGCTCCCTTTCCTGCCTCTAGAGGTCTCCCTCGCCGTTCATTAGGGTAGATAAGGCCGACCTTCCACTTTCTGAAATAACACACACTTACAGATCTATCCATTCCAACTACAAACACCTTCTTCCACTGTCTATGAATTCAAACTGATAGCAGGGAAGGCAAGCGCATCAAATGTAGCATACACCATGTCATTACTTTAAAGGCTACAGCCACTTATCCAGGCTGCATCACATCCTGCCGTGATTGGGAGTCCCATAGGGCGAAGCTCGGGTTTGGCCGGGGTAGGCCGTCATTGTAAATAATAATTTGTTCTTAACTGTCTTGCCTAGTTAATTAAAGGTTCAATTTCAAATGTAAAATCTGCAGCATCTATATACGGTGCCTTCGGGAAAGTATTCAGACCCCTTGGCTTTTTCCACATTTTGTTACGTTACAGCCTTATTCTAAAATTGATTAAATTGTTTTTTTTTCTCATCAATCTACACACAATACCCCTTAATGGCAAAGAAAAAACATGTTTTTTGAAATTATTACGAATTTATAAAATAAAATCAACTGAAATATCACATTTACATAAGGATTCAGACCCTTTACTCAGTACTTTGTTGAAGCACCTTTGGCAGCGATTACAGCATAAAGTCTTCTTGGGTATGACGCTACAAGCTTGGCACACCTGTATTTGGGTAGTTTCTTCCATTCTTCTCTGCAGTTTCTCTGAAGCTCTGTCAGGTTGGATGGGGAGTGTCACTGCACAGCTATTTTCAGGTCTCTCCAGAGATGTTTGATCGGGTTCAAGTCCGGGGTCTGGCTGGGCCACTCAAGGACATTGAGACTTGTCCCAAAGCCACTCCTGCGTTGTCTTGGCTGTGTGCTTAGGGTCGTCCTGTTGGAAGGTGAACCTTCGCCCCCAGTCTGTGCGCTCTCGAGCAGGTTTTCATCAAGGATCTCTGTACTTGGTTCCATTCATCTTTCCCTCGATCCTGACTAGTCTCCCAGTCCCTGCATCTGAAAAACATCCCCACAGCATGATGCTGCCACCACCCTGCTTCAACGTAGGGATGGTGCCAGGTTTCCTCCAGATGTGACGCTTCGCATTCAGGCCAAAGAATTCAATCTTGATTTCATCAGACCAGAGAATCTTGTGGTCTGAGAGTCTTCAGGTCCCTTTTGGCAAACTCCAAGCGGGCTGTCATGTGCCTTTTACTGAGGAGTGGCTTCCATCTGGCCACTCTACCATAGAGGCCTGAATAGTGGAGTGCTGCAGAGATGGTAGTCCTTCTAGAAGATTCTCCCATCTCCACAGAGGAACCCTATAGCTCTGTCAGTGACCATCAGGTTCTTAGTCACCTCCCTGACCAAGGCCCTTCTCCCCGATTGCTCAGTTTGGCAGGGTGGCCAGCTCTAGGAAGAGTCTTGGTGGTTCCAAACTACTTCCATTGAAGAATGATGGAGGCCACTGTGTTCTTGGCGACCTTCAATGCTGCAGAAATGTTTTGGTGCCCTTCCCCATCTGTGCCTTGACACAATCCTATCTCTGAGATCTACGGACAATTCCTTCAAGCTCGTGGCTTGGTTTTTGCTCTGATATTCACTGTCAACTGCAGGACCTTATATAGACAGGCATGTGCCTTTCCAAATCATGTCAAATAAATGTAATTTACCACAGTTGGCCTCCAATCAAGTTGTAGAAACATCTCAAGGATGATCAATGGAAATAGGATGCACCTGAGCTTAATTTCGAGTCTCATAGCAAAGGGTCTGAATACTTATGTAAATAATGTATCTTAAATTATACATTTGCAAACATTTCTAAAAACCTGTTTTCGCTTTTTCCTTATGAAGTATTGTGTATTAGATGGCTGAGAATTATCTTTTTTTTATTTTATTTAAATTAATTTTAAAATAAGGCTGTAACGTAACAACATGTGGAAAAAGTTAAGGAGTCTGAATACTTTCCGAAGGCACTGTATGACTTATTGACTTTAAGGCCAATGTTTGAGAATTGCTATTTAAAACATTAACCCTCCTCACATGTCTCATTGTCTCTGAACAAAATGGAACAGGCAGGAATACTTCATTAATCCAGAAACAATGGGAGTAAGTTTGTAGCATTAAACCCAGATTAGATCGCTGCCCCAGCCATAGGATGGGATGGCTGGGGTGGGGTGGTTAGGGTGGGGGTGTCTGGGCTGGGTGGGGGTTTAGCGGGATGAGAAAGGGGCCGGCTGTACAGCCAGAGGGAGGCTACCCCCGCTGCTCTCCCCTGTGTCATTAGAGAATGTCCTTCATCACACTGAAAGGGTGGGGATAAGGTGGAGAGAGGGGAATCCCCCTGGGTGTGTGTGTCTGGAATGACACCCTATTCCCTATTTCATGTACTCCTTGCCCTGGTCAAAAACAGTGCACTATATAATGCCCCTGTGTGTGAAAAATGCATTGCCCCCCTTTCACTCAATAACTGATTGTGTCACCTTCAGTTGCAAAGACTCCAACGAAATGCTTCACTCACATCGCCGTGGAGGAATTTTGGCCCACTATTCCATGCAGAGCTGCTTTAACTCAGCGCCATTTGTGGGTTTTCAAGCATGAACTGCTCGTTTCAAGTTCGCCAGAACATCTACATTTGGATTAGGTCTGGACTTTGACGAGGCAATTCCAAAACTTTTCATGTCGACTTGATTGTGTGTTTTTGATCATCGTCTTGCTGCATGACCCAGCTGCGCTCCAGCTTCAGCTCACAGACAGATGGCCTGACATTCTCCTTTAGAATTATCTGATACAGAGCAGAATTCATGGTTCCTTCTATTTAGGCAAGTCATCCAGGTCATGAGGCGGCAAAGCATCCCCAAACTATCACACAACCACCACCGTGCTTAACTGTTGGTATGAGCTTCTTAATGTGGAATGCAGTGTTTGGTTTTTGCCAGGCATATTGGGACCCTTAATGGGACTTACTATATATTGTACTCTAGTCGTGACTCATGCTATATTATGTGTGTATTGTTATTTTATTGCGAGGTCTTACACTGTAATGTTGGAGCTAGAAACACAAGCACTTCGTTGCATCTGCGATAACATCTGCTAATCTCAATAAACTTTGATTTGAAAGTAGTATAACCCTGTGTAAAAATGTGTTGAACAATATTGTTATCACTTTTAATTCCTCATAGGATAATACCACAGGAATACATTTCTAGAATAGTGGGAAATAAATATTTACTGATACTGTATGCAAGTTAAACTACATTTTGAACTTTGAGTAAACCTGGATGACTAAATATTGTTTACTGCAAGTTCACACAATCTTTCCTGTCCATTGGTTAAAGGGCAGGGATAAAGACTTCCAACTAAGTCGCACAGTTAACAGAATTGTGGGACTCAAAGAGCACACAAAAGCTAGGGAGGATGCTCTTCTCCTCTTCACAGCTGTTTGCAGCTGAAAACGGAGTCTCTCAGATTTCTTCCCAAAGTCATAAAATGTCTAGACTGTCAAATGAAAACGGAACATAAAGGGTATGTCCCAAATGGCAGTCTATTCCCTTTACAATGCGGTACTTTTGTCGTGCAAAAGTTGTGTACTAGATACGGACTAGGGCGCCATTTGGGATGCTCCCAAAAACCCCCCTGCATTCATGCAATGATTCGATTCTCGTCTGCCAAGTCTTGGAAAAGGAAAAAATAAAAGGAACAAAATAGCTGGAGTCTTTAACATTCACAAAGTGTTTATTTTACTTGGCCTGAAGTACCTACCCCATCAGTCTTATAAAAGAGCGACCGTTCTACTTCAGGTCAGAGTTTATAGGATCTTCCTCGTAGAGAAAAACAGAGAAGGAAAATATTTGATCCACATTTAAATAGTGAACTAAGAACAAAGTTCAGCAACAAAATGCGCCAGAAAAAAATGAAAGATTTATGTGATACTGTAGTTAGTAGAAAGTCGTTATTTGTGGAAGGCTATAGGCTAGGGACATGAATAATACTATCAGTTAGCATAATCTGAACATTCCCAGCGTTTCCCTGCGTTTTCCTACATGTGATGCAAAGACAGAATTATTTTCTGAGCAATACAATAGCTACAAGAAACTGTCACTGTTCAATCCCTTCATCCTCCCTGTATCCTGGTTTCACCCTGGAGTTATTTGGGCATTTGGTTTACACAGATGGGACCCCCAGAGGAGAATTATCAGGTCTTATGAGAGACAGACAGGACCCCCAGAGGAGAATTATCAGGTCGTATGAGACAGACGAGACCCCAAAGGAGCATTGTCAGGTCGTATGAGAGACAGAACCAAAGAAACTGCTGCAGTGTGTGTTTGCCTCCAAGGATATTGGAGTATATTATTTAGGTATGTATATAGTATAATATAATTGATATGTAAAATATTGGAGTTATTTGGGTATTTGGTTTCCGCAGACAGGAACCCCATAGGAACAGTCGGCTGAACCAGGGATCTGGGACCTGTAGTGTGTCTGGCTGCCTCTGCCTGGTCTGGAGGCGATTCTGCCCTGATGGAGGCAAATTATGATTGATTTATTTCGCCTTGAACCTAATGCACATAATTAAAACCACAGAACGGATTATCTTAAACAAATACAGTAAATAAAGAAAAGAAAGAAAGGGGGGAACAATGTGCCTCAGTAAAACGGTCTTTGCTGTGGGTCATAATTACACGAGTCATTGAGGGCCACTTTAGTGGCTAATGGCAGGCTAATTGATTCATCCTAATGTTTCCCAGTCTTGGGTTTGTGCTGTGCTGCTCCAGACCTGGGTTCAAACACTATTTGAAATCATTTCAAATACTTTAGCTGAGCTTGATTGAGCTTGCCTGTCGCAATGGACCAATAGAATAGACACAAAACGCTACCCATCTGGCACTCCAGGCAGGCTAAAGCAAACACTTGAAGTATTTCACAGACTTCAAATAGCGTTTGAACCCAGGTCTGCTCTGCTCTGCTCTCCCTGTCCAATAGTGCTGCTGAACTTACTTAGCCACCCTCAGACAAACATTGAGGGTTCTCCCAGGGATAAACAATTATCCGTGTGGGCTCTTAACTCCTTCCCCTCCTATCTCCCCCTTCTCCCATCTCCCTGTCTCCCCTCCCTCCTCCTCCCATCTCCTCCTCCTCTCCCCTCACCAGAGAACATCACGTTTGCCATAAGTCTCTAATGGACTCCCTTTCCCTTTCATTGATGGCTTGTTGTGTGTGTGTGTGTGTGTGTGTGTGTGTGTGTGTGTGTGTGTGTGTGTGTGTGTGTGTGTGTGTGTGTGTGTGTGTGTGTGTGTGTGTGTGTGTGTGTGTGTGTGTGTGTGTGTGTGTGTGTGTGTGTGTGTGTGTGTGTGTGTGTGTGTGTGTGTGTGTGTGTGTGTGTGTGTGTGTGTGTGTGTGTGTGTGTGTGTGTGTCTGTGTGTGTCTGTGTGTGTGTGCGTAATGCCTTATTCTTCAACTCCCCAGGCGTCCCTGACATGTTATTCCCACTAGGTATAGGCGCGAAGCCAAACTTTATTCCTGCACAATACTGTATATTATTGTGCCATAGCAGGCTGATACGTTTATTGATACCCCCCAGCATCTCTCTCGCTCTCTTTCTGGAGAGATAGAAAGGTGTCTTTGAAAACAGTGAGGGCATTGTTTAGGCCTAATCGACTCCCTCTTGGTAGGTAGTCTCTTTGCTTGCCTATATAGACAGTGAGCAGGCAGTCATCAGTGTGGATGGATGCATACTGTTCACAGTGGAGGGTCAATGGATCGAGCAACAAAGGACAGACTGATGACAACCATTGGTCAGTTTCGTTGTCACTGCAAACACACAGTCCAGGCATCCAGGAAAAATGTCAACCACTGAAAATAAATTCAAACTAAACCAATGGGAGACCATGACATTAATTCACCTCTGGCCTTTTACAAATCAAATCTATATTAAATAAAATAAAAAATCCTGGGGGCACATGGCTTTTGGATAGCTGAATTTCTGACTGTCTGGTCGTTTATAGGAGAATATTTATTTCCTTTCCAAGAAGCCGCTCAGGAAACAGCCGTGTTCTTTGAGGATAAACTGGGAATATTAGGCATGGTGATGATTTAAAACCTCTATTTGGAGAGCTCTCTCTCTCTCTCTCTCTCTCTCTCTCTCTCTCTCTCTCTCTCTCTCTCTCTCTCTCTCTCTCTCTCTCTCTCTCTCTCTCTCTCTCTCTCTCTCTCTCTCTCTCTCTCTCTCTCTCTCTCTCTCTCTCTCTCAGGAAGTGTAACATTCTCTCCATCTCCCTGTATTTTCCATTTACCAATCACCCAGCTACAGGCTAGGCTCGTGGCTTTCTGTGAGGGGAGCATCATTGGATGTTAAAATATGAATTGAACTGCTAGAACCGAGCGGTAGATCATTTCAGCTTAACCCTGAGTTTGGAGCGAGCCTTAATTGAACAAGGTCAAGGGACAAATCTCACTCCTCTCTCTGAGAGAGACTGAAGCATGTCAGAGAGGAGGAGAAGTGGAGAGGAGGGGATCGGCTGTGGGAGACACCATATGCAGACAGAGGCGGGTTATAACCAGCTAGTATAGGAAGGGAAATATTCACTTGACTCTATAGACCATGGTAGCAAATGCAAATGACAAAATAAAGGAATATACTCCACAGGCACTGGAATACCAGTAGCAAGCTGGTTTGATTGAAAAACATAAAACAAAGTGGGGGAATATAATAAACAATACAACACCATAAGAGGATCTGTCTCCCACCCTCCCAAAATATACCAGCTTTGTGTCTGTATGTCAGTGTTTGGACAGCAGTGACAATATTTGGTAGTATATCAAATCAAATTGAATTTGTCACATGCGCCGAATACAACAGATGTAAACATTACCGTGAAATGTTTACTTACAAGCCCTTAACCAATATAATAACAATAACGAGGCTATATACAGGGTGTACCGGTACCCGAGTTAATGTGTGGGGGTACAGTTTAGTCGAGGTAATACATTGACATTTAGATGTACATGTAGGTAGGGGTAAAGTGACTGTGCATAGATAATAAACAGCAAGTAGCAGCAGCGTAAAAAAGACGTCAAGGAGGTGGGGGGGGGGGGGGGTCAATGTAAATTGTCTGGGTAGCCATTTGATTAACTGTTCAGCAGTCTTATGGCTTGTGGTAGAAGCTGTTAATGAGCCTTTTGGACCTAGACTTGGTGATCTGGTACCGCTTGCCGTGCAGTAGAAGAGAGAATAGTCTATAACTTGGGTGGCTGGAATCTTTGACAATTTTTAGGGCCTTTCTCTGACACCGCCTGGTATAAAGGCCCTGGATGGCAGGAAGCTTGGCCCCAGTGAAGTACTGTGCCGCAGTACTCTTTGTAGCGCCTTGCGGTCAGATGATGGGCAGTTGTCATACCAGGTGGTGATTCAACCAGTCAGGATGCTCTCGATGGTGCAGCTGTATAACTTTTTGAGGATCTGAGGACCCTTGCCAAATCTTTTTAGTCTCCTGAGGGGGAAAAAGCGTTGTCGTGCTCTCTTCACAACAGTCTTGGTGTGTTTGGACCATGATAGTTTCTTGGTGATGTGGACACCAAGGAACTTGAAGCTCTCGACCTGCTCCACTACATCCCCGTCGATGGGAATAGGGGCGTGCTCGGCCCTCCTTTTCCTATAGTCCACGATCGTTGAGGAAGAGTTTGTTGTCCTGGCACCACACTGCCAGGTCTCTGACCTCCTCCCTAATTGCTGTCTCATCATAGTCTGTGATCAGGCATACGAACGTTGTGTCATCGGCAAACTTAATAGTGTAGTAGTTGTGCTTGGCCACGCAGTCGTGGATCAAGAGGGAGTAAAGGAGGGGACTAAGCACGCAACCCTATGTGATGTGTTGTTGCCTACCCTTACCATCGGTGGGCGGCACTTCAGGAAGCCCAGGTTCCAATTGCAGATGTATGGGTTCAGTCCCAGGGTCCTTAGCTTAGTGATGAGCTTTGAGGGCACTGTGGTGTTGAATGATGAGCTGTAGTCACTGAACAGCATTATCATGTAGCTGTTCCTTTTGTCCAGGTCAGAAAGGCCAGTGTGGAGTGCAATAGAGAGTGCATCAGCTGTGGATCTGTTGGGGCTGTATGAAAATTGGAGTGGGTCTAGGGTTTCTGAGATGATGGTGTTGATGCGAGCCATGAGCAGCCTTTCAAAGCACTTCATGGCTACAGAAGAGTGCGCTATGGGTCAGTAGTCATTTAGGCAGGTTACCTTGCCGCTTTTGGGCACAGGGACTATGGTGGTCTGCTTGGAACATGAAGGTATTACAGAAGACATGTGCCAGTTGGTCAGCGCATACTCTGAGTACATGTCCTGGTAATCCATATGGCCCTGGGGCCTTGTGAATGTTGACCTATTTAAAGGTCTTACTCACATCAGCTATGGAGAGCATGATCACACAGTCGTCCGGAACATCTGGTGCTGTCATGCATGCTTCAGTGTTGCTTGCCTCGAAGCGCACATAGAAGTCATTTAGCTCGCCTGGTAGGCTTATGTCATTGGGCAGCTCGTGGCTGGGTTTCCCTTTGTAGTCCGTAATAGTTTGCAAGCTCTGCCACATCCGACGAGCGTCAGAGCCGGCGTAGTAGGATTCAATCTTAGTCCTGTATTGACACGTTGCCTGTTTGATGGTTCATCGAAGGGATTTCTTATAAGTGTCAGTGTCCCTCTCCTTGAAAGCAGCAGCTCCATCCTTTAGCTCAGTGTGGATGTTGCCTGTAATCCATGGCTTCTGGTTGGGGTATGTACGTACGGTCACTGTGGGGGCGATGTAATCGATGCATTTATTGATGAAGCCGATGACTGATATGGTATACTCTTCAATGCCATCAGATGAATCCCAGAACATATTCCAGTCTGTGCTAGAAGAACAGTTCTGTAGCTTAGTATCTGCATCATTTGACCACTTCTGTATTGAGCTAGTCCTGCTTTAGTTTTTGCTTGTAAGCAAGAATGAGGAGGACAGAATTATGGTAAGATTTGCAAAATGAAGGGCGAGGGAGAGCTTTGTACACGTCTCTGTGTGTGGAGTGAAGGTCGTCTAGAGTTGCTTTTTCTCTGGTTGCACATGACATACTGGTCGAAATTTGGTAAAAAGGATTTAAGATTTCCTGCATCAAAGTCCCCAGCCACTAGGAGCGCCGCCTCTGGATAAGCATTTTCTTGTTTGCAAATGGCCTTATACAGCTCGTTGAGTGCGGTCTTAGTGCCTGCATCAGTTTGTGGTGGTAAAAAGACAGCTACAATAAATACAGATGAAAACTATCTTGGTATATAGTGTGGTCTACAGTTTATCATGAGGTACTCTACCTCAGGCAAGCAAAACCTTGAGACTGCTTTAATATTAGATTACACGCACCAGCTGTTATTGACAAATAGACACAGACCACCACCCATCGTCTTACCAGAGGTAGTTGTTCTGTCTTGCCGATGCACAGAAAACGTAAAACGGTAGCCATCCCCTCAGGTGCCATTCTGTTCAAAGCCTTGGGGAAGGGGGATTAAGCTATAGCTAGCTCTCTTCCAGGACACTGCCTGCCCGCCTGTCTGCCTGCCTGTGTTCCTTATCCAAGTGATTCAGCTCTTTTTAATGTAACTGTCCAGTGTTTCAAGATTTCGATCAAATATGACCTATAATTAATTACAATATGAGTTAAATAGTTTTCCTTCCAAAAAAATGAAATTAAGTATAAAATGTTATGTGTTGAAATGGTGTGGGCATATACCAGTCATTAAAAATATTAACACGAGTAGACCAATAATTGGCAAGCTCATCCTCAAAAATAGCAAGCATTTTTTAAATGGTCTGTTTGAATTTGAGATTCAAGTTTGAGGTTGGGTTTTTTCTCAAATGTATGCTTTGGCCACAAATATGTGTATAGGATGAGTCAACAACATTATCTGGGTATGAATTAACAGAATATTAACCTTTTAAAGTGAGATTTTCACTGGACAGGTCATTTAAACGGCATAACAATATCAAGCCCTGATAGTTACAGCACAGTACACCCCGTACCCACGGCAGTCCGCGGTCCAGATATCTTATCCTATAGGGTTAGGGGAGGCGAACCAACACTAACACCAATGAACGGGGCTGTCAAAAGCTATTACAAAACGTAATCCCAAACTAGATTCCTCCGACATGTCGACAGGGAATTTCTGTGGAAGCTCGCCATGGCTGTCTGATGATAGGGGAAACCCTGATGTTTAATTAATGATGTTCGGCCGTTCTTTCACAGTTAGAGACATGTATGGTCAAGGTGTATGTGTGTGTCTGTGTGTGTCAGGGGAGGCTGGTGGTAGGAGCTATAGGAGGAAGGGCTCATTGTAATTTTTGGGATGGAATTAATGGAACGCTATCAATCACATCAAACATATGGAAACCACATGTTTGACTCCATTCCAGCTATTCCATTCCAGCCATTACAATGAGCTCTTCACACCAGTGTATAGTGGTTCCTCTTTTAAAAGTTGTGAGCTTACACCGCAGGACTTCGAGGTACCCAGCGTCACGGCTTGATTGCTCCAGACCCCCGCGAGGGGGAGTTAGAGCACTCGTCATGCATTTGGGTCCCAAGGTTTTTATAGGACCAATCATATTGAGTGGTTCCAATGATGAATTTGACACGAGCCACCCGTCTCTGGGGACTTTCTTCAGCAAAGATGGCTGACAAAACATTACGGTGGATGCAAATGTAAATAATTATAACGTCATAACGAGTCAAGCAAAAATGTACAATTGAGGAGAATATGGTAGTTAACGTAGAGACAAACAAAGGTTTTTTTCAGTCATATCCAATACCAGGTGTATCAAACTACAATTATAAACTTCAACAGTGTTTACCACTCCTGCTCCTGGGACATCAATGATTACACATTGTAATTATGCAATAGACTAGAAACGTGATTTAAGTAAAGGCTGATTTGTAATTCATATATACAGAATAAAAAACAGTACATCCTGCCAGCACGCCCACAAGCGAGCCCCTCAGGCAGATAATGGCGCGTGGAAGAGAGCGAGGAATGAGACGGGAATAACAATCCAGGCTATTTACTCTGAGACCTGCATAATAATGTAATGAAACAAGCAGGGAGCAAGTATCAAACCCTCAACATTCTAGCCTGAAGTCCAGCACACTATCGACTGTGCCCAAATGTATTCATTGGGGTTGGGGCCAATTGTGGCTAAAAACACTTTATCACGTGGAATCTTTAACGTAGAAAGGGGGAAAATGTCATATTATTAGTTTTGCACAAGCATAGCAGGATGGGCTATTAGCTGAACAATAGACTATTCAACCTTTACTAAAGAATTGTCTAATAGCCGAGCTAGGTGTGAACACCATAATAGAGACACCATAATATTAATAAAATTAATTAAGCCATATTTCTTCAAATCAATCCCATATACTATTGGCCACACCTGATCTTAATGAGTGCTTGTGTCCTTTGAAATGGGGTCTGTTTTACAAACAAGGTTTTCAATTCTCTGTTAATGCCAATATGGAAGACTATGAAATGCTTCTCAAAGATGCCCTCTGGTGGACAAACTAGCAAAACTTGCATTAACAGAAAAAATGGCTGACAAATAGATACTGTGCCACAGAATGCTGCAGCAGCACGCAAGGTGTGCCGCAGTATGACACAACTTTTAAAGGAGAAACCACTGTACACTGTGTGTGTGTGTGTGTGTGTGTGTGTGTGTGTGTGTGTGTGTGTGTGTGTGTGTGTGTGTGTGTGTGTGTGTGTGTGTGTGTGTGTGTGCGACAGCCCAGGGTGCCTCTGACAGAGATGACGGGTCACTGTGCTGCGGTCTCAAACTGCGTGGGTTGACAGACAGACAACAGACACCTTTGGAGCCTCTCCATTTTGCATAGCGATGCTGTAACGTGGTCTGCTGTGTTACGTCAGGGTCAGCAGGGCCGGGCCAGTCACCTACTAGACACCATGCACAAAACACACACACTAGTCTGGTCTGAATATTGATTAGGACTGAGTAGGACACAGGGTCTGGCATTATAGTTAGCATGCGTACTGTAGTGCTAAGAGTAGCATTATGAAAACAGGATGAAGTTAGTTGTGTTAAACTAGCAGTTAGGGAAAAGGGATGGTGGTCATGCTCACTAGAGTAATACACAAAGTGATTGAGTAAATATTTTGGAAAAAATATTACGATGAAAAATATTAATTATCTCTGCGTAATTAAGAAAGAAACATATGTAGGAACAGATGGAAACATTTTAGAATTCAAATAACTATATTGAAAGGCATAATGTATATGGTTTCTAATGTTGTTCTCCCACCTGAAGAAAAGTCAACTATAAAAAACCAACATCAACCCAGCTAGCACATAATGTTCTGAGAACCATGTTTCTTAGCGCTTCGGGAAAGCGTAGTTGTCCTATTGTTATTTTGCATACAACCTTCCAACATCTTTCTGGAATGATGCAGGATAGTTGCTTGACTTTGAAACATTCTCAACACAATTAAGGAACTTTAATAACAGAACGTTACCTTGAAGTTCGAAGATGGTTACATTTAATTAATTTTAAATATATATTTTAGGAATGTTCTCCAACTGGTTTGACATTGGGAATGTTATCAAATAGTTCAGAGAATGTTTCTCCCGAATGTTATTTTAAAAAATACATTACTTTCTCAGAATGTTAAGAAAACTTTTCATAAAAACCACAAGAAAACTGTGGTAATGTTCAGAGAACATTCTAAGAATGTACATTCCGTTCTCAGAATCAACAAAACTCTCTAGCCTCCATCTTGTTAAGTGTGTTCATGTGTGTTGGCCTTGCCCACTAATTGGCCACACCTGATCTTAATGAGTGCTTGTGTCCTTTGAAATGGGGTCTGTTTTGAATAAACAAAAATTAACAATATGAGCAAATCATGGCATGCTAGCTCCATCCTGGTGGCGCAGTGGACTAATTCCATGGAAAGAGAGTCATACAGTGTGATCGAATCTCACTGATGCCGTGCCACAATAAAACAGAATGTTTTTGCATGATTAACACCGAAGCAAATTCATTTCCATGTGTTCTTATAACAATGTGCGCTGAGAGTCGGGAAGCAAGTTCAGTGAATGAGTGTTTTAATAAATGAACGCAACATAATACAAAACAAGAAACACGAACAATGCACAGACATGAAACAGAAACAATGACGCCTGGGGATGGAACCAAATGGAGTGCCATATATAGGGCAGGTAATCAAGGAGGTGACGGAGTCCATGTGAGTCTGATGACGCGCGGGTGTGTGTCATGATGGTGACAGGTGTGGACCATAACAAGCAGCCTGGTGACCTAGAAGCCGGAGAGGGAGCACATGTGACAATACCCCCTCCCTGACACGCAGCTCCAGCCGCAGGATGCAGACCAAAGAGACGATCCTGTGGATCAGGAGTGGACCGGTCACCTATGCTGAAGCACGGGAAACCTGTCAATCTGGCTTAGATGCAGGAGCATGGCAACAGAGCGCCGGAGAGAGTCCATACGTGACGGTAACCCCTCCCCGGTGCGTACGGCTCCAGCCACAGGACGCCAACCAAAGGGACGATCCCGGGGATCCGGAGCAGACCGGTCGCCTCCGCTAAGGCGCAGAAACCTGACGAACCGGCTAAGGCGTGAGAGCCTGATGCGCTGGCTGAGACCTCCCCAGTTGCCTCGGTCGAGGCATGGGAACCTGTTCACCAGCTGAGGCATGGGAGCCTATCGATCCCGTTGAGGTATGGAAACCTGTCGAGCCAGCTGAGGCAGGGGAACCCGACAAACCGGCTGAGGCCACCCGGACCCATCAATCACCCCCTGATGCTTTCCTTTGGTGAAACATCATTCTATAACGATATGCGCTGAGAGTCGGGAAGCAAGCTCAGGGAGTGAGTGTTTTAATAAATAAACGCAACATAATAAGAAACATGTACAGCGCACCGACATGGAACGGGAATAATGACGACTGGGGAAGAAACCAAAGGGAGTGACATATAGGGCAGGTAATCAAGGAGGTGATGGAGTCCAGGTGAGTGTCATTATGCGCGTAATGCTGGTGACAGGTGTGCGCACTAACGAGCAGCCTGGTGACCTAGAGGCCAGAGAGGAAGCACACGTGACATTTCTATCTGTGCTTGGAGTTTAAAACAGTTAACCTAAGCTAGCAGTGTTATTAAGTCTTACTGGACCATGTTCTCAGAACATTATTTCATTACCTTCAAATAACCAACATTTCCGTTCTCAGAACGTTAATAAATCTCCCAAGAAAACATTCAGGGAACCATAGTAAAACGTTCTCAGAACATCCCTGCAACCTTTAAACTAAAGTTCCCAGAACAGGGGAAAGTTCACTTCCGTTCTCAGAACACAAAAGGAAACTTATGGCTTTATTCCCAGAACCAATGGGAAAACAAAAACCTACACTCCCACAACTGAAATCCAATGTGCTTGCTGGGAACCTTATGGTGTGTGTGTGTGGCTAAGCCAAAGTCCTTTGCATAATTAACCCTTTCTGGTTGGGGGGTTGTGGTGGGCTTGTCTAGATTCATTTACAGTGACAGCACTGGCCCTATTTGTTTGCATTGGTGATTCAGTGGGCACACTTCGTTGTGGCTTTAGAAGTTAATAAATCACAGCGGCCCCCTCTCTCCCAACGCCAGTGAGGAGCGTGTGCCGAGGTGGTCCTGTCACAAGGCAGGCAGCAGAGCTGAAGCGACAGCTACATGCTAATTCAACATCGGCATAATTCATTATACAGTCACGAGGGTAGTGGAACGGAAAGGGAACCAACACACACCGGGAGGATAACGACAGGCATCAAATTGTTAAAGCCAGGCCAGGTCAGTCTTTTAGTAGTGTTGTCTGTTCCCTCTCTGTGCCTTTATAAACTCTGAAGCATGTAAACTGAGCCAGTTATCAGAGGTGAAGCTGCAGCTCATGGGTAATGTTGAAAATAATTAAGACAGAATATAAATGTACAGACATATAAATAATTTATGATTGTGGTGTTTACAGTCAATAGCATTTTGTTTTTACTGGTCCAATATTTTATTTCCTAAGGATGATTTCAAATTGATAAAGGCCTACCATTTAAAAAAAAATGTAAATACTGTAGAATAGGCCAAGTGTAACAGCAGTGAGAGAGGGAGCTATTCATACCATTTAAATGCCCATTAGTCACATCGAGGAAGATACTAGAGCAGACACACGAAAGGTACAATGGATGAAGGCTATTAAGCTAAAGGAGATATAAGCAATAAGATAAAATGTCAATTAAGAGAATAATCCCCCGTGCTCTTCAGAAGGTGACAGGGGGCAGGAGAGGAGCTGACATGCTTTGCATTAAGCACTAGCTTGCTTTGGTGGCTTCTTGTCGTTTACGCGGTCCCACGAGTTTGTGACCAGCAGTTCCAAAGTGAGCAGATCACAGCGAGTGCTAGCTACCCTTTGGTGTGCGTCCCAAATGGCACCGGAGGGCTCTGGACAAAAGTCAGGCACTACATAGGGAATAGGGTGCCATTTGGGACAAAGGCCTACATTTTTGTTTGCTGTGTCCTCTCACTCTCTTTCACTGCAGCCACCTCTATCAATGGCAATTATAATCAGTACAAGCCGTAGCCAGGCCTAGGGGCGGGTAGTTATGATGCTGTCCCTGCTGCAGTGGAGAGACGCCTGTCCCACCACTCCTATGAGCTGGGATCTTAAGTGAACGGTATTCATAAGAAAGATCCTGTTCATTATTCAAGGTAGAGACAATATATTGGGCCTCGGCTCAAATACATTTTCTCAAGTACATTTCTTCCGTCAAACTCCTCTTTCTTTTATGAAGAAGCTTTAAATGTGTGATTTGAGATGCTTGATCGGATCCCATTTGAGTTCATGGTGTAGGATACCATTAATAGAATAAAAAAGAAGCCTGAGGCTTCGTGGAAAGTCGTGCTCTATTAACATCTATGAAGCAATGTTAAAGAGTGACAATGTTTTCCAGGAAACAACGGAATAGCAAATCTATTCCATCCATCCGAATTGACAGATTTTGAATGAGTAAAAAATAAAGTCTGATCAGTAGACTTTAATAAGGGCTGTTTAAAACATCAAGGAAAATTTCATTAGTCACTCGAGCTGATATCGACTGTTGGTGAGCCGAACTATGACGACGCTGACTGCTGACATGATACAGTTGCTGCAAATCTCTTCTATATGTGAACATAACCCAGTTGCCCGTCAATAGTTAAATAAAGTTGAAATAAAAACATATATAAAAAAAAATAGAGGAGCCAGTCACTCAACTGTAGTGTTGTCTAAGTTATCCAGGCAGCAGGCACCAGACTGGGGTGCCTGTCCTGATCTAAGTGCCTGAGGGGTTGTGTTGACTGGGACTGGGCTATGTCATCAACGTTGGCCTCCCACTCCTCCCTACCTCCTCCCCTTATTAAAGCCATTCCTTCAGGAGATCAGATGAACATGTCACTGATGCCTCAAACCAGACCAGAGAGCTAAAGGTGACTGTGCACACTGCAATCATGAGCGCCGGGACCAAGCAGAGAGATGAGCACCCACTCAGCCAATGTTTGGTCACTACCAGATCTCTGTGGTTCTCTTGTCAGTGTGAGTTAATGGCGTTCAAGTGGTTCTTTGTCCTCTCTGTCCATCTGAAGGGTGAGTGGACGGTCAAACAAACGCACCCACCATGGGCCACCCAGAATGATAGACTGAAGGGCAGAGGCAAACATGCTTATGAGATCAGCATACATATTGTTACGTACACCTGATAGGTGCAGTAAAATGTGTTATTCTACAGAGTCAGCCATAGTAGTACTGCACCCCTGGAGAAAACAAGGGTTAAGTGCCTTGCTCAAGGGCATATCGACAGATTTTTCATCTTGTCAGCTCCAGTTATTCAAACCAGCAAACTTTCGGTTACTTGAGCAACGTTCTAACTGCTAGGCTACCTACCTGCCTGAATAGGAAGGACACTATAGATGGATTAAAGGCAAATTAATGCTTCAGAATTAATAACCAATATTTTACAGACTGACAGTGCAACTGCATAAAGTAAGGGGGGGGGGGTGTTCTTATGAAGTTTACAATGGTATTGTGTGGTGTTAGAGCGAGTGTAGGGTAGGGTCTTTTAGATGTCACTGGAGTGTGAGAGGAGTGCTCATTGGTCAAGTGGATAGACGATATCCCAAGCTGACTCTCTGTAAACCCCAGCAGCATGGAGAGCACGGCTGCCTCTGTTCCTCCCTTTCCACTCCATCCCCCAATCTCTGTAACTGTTTTAACTTGGGGGTTATCTCTCATTCAGCACAGCTCTCCTACTGCCAACCAGCTTATGTAATAGTGATTAACAGTAATTAATCCTTAATCACCATGATTAGCCAAGTCGCAGTAAATTAGTCCACATCTGGAGCAGATGAGGGCCTGTGATTGAAGTTGACTGAAAGAGTAGAGGCTGGGATAGTGTCTGAGTTTGGCTAGCCTGTAGCCTTTACTGAACTGAAGCCTCCCTGGTACTGGAAGTGTTGCTGTGTTTGGATGAACTACTGTGCATATAATGGAGTTTTTACTGTAAATGGGGGGTGTAATGTCTTTACTCACTTAGCCGGAGAAAAGTCCTTTAAGCTATATGCTCAAACACAAACAGATCACACATTGCTTTGGCGTTAGGTCATCTCCTCGTCTTGCTAGCTATGTAAAGGCTGTACATACGTCACATGATAAAATTGTATGCTGAGCGAGCATTTCTCTAGAGATTCAAAAGTGAGAACACTCCAGAGATTTCGTCATCTTTTCTCAACCTTACCCAACAAGTTAAACCTTCTTTTAAAGTGGAACTGACAACATTGTAGCAACATAAAATCGTATTAAAATCTGTTAATATACAGCCCTGAAAGAATGACACCTTTTAACATTTTCTGACAAGCGAGAATCTTTTCACATTTTACGTATACTATACGTATACTATATATGTATACTAATTCTATAGCAATATAGTGGTAACGTGGCCGAGTGTTTGGACAATTAATAGACACTGCAGTAAATAAAACCTAATAAAAACACCTGTCTTGTCCAGTACCAGAGTCTACCCAGACCGGTGAGCCATAGCCAATCAGAGCTACAGTAGGCCTTTATGCAAATAAGCCATCATTCACTGTGTGTTTACAGGCAGTTGCAACAGAGCGACTTTAGATCATTAGAACACATCGGAAAAAGCCACAAAATACACTTGTATTTTGGATTTCAGCAAATATGTAGCTAAATACCACGGGAGTCTAGCTAACCAAATGACACGTTCATCTCTAGCTGTGTAGCCACCGAAAAACAATATGAGGGGAAAAAGTCAGTCACTCATCCACTCCTCCAATGACATGACATCCCCCCCCAGCAGCTAGCTAGCTATCTAGCTAACGTTAGGCTCTGTGTTTGTAGCTTGCTACATGAATAGATACGCTAGTATATCATCCACATTATCACTGACGTAATGATCATTGCCCTTGCTAGTTTGATTGTGTTGACATTCCTAGACTTGGTTACATTCGTTCGTTTTGTCCAAAATATTGAGTAAATGAAACTGAAACAGTGCACTCCAAAGGGAAGCTACATATCAATCATGCATTGTACTGCATCCATCTATTCTGCTAATAATGCCTTATTGTACGTCATGGAATGTTAAGTCAAATAGAACCTATTTTTAAAACCTCTTATGAAGTTGATTTTGTAGCATAAACTGGGAATTTGATATGTTTGACTGAAATGATTTTCTGTTTGTTTCATATCTGCAAAGTAGTTAAATCGCTGTCACTTCCACGTTAAATCCATATCCACAGTAGAAATATTACCCAAGATATAGTGACCTCAGCATGTATTACAAACAGACACATCAAAGCATGTTCTCCCACATTCATTATTGAACAAGGACAAGCACAAACACACACACACACACACCTGTGCACGCACACGCATGAATTCACACACATAGACTTTCAAACACACCCCTCACCCTCTGCACTCTAGTACACATGCTGCATTCTTGATTGTCTTTGATGCCTGAAGATGTCTCTGTGCATGACGCACCAAAGTCCCCAAAAGAACACCATGGGAGCTATAGTTATTAATATGCATGTGTGTGTATTTGCCTCTCCCTCTGTTTCTCTGTTTCTCACTCACTCACTCACTCACTCACTCACTCACTCACTCACTCACTCACTCACTCACTCACTCACTCACTCACTCACTCACTCACACACACACACACACACACACACACACACACACACACACACACACACACACACACACACACACACACACACACACACACACACACACACACACACACACAATCTCTCTCATTCTATCTATTTATCTTCTTCCATTGAGACATAAATGATGCACCAGGCATCCTGTGTTGCTGTGGAGGCTGGCTCCCTCATAGTGGGGGTGTTGTATTGCTCTCCCCCCTTTCCTCTCCTCCTGCTCCCCTTATGGTGCGCCCCGGTCTATCCCTGTTACACACAAGGGGCCAGGGTTCCGGTCTAGAAGCATGGTTTCGACTGCTCCTACAGTTTTGCTTCAGTACTGCAATTTAACTGACGCCCGGCCCAGAAAGACAAGTGCCATAGACGACCACATAGGGAAGTCAGATTTGAAAATTCCTAATAAGACACAAATTACTCATCACATTTGTGCACAAAATGTCCACTGAATTATTCAAATGTTTTTGGAAGACGTGATGACGTCGACAATACTCACGTTGCTTCCTGTGCGCACTGAGTGCTAAAGCGCATGTGAAGTTGTGCCATGTAAACCGGATGCAACCTGGTAATAGACGGTCCATGAATTGGCATATGCGAACGTGAGTAGATAATGTTATTTTATACCATAGTGGTTACACAGCTCCCCTTCCTCCTCCTGTTCCCCCCTCCTCCTCTTCCTCCCTCTCCTGCTCCCCTGGAGAGCACAACTCCAGCTCCCTCCCTAGCTTCCTGTCCCCTGGTGAGCCTCCCTCCCTGTTTCATCCCTGGTGTGCCCCAGTCTCTCCCTGTTACATGGCCACGGATTAATTACACACTTTAATGAGATGCATTATTAATGGGGCTCTTACTCGGCAGTTTAAGGAAACGCAGCAGAGAGAGAAGTCAGTGTTGAGCATCATATCGTCACGGCATTAGGGCCTTCCAGACTGCTCTCTCTCTCTCCTCTCTCTTTCTCCGTCTCTCGTTTAAACATTACAGTGCCGCTGGGAATCCTACCTGTTCTTTAGCCAGAGAAATAATAGGTTTTGTGGTACTTTACATCACAGTGAATATATAGTACAATATATACTGTAAACTGTAATGTATCCAATACAGTCCACTGCAGTTCATGACATGGCCTGTGTCCCAAATGGCAATCTCTTCCTTATATAGTGCACTACTTTTGACCAGAGCCCAGTGCAGTATAGAGGGAATAAGGAGCCATGTGGAATGCAGACAATGTCATTATGATTGCAGGCCTATTCAGTCTGGGAAAATGAAAGCGCATTCAGTATAGCCGCTGGAAAAGGCTCCCCAGCTGATGGTTCATAGCAGATAGGAACATATTGTATGAAATGGAGTGGACTAGAAAATGGATGAATGAAAATAAGCAATTATTTCAAGGAGAATGTGGCAGTTAAAAAAACAATTATTTGCAGTGTTACAGTGTATTATTTGTTTAAAGCTTGTGATAAAAGTGCAGAAGTTAGCCATATGCAGTGCACAGGTTGTCTGCATTTGTTTGAGAGAGAGAGAGAGAGAGAGAGAGAGAGAGAGAGAGAGAGAGAGAGAGAGAGAGAGAGAGAGAGAGAGAGATTAAAGTTATAGGGTTTTGTACACTTGGTGACACTAGTCCTTTCCAGCTCTAAAACACCAGACCCACCCTGTATTATAAGATGAAACACAAGTAGTGAAGATTTACTGTGAGTGACTGAGTGGACTGGCTCATTACAGGAGGGTAGAAAAAAGTGGGAGAGGAGGAGAGGGTAAGGAAGGGGTAAGGGAGACGAGGACAGGAGAGCCCTATCTGGGTCACGGAGCAGATGCAAATTTAGGTCTAGACGAACCCCTGTTGTCAATCAAGAGACAAAAAAGAACGGAGTGGAAGAGAGGAGTAGCAGAGGGGTGGGGGGTGGAGGAGAAAGTTAGATAGCGGGGGAGGGAGGGGGAGGGAGGGAGGGGGGTCAGAGGAGGGAGAAAAGAGAGTGAGAAAGAAAAAAAGAGACTCCCTGGAAAGGGTGAGAGATCAGGCCTGCTGCACATCACAGCCCGTCCCTCCCTGAGGAGAGGTGTACAAAAGAATATTAAATGATGAAGCAGAGTGAGAGGTGGGTTAGGAGGGTAGTGGTGGTACTGATAGGGACGGTTCACCAGGTTGAATGAGGAAGCCTAACACAGCATGTGACTTGTGCTTTGTGGGGCTTTGACTTCCATTACCCTTTAGTGAGTGAAAATATTTGTTTCAATTATTATTATTATAGTAAGAGCTAAAACTATGATTTCAAATAATATTTGTATATTTTCAGTAATTATTGGCTAATATTGGGTAAACATGTATAAAACACCCTGATGGGTTTTGAAGAGGAGATATTTTGTTTACTTTCTGTGAACCTAAGCTCTCAGAATCTAACATGGTACAGAATAACGTCCAGCTAATGCTGGTATTTTGAGATATGCTTTATCATACTGTTTTCACAATCAAGTTTGCTTTTCACTTTTGGTTTGTTGAGTCCTTTCCTCTCCTCGGCATACTGTAGTGTGCTGGCTGGATGATAAAAGCAGTAGTCTGACCTAGATGCTACATACCCTCCTGCCTGCATCCAGATCCTCTCGCTCTGCTCCCTCTCTCTCTGCTCATCTCTCTCTGCTCCTCTCTCTCATCTCCTCTCTCGTCTCCTCTCTACTCCTCTTTGTAATCATCTCCTCTATGCTGCACTACACAGGCCTGTCTTGGACACCACATCTAGCTGAGAATGACTTCACCCTGCAAAAGGAGCAGCTGTTGTCATGTGCACTTACCAATAGTTGGAATCATCTTGAATTATTCATATATTTCTGAAGAATGAGGCACCTAATTCTTTATTTCAATTGACATAAATAAATAAATTACAGGCTCATATGTTTACCAGTTCAGCATTTTTAGGCAATTCAAACTCTTCACCAACTTCCCAGTCTTGACTGAAGTCACAGTCTTTATCCCTCTTGTCCCCCCACTCCTGATAACCCTGCTAGCTCACACTGTGCTCTGATGCAGAGGGAACTGCTAAAGGCTTGACACTTACCTGAATAATGGTATGCTAATGCTTCAGGCTACCTGTATTTACCCTTAAGTGCAGAAAAAACTCTGTTGATTGCGGGAAAGCAATTTTCCTGAAAGAGGGAAAGCGGAGAGAGAGAGCAGGCAGGAAAGAGCAATTGAACGAGAGCGGAACGAACGAAAGGTCTTCTTTAAGCTACAGGAAAAGTACAGGCAATTTATAGAGGATGACAATTTTCCTTCCCTGCCTCTGAAAGGAGGGCTTTATAATTGTGCTGAGGCAGAGCCGTCATGCCGGGGATGGGGGTAGAGTTGGGTTTTGGGTGGAGGGGACGAGTATACCAGGCAGATACACTTTACCCATAATACCTAGCAGCCTCAGAATAAGTACAAACACAAAGACTCACATGAAAATGATAGTATGATCAAGTTAACCAAGGGAAATAATCTCTACTCTTTGTTAAAGTTAACGAAGGAAAATAATCTCCGCTGCATCTCAATAGTTTTTTATTTTATTTTATTTTATTTAACCAGGTAAGATAGTTGAGAACAAGATCTCATTTACAACTGCGACCTGGCCAAGATAAAGCAAAGCAGTGGGGACACAAACAACAACACAGAGTTACACATGGAATAAGCATGCGTACAGTCAATGACACAATAGAAAAAAAAGAAAGTCTATATACAGTGTGTGCAAATGGAGTAAGGAGGTAGACAATAAATAGGCCATAGAAGCGAAGTAATTACAATCTAGCAAATTAACACTTGAGTGATAAATGAGCAGATAGTGATGTGCAAGTAGAAATACTGGTGTGCAAAAGAGCAGAAAATTAAATAAAAACAATATGGGGATGAGGTAGTTAGATTGGGTGGGCTATTTACAGATGGGCTATGTACAGTTGCAGTGATCAGTTAGCTGCTCAGATAGCTGATGTTTAAAGTTAGTGAGGGAAATATAAGTCTCCAGCTTCAGCGATTTTTGCAATTCGTTCCAGTCATCGGCAGCAGAGAATTGGAAGGAAAGGCGGGCAAAGGAGGTGTTGGCTTTGGGATATGAGATATGCTAACTCAATAGTTTTGTATCGCCCAGTAAGTATTAATAAGTCACATTGCTTAAAAGCATACTTAAAGGCCTAATGCAGATGTTTTTATATCAATATCCCCCAAAATTGGGGAAAAATTAAGTACTGTACTTTACTGTGATAGATTTCCTTTAAAATGGGCAAAAATGGCTTTTTAGCAACAACAAAAAATATTTCTCAGGCAAGAATTTTTCTAGGGCTGACTGGGAGTGGTCTGAGTGGGGGGAGGGGAAAACTGAAAATGAGAGTTTGGAACTCTCTTTGTTATTGGTCTATTAACCAATTTGTGATGTCACCATGGGCAGCCGAAACTCCATCCCATGTAAACCTGCTGATTAGAAGGTCCTGTGTAGATCGTATTTTCAAGAAGAAACTATCAGGAAATAACAATGAACACACATTTTCACACTTTTACAGTGTTAGGTTCATCAGCTGTTGTACAATATGATACAAAACACAGGAACATTTGTATTTTGACTGCACTGGGCCTTTAAATATGGCACAGTAACCATTTCATTGTTCTTCACTGCCGGTCTTATATAACCTCAAACTTCCTAGTCTTTAGTTTCAGACAAACCTGTACTGCTGCACTCCCACCATTCATTATTTACCAACTTGTAAACAAAAGCCCCAATGACGAATGAGGACATGGTCCTTTTAATTTAGTCTGCTGGTCTCCATGTTGCCTCTAAAGGCAGATGTAGAAATTGATTGCTCTTTCCGGCAGTGTATCTAAGGGGGACAGGGCTTCTAAAAATAACCGCGCAGTAGAACCGCGTGTGTATACATGCGTGTGTGTGTGTGTGCATGCGTGAGTGTGTGTGCAGTGCCAGATTGGGGCTCTGTGTTGTACTCTGCCCTGCTCGTCTCGCTCTGGCTCTGCCTTTATCTGGCCGTGTGATAAAGCTGCTAACAGGCCTTTATCAGGGAGCTGAGGGGAAATATGCTGCTGCCAGATTAGGCTCCAGACTCTGCCAAGGTTATAAACAGCCTGTTATCTCAGGCCCTAACACAGTAATCCACATTCTATCAGCAGCCAAACATATGGGCCACACAGAGCACAGATAGCCCTCTGACGGACACACACACACACCCACACACAGCACAGCACAGATAGCCTCTGGCGGACACTTCCCTTTAATTGCAACAAGAGCCACCAGAGCAGAGCATCCTGGGTAAAAAAGAAAGAAAAACCCCCTCCAAAAGAGAGAGGGAATGCAGCCCTGGTTCAAACCATCCCAGGCTCACAATGCTCAACTTTCAGCTGTCCTCCACCTGCTCCTCTTAGATTATCATGACTGAGCAGAGCAGAACCACTTCAACGTTACACCTCCTCCTGGCACCAATTATAGTACCATGGGTTCTTTAGTTCTTGTCTGCATTTCATCTGGTGTCAGTTTCATGTCTGTCTGTTTGTTTTGTTATCTGCATGGTCAATTAGATGGGGAGGCTGCTGTGAGTAGGCATGGCTTACATCATGCTGGTGATGATGTGACGGGAGATGTTTGGCTGTTAGCAGGGCTGCGTCTAGACAGATGCCTCTTACTCAGATGCCTCACTTCACCGAAACAACAGCTAGGATTCTCTCTCAGACGCGCTCTCTGTCTCGCTAATCAATACCAACTCTAACATCCAGGCTGGGTAAACAACAGTAACTCAGACACACTCCCAGACACACTCTCAAAACAAAAACGACTTTGGGATTCTTAGACAGACGCATTAAAAATCTTGCTGAAGTGAGAGGTAGACAGGTAGAGAGGTACAGGGCTCCCATAAAGTGAACAGGTTCAGACTCTTGCATGCATAAACAATGTCTGCATAGCATAGCAGGTGACTTGACAACACTCCCAAGGGTGAGCATAGCAAAGAGGCACAACAACTATGTTGTCAAGATGTACAGTATTCATTCATGTAAGGTCTGCAAAATACCAAACATCTGTGAAAGGATTTGGAGAAAATGAATCTGTAATTCACATCTGGGAGATGCATCAGTGAAAAAACACACATACTGCATCTTGTCGAAAACCTATTTCCGAGCCTGTGAAAACACTGTGGAGTTTTGACTTAAAAAAAGAAAAAAGAAAACCTTGATCAAAGATTTCTTTGACAGAACCGGAGGTGAGTGTAGCTGTGGTTGCAACGGCCCTGCACTAGATTCATGGCCTGGTGTAGGCAGTGGGCTTCAATAGGATCCTGTAATAAAAGCCTCTCCCCAAAGATGAAAGATATTGCGGGAAAAAAGACTTTACCTGAGAGCAGCACATTACACACAAGGCTAGAGGTCAGCTGCACACAAATGTAATATACTTTGACAGCGAGACAGTCAAGTTTAAGCATTATCATTCTGGTTTCTAAAAACGTAAAATAATGCTAAGAAAAAAATAATGAATATGTGTCATAGTCCACATAAGTCACGTGTTTAATGAGACGTTTGGTTGCATTTAAACATATTTGCGAACTCTCAGAAAGGTATTAAGGAATCATCTGAAATTCACACGGACTCAAGAAGAGCTAGGCAGTAGAAAGGGACTGGTACGTTAATGAGTCCTGAGGTAAATCTGAGGTAGATATAGGCCCTCACCCAATCTCCTTATACATCTGTAATCAGCCGGCCTCTGTCTCTCTCTCTCTCACCTTATTGACTTCCTCCTACCTTGCTTTCTCCACAGAGCAAAGCCTCAGCCTACCTACCTTATATACCAAGCTCTTTTGAAATTCTCCTCTCGACCGCAGCTGAGGCAGATGCACACATGCCTCACGATCACAAAGCCATCTTAGCAAAGGGATTCTATACCTGATCCTCCCAGCTGCCAACACAATATGTGCTGAAGAACTACGGAGCATTCGGAAAGTATTCAGACCACTTGACTTTTTCCACATTTTGTTACCTGACATTCTTATTCTAAAATTGATTCGACTTTTTTCTTCCATCATCAATCTACACACAATACCCCATTATGACTACGCAAAAAACATTTTTTTGAAAACCAAGCCATTCCTGCGTTGTCTTGGCTGTGTGCTTAGGGTCATTGTCCTGTTGGAAGGTGAACCTTCGCCCCAAACTGAGGTCCTGAGCGCCCTGGAGCAGGTGTCCATCAAGGATCTCTCTGTACTTTGCGCCGTTCATCTTTCCCTCGATCCTGACTAGTCTCCCAGAACCTGCCACAGAAAAATATTCCCACAGCATGATGCTGCCACCACCATACTTCACCGTAGGGATGGTGCCAGGTTTCCTCCAGACGCTTGGCATTCAGGCCAAAGAGTTCAATCTTGGTTTCATCAGACCTGAGAATCTTGTTTTTCATGGTCTGAGAGTCTGGTCTGAGGTGCCTTTTGGTGGTTGAAGATATCTCTCTAGTGGTGTGGGGGCTGTGCTTTGGCAAAGTGGGTGGGGTTATATCCTTCCTGTTTGGCCCTGTCCGGGGGTGTCCTCGGATGGGGCCACAGTGTCTCCTGACCCCTCCTGTCTCAGCCTCCAGTATTTATGCTGCAGTAGTTTATGTGTCAGGGGGCTAGGGTCAGTTTGTTATATCTGGAGTACTTCTCCTGTCCTATTCGGTGTCCTGTGTGAATCTAAGTGTGCGTTCTCTAATTCTCTCCTTCTCTCTTTCTTTCTCTCTCTCGGAGGACCTGAGCCCTAGGACCATGCCCCAGGACTACCTGACATGATGACTCCTTGCTGTCCCCAGTCCACCTGGCCATGCTGCTGATCCAGTTTCAACTGGCCTGGGCCCTAGGACCATGTCCCAGGACTACCTGACATGATGACTCCTTGCTGTCCCCAGTCCACCTGGCCATGCTGCTGCTCCAGTTTCAACTGTTCTGCCTTACTATTATTCAACCATGCTGGTCATTTATGAACATTTGAACATCTTGGCCACGTTCTGTTATAATCTCCACCCGGCACAGCCAGAAGAGGACTGGCCACCCCACATATGCTCTCTCTAATTCTCTCTTTCTTTCTCTCTCTCGGAGGACCTGAGCCCTAGGACCGTGCCCCAGGACTACCTGACATGATGGCTCCTTGCTGTCCCCAGTCCACCTGACTGTGCTGCTGCTCCAGTTTCAACTGTTCTGCCTTATTATTATTCGACCATGCTGGTCATTTATGAACATTTGAACATCTTGGTCATGTTCTGTTATAATCTCTACCCGGCACAGCCAGAAGAGGACTGGCCACCCCACATAGCCCGGTTCCTCTCTAGGTTTCTTCCTAGGTTTTGGCCTTTCTAGGGAGTTTTTCCTAGCCACCGTGCTTTTACACCTGCATTGTTTGCTGTTTGGGGTTTTAGGCTGGGTTTCTGTACAGCACTTTGAGATATCAGCTGATGTACGAAGGGCTATATAAATACATTTGATTTGATTTGATTTTGGCAAACTCCAAGCGGGCTGTCATGTGCCTTTTCCTGAGGAGTGGTTTCCGTCTGGCCACTCTACCATAAAGCCCTGATTGGTGGAGTGCTGCAGAGATGGTTGTCCTTCTGGAAGGTTCTCCCATCTCCTCAGAGGAACCCTGGAGCTCTGTCAGAGTGACCCTAAGCCTTAGGCCCTTCTCCCCAGATTGCTCAGTTTTGCCAGGCGGGCAGCTCTCGGAAGAATCTTGGTGGTTCCAAAATTATTCTATTTAAGAATGATGGAGTCCACAGTGTTGTTGGGGCCCTTCATTACTGCAGAATTGTTTTGGTACCCTTCCCCAGATCTGTATCTTGACACAACCCTGTCTCAGAGCTCTATGGACAATTCCTTCAACCTCATGGCTTAGTTTTTGCTCTGACATGGGCTGTCAACTGTAGGATCTTATATACAGAGGTGTGTGCCTTTCCAAATCATGTCTAATCAATTGAATTTACCACAGGTGGACTCCAATCAAGTCCACCTCAAAGATGATCAATGGAAACAGGATGCACCTGAGCTCAATTTCGAGTCTCATAGGATACTGGATACTTATGTAAATAAGGTATTTCAGTTTGTTATTTTTAAGACATTTGCAAACATTTCGAAAAAAAAACTTGTTCGCTTTGTCATTATGGGGTATTGTGTGTAGATTGATGAGGGATACATTTTTTAAAAACCTTTATTTAACTAGGCAAGTCAGTTAAGAACACATTCTTATTTACAATGATGGTCTACCCCGGCCAAACCTGGGACGAGGTAGACGCTGGACCAACTGTGCGCCGCTTTTCCACATTTAGTGCACTACCCTATGGGTCTTGGTCAAAACTAGTGCACTATGTAGGGAATAGGGTACCATTTGGGATGCAAACTGAGTTCAGCTGGTTGCCTTTCAATCACCATGCCGTCTACACATACAGGGCACAAAATCAAATAAATTCCTCACTTCATATACTTCCTGCAAATTTCAAAGTATTGTCCAATAAAGTTTTAAATGTCACAGAGGGGTTGTAACATAGACAGTGTAAACCTGCGCCTGGAAAACCACACTGCACACTGTCACCTGTCCCTCCTCCTTTTACCCAATAAAGTTTTATATCTTTGAATCAACTATGAAATTGTTTGAAAACGGTCGACTGAGGAATAATTGGGGCTGTTTTACTGTTATCATTATAGGTCTCAGGAGACTGTTCTCTATGCTCCGATCTGGCTCAGTCTGACATTCTGACATTTACCTTCGAGGAAACCCTGAAAATGTAGTGTCACTATATAAATAAGATACATTGTGATATATTACTGATCTACACTTTTTCCTCAGAATCTACACTGCAATTCACACTGTGGGAACTGGGAGCACAATTTATCCTTATAACATAGATTGCGGATAAAGCTGATGTTTTTGACATTTACCAAGCAATACCTTAAAGAAAGGTTATTGATTTATGATCAATGAAAAATGTAGACTAGGGTTCAGTCAGGTGCAGTCAAGAAAAGGCTGGTTTAATATGAACAAGGCATGACAAAAACGTTCCGCCATGGTTATCCTTGACCCTAAAAAGCAGCACTGTCCCTCTGTCCAGGATTTCCATGTTGCGACACTCTGATGGAACAAACAAAAGCAGACCAGCATCTCTAAGGCGCTGCATTTCACACTTGGGTAGAGGCAGAGGACGGCCCTTTAATGACACACTGTCCCCCCAGTCACCTAGAATGAGAAGCAGAGCTGGAAATAGACCAGAAACTCTGCCAGCCTCCCCACAGCCTCCTCTCAGCCCAGAAACCAATCCAGCGACAACTAACTACCTGCCTGCCTGCCTGCCTGCCTGCCTGCCTGCCTGCCTGCCTGCCTGCCTGCCTGCCTGCCTGCCTGCCTGACTCTCACAAAGGCATAGTAGAGAGATACTAAGCCAATAGACATCACATGAACAAAATGCTATCATAACATAGTGTATCATACTTATATATTGTAAATATCACCTCATCTACAGTACTATACTTTATTTGTGCATGGTTACATCGAGTGAGACTGTAAGCCAACTACATTAAGCTTAGTGGCCAGCGATGTGAGAGCACAGTACATGGCAAAATGCCCATTCCAGGCTTTTCCACTCAGTAAAATCTATACATTTAGAGAGTTCAGTCTACTCTCACATATGCAACCAGATTACATTGGGCCTCACCAGATTCATAGATATACTGTATGTATAACACACACGGACTCCTACACATACATATCAACAGTGCTGTCACTCACCCATGCCTCCCTCATGTACACACCACCTCATTCCTATAAGTTGTGCGTAGGCAGTGACCTTTCTAGTGCCCTTGGCAAACCAAGACAGGTACCAGGGAGAGAGTCACAGGATTCATACTAACGCAGCAGCTAGCACAGTGGGCTCTATACACAGGGGTAAACACAGACAGGTTGCATGTGGAGTAATAACTACAGACTATTCTCATTGCAAATATTTAATATGACAACTTGGTCACTGGCACAATATACGCTAATAATTTCATGTTTGCATATTGATTACATTTCCCCATGAATGTATAAAACATGTACAGTGCAGATATACTGGTAACTATAATTTGTCTGACGTGAACTACACACCTGTACTTTAATGTAGTTATCCGACACAAATTGAAAACACTGACTTCCCATTTTTTCCATCCTAAATCACATGCCTTGTATTGGCCTGCAGTGGCAAAGGAAGCAGTACAGTGAATGTGACCCCTGGAGAAACTGAACCCACAACCTTGGTGTTGCTAGCGCCACACACTTACCAACTGAGCCACAGAGGACCACAGTCATCCCAGTCTATGGCTGTGCGCCAAATGGTACCCTATGCCCTACATAGTGCACTACTTTTGACCAGGGCCCTTAGGGGTATCTGCAGTATCTAATGAGCTCCTCTGTTCCAGTATGTTGCATAAACCCATTACCTCCCTGCACATTACCTCCCTGCACATTACCTCATTCATTTCGTATATGTGGATGGCTCCCCCTCTCCCAGGACAGAGGCTGTTATGGAAGCTTCAAGACACGACTCATGGTACACACACGCACAAATACACGCAGGTGGGCAGGCACACACACAGAAACACACAGAAAAACACACACACCTCCCCTCCCCCCCAGTTGTTCTATAGATCACAGTTAACACTCTGACAGTAAGAGTCTATAATGTTTCTATTCCACAAAGCCATCGAGTCAACCCTGAAATATCACGCAAAGATGGAGGAAAAAACAGAAAAAACAACCCTGGCTGCCGGTGGGAGATATATAATTCAGAGAGAAGCAGAGAGAAGCAGAGAGAGTGAGAGAGTGAGAGAGTGAGGGAGAGAGAGAGAGAGACAGACAGAGAGAGACAGAGAGAGAGAGAGACAGAGAGAGAGAGAGAGAGAGAGAGAGAGAGAGAGAGAGAGAGAGAGAGAGAGAGAGAGAGAGAGAGAGAGAGAAGAAAAAAAATAGACGCCTTTCCTTTTGAGCAAAGAATTTCCTCCGAAATTCCTTCATCTATTTTAGCATGCAGCTACTGACTGTCAATGCTCCATGTGGCAGATGTTCACGCATTCTTGAGGGATCTCACAAGCCGAGGCCTATGCAACAAAGGCCTATTGAACAAAGAGAATAGCCATTCTTATAAAACTAATGGAGGCAAGACAGATAAAGAATACTGGACTCACAGACAGCACATAGAATCTTATTGCAGAATTCCAGAACTCTGGAATCAGAATCTAGAACATATTATTTTGGATGACACCCATGTGGACAATGTATGACAATCAAAGACATATGTTTCTTTCAAACAACAAAACCTCTTCAGAGTCCTGTGTTGATTGATTGTGGATCAAGCTGAATAAATCTAACTGTGTCTGTGAATCAATTATCCACTGCTAATCCTGTGTCCGTCTTTTGTCTGAACGAGGGAAATATTATTTATGTCTGTTGGGATGAGGAAATTACTCCCACCTTCACGGCACGGAACAATTGATTCCTATATGCGTCTCCAAACATCCACATGTATGTTCGCTCTTACTTACAGAAGGATTCAAATTTATTGACAGCTTGGCGGGACAACGAAGGAACATGAATTTCAATTTGGCGTTTGAACACTTTGGTTTGTCACCGTAAATGACAAGTCAAGAGAAAACTATGGGACTATTATTCAAGCTAATAGCCACCTATTCCTTTCTGACTCCAGCTCACGATGCGTCCTAAATGTAGTCCATTCCCTATAGGGCACTACTTTTGACCAGAACCCTATGGGCTAACCCTGAGCACTGGTCAAAAGTAGTGCCCTATAGGAAATAGGGTGCCGTTTGGGAGTGTGATGGCAGTGACTCTGAATAAACTGCATAATATGGGATGTGGATATCAATATTTAATTGTAGTTTTGAGACAGCAACAATTCAGACAGACAATGGATGGAGATTATATAAAATAATATTGTTGCCTAAAGCCAGAAGACTTTTCCATCAGGTCTGCTTCAATGCTTGAATGAAAAAGTAAACGATCACATCAAGGCACTAACACAGCCAAGAAATAACTGAATCCTCCTCCTATTACAAATGATGACTGGAATAATGTAGAATCCTGTCTCATGTTTTGTTTGTTTACTGTTCATTTTTCTAATTTCTCTCACTACCATAGTCTGTATCCTAAATGACTCATATTCCCTATATAGTGCACTACTTTAACCTGAGCCCCAAGAGGGAATAGGGTGCCGTTTGTACTGAGGATACAATGAGGTCTGTTATTAGTGTTTGTTAGAGAGAAGTCAATAACAAACGTTGTTATCTCGACCATTTGGACTTCATTAGGGTTAAAACCACAGCCCTCACACATCAATCACAGAACAAGTCCTGACCAAACGTGTCCCTGCTATAATTGTTTGCATACAGCCCTTTTGTCATTGACAGTGACACTGCATGCAGTGATGGAAAATTGCAACACAACCCACAATACATAATTCTGCTTGAAGAGGGAAATGTCTGAAATATGAAATCCCTATGAATGTTGCACTATACTATGATTCCCTAATAGACAGAAACTGAGTGAATGTAAAACTGTCACCATCTCTCTCTTTGTCTTTTCTCTCAGGTTCTGGGGAGAGGGGATAAAACTGAGGCTTGGCTGGGGATACTATCCTCTGCCTGTGTCTCCTTTCTCCTCTGCCCTCTAATTCAGGGCAAAGTTAAAACAGAGTGTCAGAACCCAGACTTTCTTTAATAATTGAGGGAGTGACTGCTGCAGAGAGGAGAGCAAGGTTCTCTGCTTAGGCCTTGTTGATGCAATGTGGAGTAAACCTTTAATAGACGCGTGGATGTTTCCCGGGGGGCGACGTGTGGAGGGCTGCACAACGCTCAGAGCTAAAGGCTCTGCTCTGTACTCTCTAAAGGAAGATGACCTGAAAAAGGCTCTGAGGACCATTATTCCACCACAGAGGGCGCTTGAGTTGGCCATGATTGTGATCGTCTACAGATCGTCAATATTACTTTTCCCATAGTCAATTAGATTGACTTCTAATGCACATCATTTGGCTGCATGATGGTCTTATTCAGAGTGACTTCCAAGACTGGCATAGCCTCGCGCAATCTACTGAGGGCAGGCCATAGAAAGAGGATAGGTAAACAAGAACATACACTGACTACACAAAACATTAGGAGCACCTTCATAATATTGAGTTGCACCCACTTTTGCCCTCAGAACAGCTTTCAATCGTGGGGGCATGGACTCTACAAGGTGTCTGGCCCATGTTGACTCCAATTCTTCCCACAGTCGTGTCAAGTTGGCTGGATGTCCTTTGAGTGGTGGACCATTCGTGATACACACGGGAAACTGTTGAGTGGGAAAAACCTAGCAGCATTGCAGTTCTTAACAGTCAAACCGGTGCGCCTGGCACCTACTACCATACCCCCTTCAAAGGCATTTCAATCTATTGTGTTGCCCATTCAGCCTCTGAGTGGCACACATACACAATTGTCTCAAATGTCTCAAAAAAGTTATTCTTTAACCTGTCTCCTCCCCTTCATCTACACTGATTTTGAAGTGGATTTAACAAGTGACATCAATAAGGGATCATAGCTTTCACCTGGATTCACCTGGTCAGTCTATGTCATGGAAAGAGCAGTGTATATAGATACCGACTCAGCATTTACTGTGATAGGAGTTCCCGCAAACACTAAATGTGCCCGGCACATTTAAGGGAAAACAAAGGAAGACGCTTCCTTTTGCAGTTAACTATCCTTTCAGCCTCCTGTTAGTGTTTCACTTGATCTTGGCTGCAAGGCTGTGCCTTTCAAATGTAATCTCTGACTCAGATGTATCGGTTTTCCTCACCCCACCATTAAGGCTCGGGCCTAAATTATTGATTCCGCGCCTTCATCAGCATAGCAGTCACGTCCAAGCGAAGGGGGAGGAAGGAGCACTAGGGATCCAGCTCCACACACACAGACACGCGCACAGACACACGCACACAAACACACGCACGCAACGCACGCACTAATGCCCCGCACGCACACAGACAGGATCGTTCTGGTCAAAGCCAGGGGCCGGGTCTACAGACGACAGGCCTTACAAACCGCAGGAACACACACAGTGCGTTGCACATAAACACACACAGAGCACTGCTGACACACATACACACCACAAACACACAGATACACACACACATTGGCCATGGACAACACAGCTATGCACAAATAATACATCCAAACCGAGAGACGGAGAGAAAGTGAGAGAGGGAGAGAGAGTAGACGATGCATAAACAAAGATGTAGCTCGGCTCCAGCAGATTAGTAATGAATTGTGAAGGTTGGGATCAATAACATCAGCACATAGCCTTGGAGAGTATTAATATGATGGGAGAAAAGGAGCTCCTACAAATATATCAAAAATAAACATAGCAGCGTGAATTAGAGCGTTCCCTGCTCATCTCCCTTTTACTTCTGCCAGGCAGGCATCCGCATGGGGCCTCATAGTCCCAGGGTGATAGCAGTCAGATGCACAATGCTTTGTGGATGTATCAGCTGGATCAGATATATACCTGGAATTCAGAGGTGGGATTGAAGAGGAACATCACTGCAGCACCATGGGAGCTATAGTTATTAATATGCATGTGTGTATTTATGTCTCTCCCTCTGTCTGTCTGTCTGTCTGTCTGTCTGTCTGTCTGTCTGTCTGTCTGTCTGTCTGTCTGTCTGTCTGTCTGTCTGTCTGTCTGTCTGTCTCTCTCTCTCTCTCTCTCTCTCTGTCTCTCTCTCTCTCTCTCTCTCGCTACTCTCTTTCTCTGTTTCTCTCACCCTCTTTCTGTCTCTCTCTTTCTCCTCCCTCTGTCACGCTCTATGACTTTCTCTCTGTCTGACTCTCTCTTTGTCTGACCCCTCTCTCTGTCTGACCCTCTCTCCTTGAGAATACTTTTTACATAGGAGGCCCCAACGCAAGTGTGAGTGAGAGGTGTCAGAACCTTTGACTGGATACTTCACAAATGTGTCCTGTATATCACAAACACAAATGAGATGTGTGGGGGTACCAACTGGATAATTATACAGTTGTAATGAAGATTTGATGCTTCACGATGCATCTTGTTTGTCACGTTGTGCTTCCTCAGTTCCTCTAGTGTCCTCGCCTCACGCTGCTACGAGGCTCCTGAGTTTCCTGACGAGCTTGTTGCTGCTGCTGCCGCTAAAGCCACACCCCTCGTTAGTGGGGAGGGTTCATTATGCAAATGATGCTGCTGGAGCGGTATCAACGAGGCGCACGCTCTGTTATCGCTTTCTGCCGCCGGGGCTCTTCCTCTCCCCGATCGCTCACACGGAATCATGGCCTAATAGCAACCCATTAACATAATTGCCAGCACAACTAGTGTTCCGTGTCTCAGAGCCACTCTGCTGCTCCACCAGGCGAGCGAGAATGTGGAGAGTGGGAAGGGGGGGATGAGGAGAGAGGGAGGATGGGGGGAGGAGGGGGAGAGAAAATTTAATTAAGCCAAAGCAAGGGGAGAGACCCTCCCACCACCCGTAAAACTGTCCCTTTTTTTCCCGTTCGGAGTGGGAGAGAGGGACTGGGAGAGCTTTTGTATTTAGGGAGACCTTGAGATGCTCCCCCAGCTCCTGTCAAAGCGAAGCAGCATGCATCAAGCAGACATCCACGGTGCTCAAAATTTCTCTGATGATCTCACAGCAGACGCTAGGCAGCATCCCATCTACTGCTCTACACACCCGGCCCAGTACGCCAGCCAGGCAAACTGAAATCCCCATTATTTTTTAATTAATCCTTAATTAAAATGTATTATGCCGCTGATTCCGCAAATCTCTCTTAATGTGCAAATGCAGCTCATTGAAGGATATTTACATATCTTTAATTAAAGCTGCACATTCTTTCAGTCTAACAAGCTGATGGGAGGGCCAAGGTGATCCACCATGGCACCAATGTACTCTGGGTAATATGGGGAGGGGATCGCCGTCAGAGTCAGAGACACTGGACTTGCAAAATCACTCCCACCTATACTGAAGCCTCATTCTGGAAAGCTCAGCAGGTGTGTAGCCAATGGCTTCTGTGGGTCAGTGCTACTGACTGTGCTTCGTGAGTAACAAGTGTTGCAGTGCAGAGGGATACCTCATTGAGGACAGGGGCGGGACCTACTCATATAGGGGGAGAACAATATAATGGTCAGGTCATCTAAGCTCTGTGTTTTATCTTCCCCTCAAAGACATGGCCGACCCATCTTCAGATCAGATACAACTGGTGAAGTCACATCAGTGATGATCACAGTCACAACACCGCAATGAATCAGTCTAAATCTAGGGCTCTCCGACCCTGTTCCTGGAGAGCAACCATCCTGTCGGTTTTCACTCCAACAATAATCTAGCACACCTGATTCTAATAATTAGCTGGTTGATAAGCTGAGTCAGGTTAGTTACAACGGAGGTTGGAGCGAAAACCTGCAGGAGGGTGTCTCTCCAGAAACAGGGTTGGATAGCCTTACTCTAAATCATTATCACTTACATGGGAAAACAGTTATTTCCCCAGTCCCACATTTATCATCAGTCTTAGATAGAGGTCGACCGATTAATCGGAATTGCCGATTAATTAGGGCCGATTTCAAGTTTTCATAACAATCATCTGAGTTTCTGGGCGCCGATTTTGCCATTTTATATTTATTATTTATTTTATACCTTTACTTAAACTAGGTAAGTCAGTTTAAGAACACATTCTTATTTTCAATGACGGCCTAGGAACAGTGGGTTAACTGCCTTGTTCAGGGGCAGAACGACAGATTTTCACCTTGTCAGCTCGGGGGATCCAATCTTGCAACCTTACAGTTAACTCGTCCAACGCTCTAACCACCTGCCTCTCATTGCACTCCATGAGGAGCCTGCCTGTTATGCGAATGCAGTAGAAGCCAAGGTAAGTTGCTAGCTAGCATTAAATTTATCTTATAAAAAACAATCAATCAATCATAATCACTAGTTATAACTACACATGGTTGATGATATTACTCGTTTATCTAGCGTGTCCTGCGCATTTGTGAAAAAAGCACAATCGTTGGACGACTGTACCTAACCATAAACACCAATGCCTTTCTTAAAATCAATACACAGAGGTATATATTTTTAAATCTGCATATTTAGCTAAAAGAAATCCAGGTTAGCAGGCAATATTAACCAGGTGAAATTGTGTAATTTCTCTTGTGTTCATTGCACGCAGAGTCAGGGTATATGCAACAGTTTGGGCAGCCTGGCTCATTGCGAACTAATTTGTCAGAGTTTTACGTAATTATGACATAACATTGAAGGTTGTGCAATGTAACAAGAATATTTAGACTTAGGGATGCCACCCGTTAGATAAAATACCGAACGGTTCCGTATTTCACTGAAATAAGAAACTTTTTTTTCTTCTTCGAAATGACAGTTTCCGGATTCGACCATATTAATGACCAAAGGCTCGTATTTCTGTGTGTTATTATTTTATAATTAAGTCTATGATTTGATAGAGCAGACTGACTGAGCGATGGTAGGCACCAGTAGGCTCGTAAACATTCATTCAAACAGCACTGTCGTGCATTTTGCCAGCAGCTCTTCGCAAGCACAGCGCTGTTTATGACTTCAAGCCTATCAGCCTAATGGCTGGTGTAACCGATGTGAAATGGCTAGCTAGTTAGCTCAGTGTGCTCTAATAGCGTTTCAAACGTCACTCACTCTGAGACTTGGAGTAGTTATTCCTCTTGCTCTACAAGGACTGCGGCTTTTGTGGAGCGATGGGTAACGCTGCATCGAGTGTGGCTGTTGTCAATGTGTTTCTGGTTCGAGCCCAGGTAGGGGCGAGGAGAGGGACGGAAGCTATACTGTTACACTGGCAATACTACAGTGCCTACAAGAACATCCAATAGACAAAGGTATATGAAATAGAAATGGTATAGAGAGAAATAGTCCTAAAAATACTATATTAACTACAACCTAAAACCTCTTACCTTGGAATATTGAAGTCTCATGTTAAAAGGAACCACCAACTTTCATATGTTCTCATGTTCTGAGCAAGGAACTCAAACGTTAGCTTTTTTACATGGCACATATTGCACTTTTACTTCTCCAACACCTTGTTTTTGCATTATTTAAACCAAATTGAACATGTTTCATTATTTATTTGAGGCTAAATTGATTTTTATTGATGTATTATATTAAGTTAAAATAAGTGTTCATTCAGTATTGTTGTAATTGTCATTATTGCAAATACATTTTAAAAAATCGTCCGATTAATTGGTATCGGCTTTTTTGGTCCCGCAATAATCGGTATCGGTATCGCCGTTGAAAAATCATAATCGGTCGACCTCTAGTCTTCGATGATGGATTGGTCTTTGAGGTGATATTTGGGGTGGACTTTCCCATGTTCTAGTCTGCAGACCAGGCAGTCTCCATCGCCACCTCTTATGACCACCTCCACACAGCACAGATACGTTATCCTCACCACACCCCCAGCTCTCCTCCCAGTCCCAGTCCCAGTCCCAGTAGAGACAGAGACAGAGAGACACGCTGCTATGATGAATTGATAGACACAATTTTCCATCTGCTGACACTGTCAGAGAGAGAGAAAGACACATAGGGATGCCTCCTCCTCCTCAGATGGCCCAGTAGCGGTCATTTCTGATTTCTACTTAGTCCACTGGGAAATGCACATAAGTGGATGTCACAGAGCTAGCCTCACTTAGCTGCCAGATATGTTTATAGAGTAGCACAAGCCTGGTGCACGCCTGATATCGTGACGAGCAAGCGCTAACTGGTATTGTAACAATAGCTAGCCCTCTCCCAAACAGACTACCCTCACGTACTGCCCGGAAGCACTTGCAACCTTCCAGTATGTAACCCTGTTCTGTAGTCAGTCCCAGTCAGAGAAGCAATGCTACTGCTATGCCTGTCCCAGGCACCTCGCAGCTCAATAGCCCGTCTACTCTCGTTACCCTTATAACATTGACAACTTAAGCACAATTAGCAGATCACCAAGACGCTCTCGATGCCTCTGACGACAGACTCATGCTTTCATTGATGTAGATGAATTCACTCACGTCGTTCAACTTCTGCTGTGAGGTTTTTTGTCTTGGTCTAAGTACACAGCTATATTCTTTCATTTCAGTTGTCTTCCTGACCACTGTACACATACTGTATATTTGAATCTCTCAGGCTTCAACCATTCATTCATTAGTCCAAATCCTAACCCCTGGACAAGAGATGGTTCAACAAATGTGGGTGTATACACATGCTAACATATACATGTGAACTCTCTCTCTCTCTCTCTCTCTCTCTCTCTCTCTCTCTCTCTCTCTCTCTCTCTCTCTCTCTCTCTCTCTCTCTCTCTCTCTCTCTCTCTCTCTCTCTCTCTCTCTCTCTCTCTCTCCTCTCTCTCTCTCTCTCTCTCTCTCAGCAGCCACTACAGGGTACCTGCTCCTCCTCCTCGCTCCCCACGTTAATGACATGGGAGAATATGGAAACGAGACAGCCCAGGAAGACGCAGGATGAAATAAACATGAGGTCTGTCAGTCCCTGACAGCAGCAGCTAAGGGGACAGAGTCATCTGGGCCGAAGACCTTCAGACCTTAGGTCCCAAAGATCAAAGCAAATGACATTAGGACCGAAACAATACATTCTTGGTCTGTCAGCCCTTAAACATTAATGACGCGGGAAAAATTTGGGACAATTTTATATTAATTCTTTGACTCCAAGTATCGATTTGTAAAATACATATATCTAGATCGCATTAGCTAGCGCTTGTCAGCAATACCAGCACCAAAACTCCTACTTTTTCATCCTGTAGCTTGTTATCCATCTTCTTTTTGAATAGTGAGCCAACATGTTTTCAGCACTTCTATTTCCATGACTGATCAAAACTCTTTTTCTCATGCTCTCTCTTTTCTCTCTACAGCAGACATAGCTGAGCAATATGTTTGGCACATCAAAATCTCAATAAAATCGCAGTATCTAATTGCAATACATATAGAATCCTGAGAATCGCAATACATATCGTATCGGCACCTAAGTATTGTGATAATATCGTATCGTGAGGTACGTAGCAATTCCCAGACCTAAACTTTGAGCGGTTCTGGAACGGTTCCAACCGATATTTCTGTGTACAGCACGCTATGTGAATGGCGCATCTGGGAGGTTCACAAATTATTATTTGCACAGGGAAAGACGCGTCACATTTTCTGGCCTATCCAGACAAAGGGACGATTTCCTGAGCCTGTGAACATAGCATATATGAAATATGAGAGTCTAGCGGATGCAACAATAGCAGTTTCATCTCACTAAAAATCCAAATGACTTCACAGATCTTCATTGTAATGGCTTTAAACACTGTTTCCCATGCTTGTTCAATGAACCATAAACAATTCATGAACATGCACCTGTGGAACGGTCATTAAGACACTAACAGCTTACAGACAGTAGGCAATTACGGTCAAGGTTATGAAAACTTAGGACACTAAAAAGGCCTTTCTACTGACTCTGAAAAACACCAAAAAGGAAGATGCCCAGGGTCCCTGCTCATCTGCGTGAACGTGCCTTAGGCATGCTGCAAGGAAGCATGATGACTACAGATGTGGCCAGGGCAATAAATTGCAATGTTTGTACTGTGAGACACCTAAGACAGTGCTACAGGGAGACAGGCCGGACAGCTGATCATCCTCGCACTGGCAGACCACGTGTAACAACGTGTAACAACTCCAGCATGACAATTCCACCAGCCATACTGCTCGTTCTGTGCGTGATTTCCTGCAAGACAGGAATGTCAGTGTTCTGCCATGGCCAGCGAGGAGCCCGGATCGAAATCCCATTGAGCACATCTGGGACCTGTTGGTTCGGAGGGTGAGGGCTAGGGCCATTCCCCCCAGAAATGTCATGGAAATTGCAGGTGCCTTGGTGGAAGAGTGGGGTAACATCTCACAGCAAGAACTGGCAAATCTGGTGCAGTCCATGAGGAGGAGATGCACTGCAGTACTTAATGCAGCTGGTGGCCACACCAGAGACTGACTGTTACTTTTGATTTTGAACCCCGCCCTTTTTCAGGGACACATTATTCCATTTAATTTAGTCACATGTCTGTGGAACTTGTTCAGTTTATGTCTCAGTTTTTGAATCTTCGCTGAAAATAAACCCAGTTGACAGTGAGAGGACGTTTCTTTTTTTGCTTGAGAGGACGTTTCTATTTTATAGTGTCTATTTGTGTGTGTGTGTGCGTGCGTGCGTGTTTGTGTTGACACGCCGTCGTTGATCCACCGAGCCTTCACTCTTCATTTACATCATTAAAAAAATATCACTTTGAACTCCACACTATAAAAATAGAAAGACTCAAAACGCCACTATATAATGAAACCATGAAAAGTAGTGCACCTAGCCTGAGATCTGGAGGGTGTTTGAATCTAAACCCAATATAAACCCAGTGTTCTGATACAGTACATAGAATGTGTTTTAAAACCGAATAGAAGTATTCTGAAACACCCAAAGTGGTTCTTCCATCTGAATATTGGTGTTTTTAAGAGAGTGTTGTGAAAACACTTTTGGGGGTTTCAGTGCATGTAAAAGGCAGCATCAAAACACACATACAAAAAAAATATTTGCAGACTGTATCTCTCATGCAATCAGTGGTTTAGAAATGGAAATGGTTTATAGCCTAAATATTGATTGATGATAAGGGCCTATGGAGAATATTTTTTGTGGAATCCCACTTATTTCAGTTATTTATTTATACATATTAGAAAACAGAAGGGGACAATTGAGGGTAAGTTGAAACTGATTAAAAAATATAAATGAATGCAAGTCATTTAAATTATTATTATTTCATTTTACCAAAACATCTTAGAAAAATCTAATTTATTATGTTTCTCAAAATGTAAGTATCTTTTATGTGGATAACCAAAGATAGAGAAGATTGAGTGATTGAACTCATTGGACAACTGGCTTTAATTAATCTCCTTGCACTTCCTATTTTGCCACATGGCTCTGTTTTCAGAGGATTGTGGGTATTCAAACATTTTTGACTATCTTATACACAATGTTGTATGCATGTTTAAAGAAAGAAAAGTATATTTCTTTATTAGTATTAATCAGCTTGTTGTGACATGAGGTGTAATGGATCATGACGAATGGATATCAAAACTTTAGACAAAATTACGTTCAATGATGTACATTTACAAGTACAGTATCCTGCAATGCTTGCTGTAAAATCTCTAGTTACTGCTGGTGGATTGAGCACTGTGCTCAACAATGTCTGCCAAAATGGGTAAAACTGGCAAATGATCATATAGATAAATCTATGTTAAACATTAAAATACTCCAGAAGAAGTGATCTAATTCTGCAATAGACAGGATTTGAAACACCATAATAGTGTTTTGACGCAATGGAGAGAGGAAACGACACCAAAAGAGAAGGTATCTAATTCTGCACTAAATGGAACTCGGAACACACAAATAGTGTTTTCAACCATTTTCAATAGTGCAAGGTTTTGCACAACACTTGATTAAGTGGTGTTACAACACACCATGTAATGTTTCAAAACATCTCAGGATGATGTGTTTCAATACTCCAGAAAAGTTAAGGCTTTGTCTCCTTCAAGTTGGTGGCAGCTCAGTTGCCACTAGTTTTGGTGTTGCAAAGCACTTCATTTTAACAGTGCAGCAGCATTCAGATACACGGCTGCAATTAATTGATTAATGTCACAGCATTCCTATTCAACCGACAGCCTCAACGTGCCTACCTGGTGAAAGACATTAAATATGTAGCAATCTTTGTCTGGCTTCACCGCAGATCAATTCAAATGACTACAAAAATAATACGTGGAGAGGTAATGGGACCGCTAGCCACAAAATAAGGAGATGTGATGCTGCATCCTAAATGGCACCCTTTTCCCATACAGTGTACTACTTTTGACCAGGACCAATGGGGCTCTGGTAAATGATGCGCTATATATGGAATAGGGTGCAATTTGGGACGCAGTTCGTGAGAAAGCGGTGGAGGAGGGGAATAGCATTAGTCGTTTTGGCTTCCAGTATTTCATGTCACTTCTTTGAATAAATGTGTCAGGTACTGGCAGGTGGAACAGCAGGAAGATGTGGATGAAATTGCCTCTAAAATGCTGGACCCTTTTTGGGGTGTTTTTTCCATTCCTCGCAAAAAGGCAGGTCGCAGGCAAAGTAAATAAATAAAATAATCTACATCTAAGCACTAGGTCTAGAAGTTCATCGGATTCTGCAATCTATTACCGAATAGTTTCTAAACCCAGAGGCGCAACATTGCGAAACTTCCGGGAATGCTTGCAAAGCAGACCAAGCAGACCAAGCAGACCAAGCACACCAGGACGTGGTTTGGGGTTTGAGAAATTAATGAGAGAAGAGAACAATTCTTCCTTAGCTGTTCATTTTCTAGAAATCTAAAGGCACAACCAAGATTGAAAACAATATCTTAAGTAGTTGAACATGTTATTATTACTACAACCTCGTGAAAGTGACAAACTGACACGTTTTCATTTTCGTCAAAACCAACTTCATATTGAAGGAGTGCCTTTGACAGTCTGCACAAGCGAAGTTCGGCGCGAGACGACCATCAGACCCGATAATGTTTTCTGTGAATGAGCATAGCTAGCCAACGTCGCCATGACGTCGCCTGAAAGCGTGATTGGGTATTTCTATTGGAGAAGCAGTTTCTGCATATCTTCATACTGTACTGTCTTTGCTATTACTGCCTCCTGAGCCTCCGGTGTCATTCGTTGGCCCTTTCCCACAGTGCTGATCTCCACTGGCAGTCTCTGTATATGTCCCTAATTGCACCCAATTCCCTATTTAGTGCACTAGTTTTGACCAGGACCCATAGAGGTGTAGTGCACTATGTAGAAAATAGGGTGCCGATTCTATGTCTGGGAGAAGGCAACAGCGTCAGAGTGTTCCAAGGAAATATTGTATGTGGGATGACTGTGTTGCTGTAAAATAATAAATAAAGCCAATAAACGGAGGAAGAAAAATGAGTTAACGAGGTGTATCCTCCTCTCTTATCGTTAATGTGTGGACGGGTCTTCCTCCCTCTCCTCTCTGCTAATGATGATGTGTAGCACAGGTAGCTGTCAGCAAGCTAGGATTAATTAAAAGGAAAACTGAGCCACTTTGTCATCTTCCTGTGACTCTGTGTGGCCGGTCAGAGAGTAAAACAAGTAGCAGCGCCTCCCCTCTGCACCGCGCTGCCGATATCTCTACGCCACCCAAACATATTCCCTATATTGTGCACTACTTTTGAAGAAGTGTATTCCCATTGCAATACTGTGTGCGATAATCAAATGTCCTCTATGCAATCCATTCAAGTGTTAACAGGCATCCCATTCACTAGGAGTGGCTACATAATTCATACCATTTTACGGCACAAACACAACTTGTGGATTACCAAGCATCGAGTGTTACTATGAATTTTTAACCACACCTTTGTTAAAAACAAAACATCATTCCTTTTCCTCTGTCAAAACGCATCAATGAAAAACCAAATGGATGGCATTACATCTGAATGTATTGACTGAAACTGCATCACTATATCACCTTCATCCACAGAACTGTACCTCTCAACCTTTGTGCCTGTCTTTGTGATATTATGTATATTCAAATTGAAATTATACATTCATGGGATTAGTATGGCATCCTCTGGTTTGGCCATATAACCAGGCCAGCAGACAAGATACAGATATGCACTTGATGCAACAAAAGTCATTATTCTGCTCCAGTCCCTGCTATAATAGCAGAACAGCCTCAGAACAAACCAACGCTCCTCTTTAGGGCAGAGTCCCAAATGGCACCCTTTTCCCGACAAAGTGCACTACAGGCCCTGGTCAAAATTAGCGTACTATATAGGGAATAGGGTGCCATTTTGGATGTACAATAGGATTTGATTGACAGCTCCCTCTTTATAGGAAGCCATCATCCCCCAACCAAACAGTAGACACCAGAGGCCATCCCCTAAACCCGCCCACAGGGCCCAAAGTGCTCCGGGAGGCCAGTTATGAATCCGAGAGATAAAATAGAGGCACTGAATCAATCATCAGCATGAGCAGATACTGTAAATCTCCAAAAGTCCAACCTCCCTCACAGACACTCAATATACGTCCCAAATGGCACCCAATTCCCTATTTGGGCCCAGAGGGCCCATAAGGGGCTCTAGTCAGAAGTAGTGCACTATATAAATAGGGTGTCTGGGAATAGGGTGTCATTTGGAACGCATCTCAGTTTAAACTGACGCTTAGTACAATACAATTCTTAATCCACAAGCACTGAGCACCACCATCCTTTATTTTGTGATGTAATATCTTCCTCGTTATAAGCTTGTTGCCTATCGCGCACGCTCAAATTTTAATTGGACCTATATATTTGTTTATCTTGGCTATTAAAAGTTATGTGTATATTAATAATCTGTCAAATACCATCTGTTAAACACTATCCCAAATGTGAGCAGTGGTGTTTCTAAAAGGGTCTGGTCCTCTCTCATAAAAGCATAAAAACTGAGATGACAAAAGTCCCAATAAACACCTATCCTAAATCACAAAAGGATACATAATATGCAACGTCGTACCACTGAACAGATACTATGTAGAAAAAGATGCCTTCAAAGTGCCTTCAGAAAGTATTCACACCCCTTGACTTTTTCCCACATTTTGTTGTGTTACAAAGTGGGATTCAAATGGATTTAATACACAAAATACTCTGTAACGTCAAACTGGATACATTTTTTTTACATACTGTATATCTTTTTTTAATGGGGAAAAAAACACTACAGTACTATAGTTGAAGTCGGAAGTTTACATACACTTAGGTTGGAGTCATTAAAACTCGTTTTTCAACCACTCCACACATTTCTTGTGAACAAACTATCGTTTTGGCAAGTCGGTTAGGACATCTACTTTATGCATGACACAAGTGCTCAGCATTTGTGCGAACTCCTTCAAGACTGAAAAGCATTCCTCATGAAGCTGGTTGAGAGAATGCCAAGAGTGTGCAAAGCTATCATCAATGCAAAGGGTGGCGACTTTGAAGAATCTAAAATATAAAATCTTTTTTGATTTGTTTAACACTTTTTTGGTTCCATATGTGTTATTTCATAGTTGTGATGTCTTCAATATTATTCTACAATGTAGAAAATAGTAAAAAAATAAAGAAAAACCCTTGAATGAGTAGGTGTGTCCAAACTTTTGACTGGTACTGTAGTTAAAAATGAAAAGCAATGTGTCGATATAAAATTCTCTACATGCTGTTAATATTTTATAAGTAGCCACTCTGACACTGTGCAGCATATCTGTAATGTGTAAGGCAAGGCAGGATAGAAAAAGAAAGGGGGCAAGGGAAGAGAAAGACAGAGTGGGGGAGGAGGGAGAAAAAAGAGGAAAGAAGACACGACCAAATCTAGAGAGATGGAGGGAGCGAGAGAGAGAGAGCGGGAGATAAATGATAAAAGAGAGTGAAGTGTAGGAGATAGAGAGAGAGAGAGAGCGGGAAAAACACTTGAGCATGCACTGAATTGGTTGGTGGTAAATTTGGAAGTCAGCATGGTACACAGAACATTTGAAATGGCCCATTTAACAGCACTGTATTGTACTCCCATCCGTTCCCATCCCACAGTTCCATTTGCATATTTCATAATGGATGAAGATAGATGGAGAAAATCAGTGTCATTGAGATGAACGTTTTATCAAGGTTATCCTATCCTCCAAACTCCTAAACCCCTCTTTATCTTGCCTCTGTTGACAGAATATAAAGCTATCAACACAATCTCTTCATAGCAGAGGGAAATAAGAAAACACTGGAGCGGTAATGTGAATTTCAGAGGAGCAAGCAACCAATGACAATGTTATCAATGGACACTTGCATACAATTGAGTAAAACAACATCAATACGAACGGGACAGGGGCGATTGTAGCACACAATCAAATTCCAATGATCCTACCTCTAACAGCAAAATCCGCATCATCTTACATACAATAACTATAAAAACATCACTCACCAGCACCAAATCTCCATTATTGACCTGCTCTAGTTCACATGTATGTAAAAATGAAATATTTAGTGTACACACTTCACATTCTGTCATATTTTCTGCAGCAGTTGCATACAGTACAGTATATAGACACTCCACACTGTCCCCAAGGACAGAGAGCAGTATTTTCCATTGTGTGTGTGATTACACCTTCTGCCATTGCATGTGGCATAGTTATAGCTATAGCGTACACTTCCTCCATTTCAGAGTAGACCCTCTGCCTGCACTTCCACCTTTAGTTCAGGCAGCACTACAGTACCAGTCATAAAAATGCCATGCCAGCTATAGCTCTGGAACAAAGGAGCGAGGGCCACAGGAGTGACACTCAGAATAGATCCCAAATTGCAACCTATTCCCTATATAGTGCACTCCGGATGAACAGGGCCCTTAGGGAATAATGTTCTATTTGTGACGCAGCCTGAGTTCTAACAGGAATCACACGCTCAAGGGCACATGCCCGGGGAAAAGAGGTGAGGCCGAGAAGGTCGCAATTTGGAGATGTGCCAATTGTCTGTATATAAACCCGTCTATCGTCACAGTTACACCATCCCAACTCTTCCCACAAGAAAGTCCTAGTGTGTTTCCCAAATGGCACCCTATTCCCTACATTGCACTATTTTTATCCAAGGCCTATAGTGAAAAACACTGAATGTGACTTCAGTCATCAGTCGAATCATACATCTGCTTTTTTTCTTTCTCCTTCCAAGCCAAAGGTGCTGGTGTGTATTACTGCACAGCATCACCGAATGGAAACGATCGCCATTTATAGAACACAAACTGGACTTCAGTAAGAATAACTATTTACTGTACAAGGCCCTCGATGGATAACAAAGACCTGTCAACTAATCTAACAGGGCCAAGGTTGGCTTATAATAACATCTCATGCTCAGAAAAATGCAACACGACAAAAGCTTCCCTTACACAAAGCAGAGTTTAAACCAACCCTAATCACAGCCCTAAGTAAAAATGGAAAATTCTATATTAGCAGAAAATTGCTTTGCTATTGTTTGTTTTGTCATTAAATGTATAGGGACTCTGACATAAAATGCAATATCGGTTTAGCAACCAATCATTACCTCTCCGCACTGGGAGAAATGTACTTTAGAAAGGTACAGTAAACAAAGCATTTAATGGGTTTTACTGTAGCTAAAGTAAGAGTCTCTTAAAAGGTTTTAGGATCAAATCCATACGCAGAAATCATATTTAGCACAATTCTGCATGTTGGTATATATTTGCATGACATGCATAAGTTATTCAAAATAAAATTGTTAAGCTATCTGAAATACCCAAAATACTTCCACTCATCAGTGAGCTTTTGATTACATTATTGTTACATTAGCTACATATCATAACACACTCCTAACTCACCAACCTCCTTTACCACACTGCCCTGTCCTCCACTGATACAGCAGCATTCCCCCTCCCCTCTTTTCCTCACCCCTCCTCCCTTCCTCCTCCTCCCCCTCTTCCCGTGCTAAAAGTTACCCGAAATGTCACTTGTGTCTGTGTACCGGGAAACTGTCCAAAACCACCACAGCGCTGCGTTTCTGCTACGGAACATTTGTTTCCTTTCAGGGGGCACGAGGCCCAACACACTCCTTCTACATTTACACACACACAGACACAGACACACACACTCCCCTGCCAAGCGGCCATGCCATGAAGCTGGCTGATCTATTCCGATTGGCACCTGAGATAGTGCTTGTCCCAATTGGTACCCTATTCCCTATATACAGTAGTGCACCACATCTGACCAGGGCACATAAGGTGCTGGTCAAAAGTAATGCACTATATAGCAAATAGGGTTGCCATTCGTGACGCTAGTCATGGAGAGCTGACAAAGCTCTTGGTTGGTGTCGCTTCGAGGATGCCAGTTGGTGGCACAATAATGACTATGGTTGTATTCAAACCTTATAAAGACAGTTGAGAGGGCGCAGGGTCGAATACATTATGTAAAGGATAGATACCAGCACAGGTATCTGTGCTCAGAGGGCGCAGATATAATAGTTTTGTTAAACTTATTTTGTAATCAAAGAATGTGTAGGAAAATACAATTTAACTCTGTGGTACTATTAGCCTTAAATGATTTTGATTCATTTCTGTTGTATTGGGAATCCAGCATATTTAGAGACTAAAAGGTAGAGATAAAATGTTCCTCCAGAGCATGTTTCCCAGTGACACAGTGGGGAGACAGGAAGATATAATGAGCACCAGGAGCTGATTTCTGCCATGCATTAGACTGTCTAATTATAAAAGATTTGCATAACGTTAGACGGGTGGTTTCTACCAAGGATATTTAGGCTGTTCTGTGAAACAGAGGAATCTTTTCATCTTTGCTCTGCATTAGGGGTGTGAACGTTTAAACGTTTATACTAAATTGGTAGTGTTAACGTTAAGAAAAAAATCCCTGACTGAAAAACAATGTTTTTTCCCCCACAAAATTTAAACCACAGTGCAGTTATCACAAAACTACCACTAACAGGTCCCGGTCATCATCGTAAAGGGAACATTTTAAAATAAACAAATACCTAACACAACAATGCATTACTGTATGCACTGTATGCATCCTTCAAATGATTTGCCACGGATATAAAGCACTCCACACGTTATCGTCGTTAACAGTTGGAGAAATGTAAAAGGCAAGCAATAGCAGTGAAGTCCTGTATGACAACACTTATGAGAAGTTAAATGAGAAGGTAGTGAAATGCAAATGTTGTGAGGTGGAATTGAGGTACAGTAATGGTAGTACAGGCGCAATGCTTAACCATCTGAAAAGGATGTAACGTGAGACCCAAACCGATTCTGTCCCCGCCACTAATAAAGTTTTGATTAAAGTTTCATCAATATGTCTTACAAGATTACTTCATGATTAATCAGTATTCTACATCACAAACTAAAAAGAATACATAGCCTAGTATAATGTTAAGCTCTATTGTTAAACCAAAAACACCACACAATTAGGCTACTTATGACATTTTTTTCTCATGTGGTCATAACTCAACTTAAGACCACTAGATGTCACCAAATTTCACTGGCTGCCACTGTTCTTGCTCAACAAAAAATGTCCTCTACCTCATCACAATTTTAGGAGATATTTCAACAAAACAATTTTGTGGTAAGTTAAATTCAGAAAAGTTGAAGATATATTTAAATTAAGTTATATCTATAATTGTTTTTTAGATATACAAGTAGGAAAGCCTTAAGATAAAAATCCACTTGTTTAGAGAGAAAATGTTATATTGTTTTTGAGAAAGGTAATGTTAGTAATATGTTGGATGGTGTGTGTTTAGGGGGTAACTAGGGGCTAGTTTACCTTTATGGTTATGCATGTGTTTCTTCCTGCCATTAAGACAATGACTAGCCCAGTTAGCTCTAGTTTATTATGCTAACTTGCTAGCTAGCAACCTCACTAGCAGTAAATGCTAGCTAGCTATCTAGTTAGCATAAGCTGCTAGGAGTGCTAGCTAGCAATCTTTACTATCAGATCGTCTGAGGTAAAATACAGAAAAAAGTTAACGTACCTTAAATGCAGTTGTAAATGTTTCTACTAGTGACTGATAGCTTTACAGTTAATGTTACTTTATAGCCTTTTAGCTATTTTACACAGCATTTTATGTCATATAGCTCAATAGCTGGCTACGTTTTTAAGAGAGAGCTTTTCAATTGGCATCCCTCCCTCTGTTTTCATTCACAGGTGGGGACTGGATTAGGTGTGAGCAGTGCAGGAGGTGGGCTCAAGAGTTTAGCTTTATTTGTAACCTATGTACAAATTAGAATCATGCAATATCAGCGCTTAAGAGTTACCACAATGTTACACTGAATTAATTAGTTAAGTTATTGTTATTAAATGTTATATTCCAATGTTATTTAACGTTATTAGTTATATTCCATTCTAATATATATTCCAATTAATATGTTTTTTAATCCATTAAAAACAACTATTGAAAACATTTTGCCCCTGATTGTAATTTTAAAGACTGCTGGGATTTAAAATGTTGCATTTTTCAAAAAATATTTAGTGCAATTGTACATAATGTATTCTATAGAAAAGAACAACAAAGAATGAACAAATAAAATGTATGTGCAGGTTAGTTAAAAAGAGGGACTTTACATCAAATCTCCTCATAGTGCGGATATTAATGGTGATATGTGCAACATTTCCCCCCCATATTTTATTTAAATAATTAAAACAAGACAACTAGACTTAGCTTTTAAGTATTAGTTACTAAAGAATTTCTAAATAAAACTGATTAAATGGATTTGAACACACTTGTGTGAAACCCTATGTTTCGTCGATCCATCACGACGGGTATGCTGGTCTGCTGACATAATTCGGCCGATGTGCTCTCAACCGGCCTCTGCGTTGTGGATGTTGGCGATGATCCATCTGCTAGCCCCAACCCGCTAGCTTCCTGAATGCTGTGTCTTCCGCTCGCCTATCATAGTAATCGACTACCTGAACGGCTCCCTGTTTCATCTATTGCTGCTCATTGGACCCTATGATCACTCGGCTACACAGCTGATGCCTGCTGGACTGTTCATTAACACGGTAATTCATTTAGTTTATCTGTCGGCCCCAGCCTCAAACTCAGGCCCTGTGTGTAGCAAACTGACCCTCTCTGCCCATTCATCGCCATTTACCTGTTGTTGTTGTCCTAGCTGTTTACCCGTTGCTGTCTCACCCATTGTTGTCTTAGCTCTCCCAATCAACACATGTGATTGCTTTATGCCTCTCTCTATGGCAATATGCCTTGAATACTGTTGTTTAGGGAAGCTCTCATTGTTTTATTTTACTGCGGAGCCCCTAGTCCTGCTCAACATGCCTCAGATAGCCCCCTTGTCCCACCCCCACACATGCGGAGACTGCACCTAGCTTAACTGGTGCCTCCAGAGATGCAACCTCTCTCATTGTCACTCAATGCCTAGGTTTACTTGCACCCTACCATACCCTTGTCTGTATACTATACCCTGGATCTATCCTACCACGCCCAGAAATCTGCTCCTTTTATTCTCTGTTCCCAAAGCACTAGACGACCAGTTCTTATAGCCTTTAGCCGTAGCCTCATCCTAATCCTCCTTTATTCCTGCCCTGTGTGTGCTCTCATTTGTAGACTTCTGCAACTGTAAAAGCCTTGAGTTCATGCATGTTAACATCAAGAGCCTCCTCCCTAAGTTTGCTTTATTCACTGCTTTAGCACACTCTGCCAACCCTGATGTCCTAGCCGTGTCTGAATCCTGGCTTAGAAAGGCCACCAAAAATACAGAAATTTCCATTCCAAATTACAACATTTTCGGTCAAGACAGAACTGCTAAAGGGGGCGGAATTGCAATCTACTGTAGAGATAGCCTGCAGAGATCTGTCATATACTATCCAGGTCTATGCCCAAACAGTTTGAGCTTCTACTTTTAAAGATCCATCTCTCCAGAAATAAGTCCCTCACTGTTGCTGTTTGTTATAGGCCCCCCTCAGCTCCCAGCTGTGCCCTGGACACCATATGTGAATTGATTTCCCCCCCATCTATTTTCAGAGTTCGTACAGTTAGGTGACACAAACTGGGATATGCTTAACACCGAGGCCGTTCTACAATCTAAGCTAGATGCCCTCAATCTCACACAAATTATCAAGGAACATACCAGGTACAGCCCCAAATCCGTAAACATGGGCACTCTCAGAGATATCATCCTGACCAACTTGCCCTTTAAATACACCTCTGCTGTTTTCAACCAGGATCTCTGTTATGGGTCCGCGGTCAAACGACCACTCCTCATCACTGTCAAACGCCCTGAAAACACTTTTGCGAGCAGGCCTTTCTAATCGACCTGACCAGGTATCCTGGAAGGATATTGACCTCATCCCATCAGTAGAGGATGCCTGGTTGTTCTTTAAAAGTGCTTTCTTCATCATCTTAAATAAGCATGCCCCTTTCAGCACAAAAACACCCTGTGACATACTGCACTAGCATCAAATAGTCCCCGCGAATGCAACTTTTCAGGGAAGTCAGGAACTAATACACAGAGTCAGTTAGAAAGCAAAGGTTAGCTTTTTCAAACAGAAATTTGCATCCTGCAGCACTAATTCCAAAAGGTTTTGGGACACTGTAAAGTCCATGGAGAATAAGAGCACCTCCTCCCAGTTGCCCACTGCACTGAGTAGGAAACATTGTCAGCACTGATAAATAGACGATAATCGAGAATTTCAATAAGCATTTCTCTACGGCTGGCCATGCTTTCCACCTGGCTATCCAAACCCCGGCCAACAGCTCTGCACCGCCCGCAGCAACTGGCCCAAGCCCCTCCCGCTTCTCCTTCACCCAATTCCAGACAGCTGATGTTCTGAAAGTGCTGCAGAATCTGGATCCCTACAAATCAGCTGGGCTAGACAATCTGGACCCTCACTTCCTAAAATGATCCGCCGCCATTGTTGCAACCCCTATTACTAGTCTGTTCAACCTCTCTTTCGTATTGTCTGAGATTCCCAAAGATTGCAAAGCGATCGCGGTCACGGTCATCCCCCTCTTCAAAGGGGGAGACACTCTACACCCAAACTGTTACAGACCTATATCCATCCTGCCCTGTCTTAGAACGCCAAGTGAACAAACAGATCACTGACCATTTCGAATCCCACTGTACCTTCTCCGCTATGCAATCTGGTTTCTGAGCTGGTCACAGGTGCACCTCAGCCACGCTCAAGGTCCTAAACGATATCATAACCGCCATTGATAAAAAACAGTACTGTGCAGCCGCCTTCATCGAACTGGCCAAGGCTTTTGACTCAGTCGATCACCGTATTTTTACCGGCAGACTCAACAGCCTTGGTCTCTCTAATGGTTCACTAACTACTTCTCAGATAGAGTTCAGTGTGTCAAATCGGAGGGCCTGTTGTCCAGACCTCCAGCAGTCTCTATGGGGGTGCCACAGTGTTCAATTCTCGGGCCGACTCATTTCTCTGTATATATCACTGATGTCATCTTGCTGCGGATGATTCTTTGATCCACCTCTACGCAGACGACACTATTCTGTATACATCTGGTCCTTCTTTGGACACTGTGTTAACAAACCTCCAAACGAGCTTCAACGCCATACAACACTCTTTACGTGGCCTCCAACTGCTCTTAAATGCTAATAAAATGAAATGCATGCTCTTCAACTGATCGCTGCCTGCACCCGCCCGCCCGACTCGTATCACTACTCTGGATGGTTCTGACTTGACTGAATATGTGGACAACTATAAATACCTAGGTGTCTGGCTATACTTTAAACTCTCCTTCCAGACTCACATTTAGCATCTCCAATTCAAAGTTAAATATAGAATCGGCTTCCTATTTTGCAACAAAGCCTCCTTCACTCATTCTGCCAAACATACCCTCGTAAAACTGACTATCCTACCAATCCTTGACTTTGGCGATGCCATTTACAAAATAGCCTCCAACACTCTACTCAGCAAATTGTTTATCCCATGTGTCTGCTCTCTCTGTGTTGTTGTTTTTGTCGCACTGCTTTGCTTTATCTTGGCCAGGTCACAGTTGTAAATGAGAACTTGTTTTCAACTGGCCTACCTGGTTAAATAAATGTGAAATAAATAAAAATATTTAAAAAATATATATTCTACTGGCGTAACTGGCACCTCCGGGGGTAAAAAAAACCTCTCCTTTTCTAAAAAACAACATTTACTGAAATAACTAAAAAATGTGTAAACTGTAACCATTTATTTCCCTTTATAGATTTTTCACCTCAGCATGACCTTCATCCACATACCATTTTTTTCCCACATGTATATTTTCTGTTTCAGCAATTAGACATTGTCCTTAGGGGGGGGGGCTAGATACCCCCTAGCACCCTATGATTTGATTGAAACAAAATACAGGTGGAAGAGTATCTTCTTAACTCCCTCTGCTTTAAACGTTGATTATACAATAGTTAGGCTACTTACATCATTCAAGCAGAATAAGATCGAAATGCATGTGAAATTGATTGGGATCAAATGGTTGCCATGCAGATGCATGGATGTTTCACATGTAAAACGTGAAGAATTATCATTCACGCTTGGCAGTGATGATGGCCTAATTTATAATTATGTAGGCTTAGTTTGGTGTTTTAGGATAATAAAAAATGGAGCCACTAAGGGTAGGCCTATGTTACTTTTTAGACGATGCATTGTATGCGCAATAAGAGACGGCGTAAGAAAATCACAGCGCTGGTTACAGAAAGCCTAATGTATCTATCTATGACTATATAGAACTGCGGTATATATCTGTGATTGCGCAATGGGACTTTTTTATTCATTGTGAATTCACATGGAATTTTATCAATATTTTGTATCGTTTTAACGGAAAACCTCAAAAATCTTTAAAACAATAAGAATATTGTTTGATTTGTCACATCCCTACTCTGAATGAACACAGATGAAACAGTAGCAATGTTATCTGTACAATGATCATGTCACAAGTGATGTGAAAGGTAGTCTGTTTAATCTAATGAATGCTGAAAAAAATCCATATCCTTACAATAATTCAATTTTAGTCAAACACAGATAGATAGTTGGTCTAGGTCTGCATAGTGTATACACAATATGTAGTACAACAAAATTGGGGGCAACACTAGAATGAAAGACAGCAACGCAATCTGATAACTTCACAGAAATGGATATTATGTTTCTTTGAAATGAGGACACAAATATACACGGGAGATTGCCTTGTCTTTCACTCTGAAGGAAATACAAGCCCTATTGGGAGAGAAAGAGGTGCTCAGTTTCCTAGTCATGGGCCATACACATACATAATGTTACTTTCAGAAAAACACACTCAAATATGTACATAATGCATACACACAACACAACACACATCTTGCTAGTGATTATTCAATGTGAGATTGAGGACAGATAATGTCACAGATCACTCTGATTACAAAATATACTCAGAAGCGCACGCACGCACGCACGCACGCAGGCACGCACGCAGGCACGCACGCAGGCACGCACGGCAGGCACGCACGCACGCACGCACGCACGCACGCACGCACGCACACACACACACACACACACACACACACACACACACACACACACACACACACACACACACACACACACACACAGTCCACACACACCTCCTGTAATGTAAAGTGCCAGAGCAACTGCTTTAAAGTGTTAAATATCAGAGGCAAATGAAAAGAAAAAATCTATCATGACTGTAATGTGTCCTGATGGGAGGGGGCGATCTCCCCTGCGAGGAGCCAGGCCGGGGGGCGGGAAGGAGGGAGGGAGCAGGGTGATGTATGAAGGAGCTGCATTGGAGGTGAAAAGCGTAGCAAGACGGACGGGGGAAGGCGAGGGGGGGAGAGGGGTAAACACAGTCCTGCCGCCTGCAAGACTCCTGAGGGCCCAGGGCAAAAGTGGAATAAATGTTGATTAGTGTTGATTTTGTCCAACGAGCACTCTGCAACTGACAGTGGGACTAAGCTGCCGCGAAAGGCAACCATTAATCTTAGTCTGGTTTAAGTAGTGTATATTAATTTGTGTCATTTCCACTACGTGGAGAGAGACATCTTCCTCTCTCTCTCTCTCTCGCTCTCTTTGCTCTGTCACTCTCTCTCTCTGCTCTCCCTTTCCCTTGCTATCTATCTCTCTCCCTCTCTCACCCCCCCTCTCTCACCATCTCTCTCTATAACAGCTCCAGTGTTTGAAGGCTGTGATAGTAGACCGGGGCTCTGTCAATGGTACCGTGGAAGCCTTGAGGTAGCGCCTGCTCGGAGCAGCTCCAAGCAGCAGGGGAGAGTGTAAGAAATTAGATTCCGAGCCCTGCATTAAGAAAAATGAACTCCTGGGGGGTTGGTATGGCAACCACATTCGAAAGTGCAATTGCATGTTCAATTTAATGTACATAACAAATTTGCAGATTTGATTAAATTCAGAACATATTAGAGGAAGCTATGGCAGACCAAACCTTATTGCAAACAGAGCTCTTTTGAAAGCAAGCAGAGTCCGATTTAAGCTACTACTATCTTTAAAGCAGTGGATACTGTGGTCTGTTAATTCAGTCTGGTGAGGCATGAGGGCTAAATCCAACCAAACAGCTATCCATTTGATCAATTTCATTCACCACCCTGACTGGAACATGCTTTATTTTGGAGATCACAAGCACATAATCTGCATTTTTAATGAATAGCATTTAGCATTGCCGCTGTTGCTATAATTGGAACAAATTACAGTGCTTTTAGTAGACTAGGTCACCAGCCTATGAAATAGGAGTTTGACTTATGTTAGTCATTCCACTTGTGTTTATTTTTTCTCGGGCCTCTCTGTCTTTCTGTCTTCGCTACTCACGTTCACACACAACATAGAAGGTTGCTGCTCCCTGTTATCATCACTGGGATAATATCACACAAAAAAATAATGAGGGGAAAAACAACAAATCAACGCGAAACAGCTCGATCAAATTCACAGTCACCACCATTGCGATGCCATTGTTAATTACCCAATCACATCACACTAATAATTCTATGATTAAGCCCCTTAATGTGGTTAACATGTATCAGTTAGGCCTTCTGATCATTTCCATAATTGATAAGGTAACTAAATGATCCTGTAAGATTGGAGGGAAAAAACACAAACCTAACATAGCATGGGACTCAATAATACGACGAATCCCTTCATACTGTATTCATAATAATGCTACTAATAAAAAGAGGTGAAGAGCAAAGCTTTCTGAAGGCTTCTCAACAACAACAAAAAACGCACATTGTCACATTTTCCCACTTTGCCACTGCCTGTGTTTCTGTGACTCTGTGAGCAGTAGAATTAGAGCTTCAGCTGGATGGATGATTAAACAGAGAGATAGGAGGGAAACAGCTGTGGAGGAGAGTACAGCTTTGTGTTTCTGTTTCTCCTGTGAGTGCTACAAGCACACACGCACACACACACACACACACACACACACACACACACACACACACACACACACACACACACACACACACACACACACACTGAATGCTGCAGCATCAGCATAGAAGAGTGGGCTGGATAAAAGACAAAAGCTGCTGCACGTATTAGCAACACGCCCAGCTAGTCCGTAAACAGACAGGGATGGGAGGGGGATGCATATCACCGTGACACAACACTCTGAGTAGACATTTACATCATCCTGCATTGATAGGATGGAAAATAAACTGTTACAGGCTGCTAGTTTACATTACCTCTGAACAGGCCCCGGCCTAGCCTATGTCAGCATCCCAAATGCTGGGGCCCTGGTCAAAAAGTAGAGCACTATAGAAGGAACAGGGTGCGTTTGGGAAACACACTTTACATCACATACCAAAGTGACACCAGCGGGATTTATATAGAGAGAGAACTGATATGTCAACATTAATCTTTCGACTACCATCAGTTCGGCATTGGCAATAAACTTAGATACACACTCAAAACACACCATTGTGCTAATCTTTAAAAAACACAAAATACTGTATATACAGTCAAATTGTTAATTCCTATGAGTTTCTATACCACACTGGTTTACGAAGGTAAAATTAATATTATATTTTCTGTGGATCATGACGACAGACATAAATGGTTTATATGACAATGGTGTGCTATAGTGTGTACGGTTCTGAATAGACTCGACATTCTCTAGTAAAAATAGGCAGATGCCAAGCCATCTGAATGGACTGACAACTCAATGTAATGTACTGTACAATACACCTATCTATAATCAGATCTCTGGCTCATTTCACCCACGTCAAATATTACTCCGCTGCCCTCTGTAAAACACCCCATTTTCACCCTTCAAAAAATAATATTACCTCATTCCACTAGTCATTTTTATAGATGGAGCATCCCCCAGGCGTGAAACATTACACTATTCAAACACGGGCCACCAGAAAACTAGCCTTTTGTTGAGGTTGAGAGGGAAAAAAACGAAACAGCCAGTCAGAGCAGTAGGGATGCGTCTCAAATGGCACCCTACGCCATATACAGTGCACTACTTTTAGTAGTTGGGAAGAAATGTTGGGCGTGCCATTTGGGACACACCCCTAGATTTACTGAGCGAGCATCTCAGTCACAGAGAGGTTGTTTGACACTGGTGGAGATTTATGACGTTGATGAGGTGTTTACAGAAGTCAATTATTTTTCGAACATGTTCTAAAGCACAATTTTGGATGTCAACAGTTTGCTTATCAAAAGGAGAAGGACAGTTCTTTAGATCAGTTCCAAAAACAAACTGTGGCAATGTTTTTAAAACATGATAGAAACATATATTTTTGCAATCCTCTACATTCAGGTTTTGTGATGAATTCATTTTGTGTTTAAGATAGGAAATGAATGACACTTAAAACATGTTATTTCTTTTTAAAACCCTGATGTTAGATTGAGTTGTGTTACATTTGTATATGTTATAATGCGTTGAGTTTGCAGAAGGTTAAGGTTTCATGGCACAATAGCATTGGAGTCAAATTGTTTGGGTATATTTGTGGAATGTACCCTGTGCCAAAACCTCTTATTACATGGTTCTGGGTGGGTATTGCTGGGACATGTAGCCTACTGTCATAGACAAGACCCTAAGGCTAATTTTAACTTATCTTTCTTACTCTGACTGTACTCCAAAGTGACCTAAGGGGTAAGTAGTCAAACAATGTTCAGTTCTAAGAATCTATGAAAGTAAATTAGACATTTTCTTGTCTCTTTTTATTACGTATTACAGACAGAGACACACACACACACAGACACACACATGCACACACGGTAGGCCTTTTAGTGAACAGCAGCATTCCTTTCAGTAGAGAAAGACAACCAAAATATGCAGTAAAGGAGGGAAAAAATAAACCAGTGTCTGTGAGAATAAAAAAAAAGAAAAAGAAAAGAAAGATGCCTGGCAGGGGAAAAAAATCAACTGTTCGTTCTTCTTCTCCTTTCCTGTGGGGTGTGAGCTGAGCACAGCATTGTGCTTGTTTATAGTGAGCAGTCATTCTGCTAGGCACCGTTCGCTCACCACACCACACCGCTTTTTCCCAGTACAAATACACAGAGTGGGTCAAGAGTTCAGGCACTGGGTTACTCAGCGCTGCCTGCCTGTCCTGCCTCCCTGAGCATGGCATTATGTTCTGTCCTGACTCCTGCAGGTGATGTCAGTTGCTCTCGTACTGTGGACAGTCAGAGAAGTAAAACGCGTCGTGGAGATTGAGGGGAAATATTCACAAAATCAAAAAACTGTGAATGAAGGTTCTGACTAAAAGCTAGGCCACTTTTCATTTAATAAAAAATATCATATAATGGAATGTGCTATATGCACTTATATCAATTCTTAGACCTCAATTTTGCTATGACAAAATTATACAAATAAATAAATGTTACAATAAGATGTTAACAACACAATTATCCTAAGTGAAAATCATGTGGTGTAAAAACCAGACTACAAAATAGCCTTTCTAATGCATCTGGTGCATTCATACATATTTAATGGTTAAAAACAAGACCGATTCCAGAGTTGCAGCAGCAGAGGTCTGTGCAGTCAGTAGCTTCTGCGCTGAGCTTCATTTACTTTAAGACCTAACAGTAACCGTGCTCACCAACAAACCGGCTCAACCCTACACAGCCTCACTAGGGCTAGTCTGTAGTCTGTACTGTGGCAGGTAGAGTCGTAATAATGTTGTTGTTTTTTTAAAAGGTAGGCTCTTTTTACATGGAGAATCATCATAACCTTTTTAATACTTTGGTACCCAGCCAAGAGGACCCAGTCAAGGTTTACTTGACAGAGATATACTCCAGGGTTCAGCAGCAGACATTTTCCAAAAATATTTTCAAAACTACTGGTGACAATTTAATTCTAACACCTTATACAGCAACACTAGGGAGCAGATGAAACAATGTCTCACACAGTATATAAAAGAGTAGAGATGTACAAAACCATCTATCTTGTACATCCATATATCTATATTCACTTGATGCAATGAACCCTAATGTCCTCCACCCACAGTGGGTATGTGTAACTAAACCTCCTCTGAGAAGAGGAGGGGGTCAGAGTCAGAGTATTCTCCTTCAGGAGAAACATAAACCTGGGCTATTGGGTTGTTGGGGTCGTAGCCGGCTTAGAGCGAGACTGAGAGAAAATAAGCATAGGGTGCACAGCACTCCCAGCCAGGGCCAGATCCAAGTTACTTTCTGCTCCATGCAGAGACGAACTTTGGATGAACTCAGAGAAATGACAGGGAGTAAAACACTATGCATTATTGTGCCACTCACTCCCCCTTCAAAAACGCTACCGAGAGAACAGAGAAAGGAGAGAGAGCCAGCAGGCCTCAAAAGGCCCCCTGCTCTCCTGAGACACTGGCCAGATTGAGAGTGAGCTACATGGGGCAGGAGGACTAGGTTGGTGGGAGGGCGGAGGTGGAAGGTGGTGGCCTCTATCTATCTATCTATCTATCTATCTATCTATCTATCTATCTATCTATCTATCTATCTATCTATCTATCTATATATCTATCTATCTATCTATCCAAATTTACTTAACGCACCAATGACAATGAAACACAGTGGACATGCTTCCATATTAAACGCACACAGCGATAGAATCTCAATACATCTAAGTTCAAATTTAAACGAGTCCCCATTCCACGCCATGTCTTAGAAAGGGAAAATAATGGACAGGACACAGTGCCTATAGAAAGTCTACAGCCCCCTTGGATTCCTTAACATTGTATTGTGTTACAAAAGTGGGATTCAAATGGATTTAATTGTCATTTTTTGTCAACGATTTACACAAAATGTCACGTCAAAGTGGATTTCTTGTTGTTGGTACGATTAATGAAAAATAAAACCCCAATATACCTTCATTAGATAAGTATTCAACCCCCTGAGTCAGTACATGTTAGAAACACCTCTGGCAGCAATTACAGCTGTGAATCTTCTGGGGTAAGTCTCATACGAGCCTTGCACACCTGGAATGTGCAATATTTGCCCATTATTCTTTTCAGAATTCTTCATGCTCTGTCAAGGTGTTGGGAATTATGGCTAGACAGCAATTTTCAAGTATTGCCGTAGATTTTCAAGTAGATTTAAGTAAAAACTTTAACTTGGCCACTCAGAAACATTCACTGTCTTCTTGGTAAGCAACTCCAGTGTTGATCTGGCTTTGTGTTGTAGGTTATTGTCCTGCTGAAAGGTCAAATCCTCTCCCAGTGTCTGGTGTAGAGTAGACTGAAGCAGGGATTCCTCCAGGATTTTGCCTGTGCTTAGCTCCATCCTGTTTCTTTTCATCCCGAAAAACTCCCCAGTCTTTGCCGATGTCAAGCATACCCATAACATGCAGCCACCACCATACTTCAACATAAGGAGGCAGTTACTCAGTGATGTGTTGTGTTGGGTATCAAGTATCAAAAGTAAATGAAATTGCTAAAATGTACTTAACTATCAAAAGTACATGTAAAAGTATAAATAATTTCCAATTCATTATATAAAGCAAACCAGATGGCACAATTTTCTAGTTGTTTAAAAAAAAAATAAGGATAGCCAGGGGCACACTCCAACACTCAGACATAATTTACAAACGAAGCATTTGTGTTTAGTGAGTCTGCCAGATCAGACGCAGTAAGGATGACCAGGGATGTTCTCTTGATAAGTGTGTGAATTGGACCATTTTCCTGTCAAAATGTAACTAATACTTTTGGGTGTCAGGGAAAATGTATGGAGTAAAAAGTACATTCTTTCTTTAGGAATATAGTGGAGTAAAAGTAAAAGTTGCCAAAAATATAAATAGTAAAGTACAGATACACCAAAAAACTAAATAAGTAGTACTTTAAAAGTATTTTTGTGCTTTACACCACTGATCCAGAGTGTTGCTGTAACTGTGCTGCTGGCAACAATTGAATTACGCTTTTTTGCCGACGTTTACTGACACCGGGCATGTTCAACGGGTGTTGAGCGCTCGTGAAATCATCATCAGTTATTCTGCGCTCTGGCACACTCAGACGAGAGTGCTCTGAAATCAGAGTAGATAGTCAGAGTGAATTTAAGAAAGCACCCGAATGTCCATTGAGAACACACAACGACTATACCACACAGCTAAGCTAAGAATGACGGGAATAATCATGTCAATAAACATTGGGTAGTTAGTTAGATAGCATATAGTTAATATGCTTGTAAGTTGATGTTTTAGTAGCCAATTAACGTTACGTAGCTAGCTAACATATCGGTACATACTGCTGTAATGATATGTTGTGTGGTTCGTAAGGATAGAGTAGCAAACAAATTGTCAGCCAACATAATGTGTAAGGTAACTTATTTGAAAAGGCATTACTTTATTATATTGCTCAACATTTCCTTAACTTTTCTCATAATTAGTTAAAGCAATTCATTTGTATATGCTCTCGTTGTACTTCGGCTGCATATTTTCTGCAATTTTCTTCAAATTTGAAAACAATGTGAAGCCACGCCCATTTTCTGAAGAATTGCATTATGGGCCCTAAAAGCACTGAAATAGCGTCCACTGTTGGTATACTTCGTATTTTGGAGAATGTAGTACGACATCCGGGAATTTTTGGCATACAAACTATGACCAATAAGCATACTATATATTCAATTTACATCACAAATAGTCTGTGCAGTTGTTTTTTTTACCCCTTTTTCACCCCTATTGGTAGTTACAGTCTTGTCCCATCGCTGCAACTCCTATACGGACTCGGAAGAAGCGAAGGTCGAGAGCCATGTGTCCTCCGAAACACTACCCTGCCAAGCTGCACTGCTTCTTGACACACTGCTCGCTTAACTCTCGGAAGCCAGCCGCACCAATGTGTCAGAGGAAACACCATACAACTGGCGATGGTGTCAGCATGCATGCGCACGACCCGCCACAGGAGTTGCTAGAGCATGATGAGACAAGGCTATCTCTTCCAGCCAAACCCTCCCCTAACCCGGATGAAGCTGGGCAGATTGTGCACCGGCTCATGGGTCCCCCGGTCACGGCCGACTGCGTCACAGCCCAGGATCGGACCCGGGTCTGTAGTGACACCTCAAGCACTGCGATGCATTGCCTTAAACTGCTGCGCCACTCAGAAGGCCCCATTGTCCGTCACCTTGATTCATCCAATTTGGTTCGGGACCTGTGCACCTACGTTATAAACTTTAATTTGTAGGCTAGGTTGTAGCAACCACATGATGGGTATAGGGCAAACTCAAGTATCATATAGTAACCTAAACCTATCGGTGTTACATTGAGCTGGGTGAATGGAATATGAATGACTGTGATCCAATATGATGTAATAGAAATAAGACTATGCTCGTAAGACAATTGGCCTCGCTAATGTAAAACGGCACTGACTGCCACTGGTGTCAATCCTTATTATTTCACACAGAGTGAGTCCATCTACCTTATTATGTCATTTGTTAAGCCAAATGTGACTTTTGAACTCATTTCAGCTTGCCTATACAAAGGGGGTGAATACTTATGCAACAACTATATTTTAGTCATTACATGTTTATAAATGTGTGAACATTTGTAGAATTTCATTTTCACTTCGACATTATGGAGTATTCTGTGCAGATCAATGACAGAAATGTACAACTAAATATATTTCAATCCCACTTTGTAACACAACAAAATGTGAAAAAAGTTCAAGAGAGTGTATACTTTCTATAGGCACAGTACTTTATATACACACTAAACAACGCTGAATTCTATCTGTGCCAATTTCAGAAATGTCAAGGGAAAAGGGGTTTGTATTCTGGAAAGAGGACGTATGTTATGCCTCTCCCTAAGCCTAATGTCACTGCATCTGCTCTTGGTGAAATTATTCTGGCGACAATGTCTCTCACAACAGCACAGACAAATGAAAAAAAACAGACACAAGTGAATTAAATGAGACACACTCAGCAGAGAGACTTGACAGCTAACACACAAGGGGGAAAAATGATGATGCAGATGGTAATTTAGCGCTCAGATGTTTGACACAATAATTGATAAGGATTTCCAATATAGTAGCACTGACTGTAGGCCTACATAGTGTGTAACAGCACAAAATGGATTACACGACAACACAAGGCAAAAACACAAGTATAATAAACCATTTGTATACCTTATATGTAATTCAAAGCACATCGAAAAACAATCATGCATGTCCTGCAACAAGTTTGTGGATAGGAATGGCTGTGAATTGTAAAACGCGCTTTCGGTGAAGACATTTATGAGTCCTTTGCGCGCATCAGAGCGCATACAATATATCCCCTTTACGCGGGCTTCTGTAGCCAATAGTATAAATAGTTTCCCCTTCAAATTGTGCAGGCTAGGTCTATATTTGAAGTGCAATCAAAACCTTACCAGTAGATAACTTTATTTAACATTGGGCCTACCTGTCTTTTCTTTGATTTCACACAAGACGTTGAAGAGAGCAGGCTTCATCCTGTGGCAATTCAAGGCGTGTTTCCTAAAACAAAACAAAGTAAGTAAAAAAAAAATGATCGTAAATCACAAAAGTGTTATATCTTAAAAACATATGTATGCTATAACGGGTTTATTGAAGCATGGGCCGCAAATTACTGAGACTGGCAATTGTGTGATACAATTGCGCATCACATCAACCTTTTTTTGAGAGCCTGCTGTGTTTTTTATATGCATGCTTAATTTCAAAAGCAAAATAGCATATGTACTATTTAAAAATGACAAGTTAATATGTATAGGCCTATTATTATTGTTATTAATATTATTATTATTACTGGACGCAAGTAAAGAAAGTAAACTAGAATATATGGTTACTTGTTACTGCCTAAAAATATAATGCAAAACATCATGCTGAGTTATGGACTGATTGAGCAACAATATCAACAACAATGTATATCTTTGAAGATGTATTTTTGTTGTTTAGAAAGGTAAAGTTTTGTCAAAAATGATCATATGTCTTGTTGGTTGTTGACTTTGTATAAATTACAGTCATGTATGTATATTGTAGTGAAACAGGCGACAGCGGAAAATGTTGTCCAAAGAGTTTCATGGCATTTTAACAGATTCCTCTCTGCTCCTCGTCCTCGACTGTGTAGGGTAAACACATACAATACGCGCACCGTGCCCGTCTGAGCACTTCTCTTTAGCGTCTGAGTCAACAAAATATCCAATAACAGGATGCAAATTATTTTCTGCAATTACTATCAATAGCCCATTGTATTTTCCATGTAAATAACAAATTATAACCTAATAGTTTAGTATCGATTTATATTAGATTAAGGCTATGCCTTATCAGTTATATTGTGCCTGGAGTGACAGAGAGAGGTGTTTGCACAAAAGTTCATCAAACTGATGATGTTGTCAATCAACGTGATGCTTGTTATTTTGATGACAAATCGCATGCACAAACTTGAGATGTTAAATTTGCGAGTCTTTATTGATTTGTTAGTAGTGTGAAAACACTTTGAATCTATAGTTGCAGCCTGTAGGCTAAACTGCTGCAATTTTACTGTGTACAATTTATGGAAGTCAGGAGAAAAAGTATCTGTTTTCTAAATATTAATAATAATAGAACATCAAAGTGTACATTTAGTAACTGGTGCACTTTGGATGTCATCATTTTTCCAAATGCCCGCTTGCCCGCTTATCATTATTGTAGGCTGTTGGGCGCGAAAACCGAATTATTTTCAATTCATCAATATAATATTTTTCACTACAAATCTGACTTTCTTGAAATGTCTTATTATCCATCGTTATTGAATGCATATAGTAGTTTGCCGTAACGAATCGCTGTCCATTTTGACCAGGTAGGTCCCGAGCACCTTACCTAGCTTGAGCTTCGTCTAGACTTTGATCTGTGATGGTCATTATTTGCTGTAAAATGTCTCCAATGTCCTGTTTTCTCCCATCGCCGTCCGTTCCTCCGGTGCCTTCCATGTGTTGAGACAGGCCGGGATGCCCTGCCATCCCTACTCCCGCATGAGAGTGCATCAACCGCGGCTGCTCGTCCATCTCTTACGATCTATTTGTTCTCACCTCTGTCAATCTCGCAAAAGAGAATCCTTAACAAATTCTGACGGACGTTTTATCTTGCCTACACAGGTTTAGGGTTCCACGTCGTGGTTCGCTTTCCTGCGCTCCTGAGTTCCAAGACCCAGAGTCGGAGGGGAAGAGAAACAAGCCCTCTCTCTCCCTCTCTCTCTGCTCTCCCAGCTGGTCAGAACTGAACGTGAAATCTGATATGAAATACTCCCTTTAGCAGATCAGACTGTGCGTGGAAAAGATAAACTGTCTTCAACTACAACATTGGAATCTGTATGCGTTTTCCTTTCATGTGTCAGAGCCTGTGTCTTCCCGAAACACAATCACTTTTTCTCCGAGAGACTGGGCGGTATCGAATGAGGGTTTTGGAAACCTGAAGTGCAAGCTATTTCGACTTATCCCATCCGCTTGCTTTTGCTGAGTAGGCTACAGTACCGCACGGTAGTCACTGAAAGGCAGCACATAGCTAGAGTATGAAAGTAAGACTCCGCCTACGCGAAATGATTGGGAATAGAGACCATTTAGCCCCACCTTGAGGTGCCTCTCGTGAAACTTCAATCATAGCGCTGTGTGAAGGAGGGATGCAGGAGATGTTGCCACATGCAAGCACGGGGAGCAACCTGGTTTCAGAGCATTTCGTATTATTATGTACGTTAATCTAAGAAATGCATTTCGTATGATTTGTTACGCATTGCAAATCCTACAAAGTGTTGTGAATTTCCGAAAGGTATGATATGTTATGATCTCCAATTTGTTGTGTCTAACATTAGCTAGGTGGCTAGGTGGAACACGTTAGCTAGTCGGCTAATGTTAGCTAGGCTATGGGTTATGGTTAAGGTTAGGAGTTAGGTTAAAAGGTTAAGGTTAGGGGGAGGGTTAACCTTTTCACATGTACCAACAAACGGGTGTGATCATTCTACAGTGGTCCCTGCAGCTTACGCTCAAACCAGGTATGATTAAAATGCTTATTTAGAACGTCCAGTTTCGATTGATTGATTGAGTGAGCATTTGAGCTAGCCACACTGTTTTTTCACAGAAACATTTTGCACAATCACAGTCCTTACAAAGTTATGTCCTGAATGTGACCAGTTTATTTTTGGATGCAACGCAGCTAACAATGAGGAATCGGCCTAGAAGCGACCCTATTCCTTCTTTGGACACTGTTAAAAACCCTCCAGACAAGCTTCAATGCCATACAACTCTCCTTCCGTGGCCTCCAGTTGCTCTTAAATACAAGTACAACTAAATGCATGCTCTTCAACCGATCGCTGTCTGCACCTGCCCGCCCGTCCAACATCACTACTCTGGACGGTTCTGACTTAGAATATGTGGACAACTACAAACACCTAGGTGTCTGGTTAGACTGTAAACTCTCCTTCCAGACTCACATCAAATATCTCCAATCCAAAGTTAAATCTAGAATTGGCTTCCTATTTCGCAAAAAAAAAGCATCCTTCACTCATGCTGCCAAACATATCCTTGTAAAACACATGAAGTCCCAGCCGAGTGCCCCGAGTGTGCTAGCTGGGAATGTTCAGACATTCACATAAGTAGCTACAGCATACACAATCATCCAAACCGGAAGATGTAGGCTACATTAGTCCTAGCGCTAACTAAAGAAAGATTGACGTAACATAAGCAGTCATATTTAGAGAATTTTGGTCTGACAGAAACCACAAAATGACTTAGCTAATATCAATTCATGTTTATAATTCATCACATCACGGGTGAGCTCAACATTGTTCGAAACAAACACTTTCTAAAAGATCTAAAGTAATCTGACAATGGTAGTTTGTGCGCACCGCCATGTTTTTTCCTCTTCAACCAAAGATAATAATTGGAGACGAGATGAGTTTGGTCAGTTTGCAGTATGCATGTTGAAGGGGGTGTGTCGTCTACGATCCTTCACATCCCATCATTGTCTGACAGAAACCACAAAATGACTTAGCTAATATCAATTCATGTTTATAATTCATCACATCAAAGCTCAACATTGTTAAACAAACACTTTCTAAAAGGTAATCTGACCTCTGGATCCTTCACATCCCATCATTCACCTCTGGAAGCTTACTCAAAAGGTAAGTGAACCATTCCCTCACCTCATTATAACATCTTTGGTCTGACATATATTTAAGTGACACCCAGAATGCATTGTATAATGTCAATAAACATGGCGCTACACAAAGCCTGCAAATAGCTTAGCGTTAGCTCATTATAATCAGTGCAACAAAATACCCCAAAAAGTATTTTACACACATCATAGGTGTCCAATCCAATCTATGCAATATGCCTTATGTGTCACCAGTACTTGAAAACGTGAATAAAACTATAAATACATTATTCTCCATACATACATACATAATACATACATACATACATACATACATACATACATACATACATACATACATACATACATACATACATACATACATACATACATACATACATACATACATACATACATACATACATACATACTGTATGCTACAGTACAAACGACAACACGATATACAGAAAATAAGGCACTTATTTTGATAGGAACGCACGCATGTCCAAAGTTTTTATTTGTAAAGAAAACAACAATGCAACAATGCGAGCGCCAGCCATAAAATGTGCCAGTTCGTGCAAGATTATGCAAATGTCTGCATACTTGATGTGCAGAAAAAATGGGAAAGGGCTCTTCTAGAAGAGGGAAGTTTGTCTGACTCAGTAAGCCTCAAACATAAACTGTCCTTAACACTGAAATGGGCTACTTCGATGTGAATTAATGAGGAGGCGGAACACACCTAATTTCAAACTGTTGTTAGAATATACAACTTGTTAGAAAATAATTCTTAAATTGACAAGTTGAAACATAGCCTATAGATAATTAATAGGTAGCCTGTGTTAACTGTCCTGATGCGTAACAATCAAATTTTGGACGGTGAGTGCATTCTTACTTCACGTGCATGAAACAACTCACGCTAGGGCGACCGTTAGAGATATTTGGACAAACGTGTGAAAAGTTTAAGGTTAGGGGAATGGTTAGCTAACATGCTATGTAGTTGCAAAGTAGCTAAAAAAGTAGTAAGTAGTTACGAAGTTTCTAAAATGCTAAAGTTCTCCGTGATGAGATTTGAACACACGACCTTTCGGTTACTAGACTTTCTCGTTACACACCCGACCAACCCAAACTCCTTTAGTTTTTGACTTCTGTCTTATGTAACCATACCAAATGTAACATGTCATGCTAATTCGAGTGTCCTGGATATACTTTTGCTATGTTACGTCTAGTCTATGAGACTAGGCTGTTCAGTGGCAGCCATGTGATGGATAGAACCTGAACTACAAATAAATAATAGTGGTTGACACAAGAGGTCTGCTGTATTTTTCCCCTCTGACCACAGACGTGTCTCCATTTTCTCTCCACACTAGTCCATTTCATTGCCCCTGTTGCCTAGGTATCCTACATGAATCAAAACAATTGACAATCCCCTTCATTTAGGAAAATTATTACATAGATAAAGTAGGCCTACTTATTTAAAGATTAACACCAGAGAAGAAGAATCCACCTACTAAGTAGAATGATTACACTGAAATACATTGAAGGCAACCTTTTAATCACAACATTGCCATATGTTATTCATATTTAATTTGATACAATGTAACAATTTATTTAGAATAGCCTATTGTATCTGTGCAAATTTACATTTGCTTTTTGGTGCACTGAGACTACACACTGCTCTCACATTGTTTGTTAGTATTTCAGGTAGGTAGGTCTACAGTGCTGTCTGTATGTTGGAGGGCCCCGCATGGCTGGGTTTGGCTGGGTGCTCCTAATGTAAGCCGGTGACCCATGGTGCGCAGCCAAGCAGTAAGGCCCGCGTGCGTCTGGCCAGGCTGAAAAGTGCCCTTAAGGCCCAGGCTGCACAGCACAGGGCGTTGTCCCAAATGACACCCTTTTCCCTATATAGTACACTACTTTTGACCAGAGCCCTATGGGGAATGGGGGGGGGGGCATTTGGGACGCAACCCACAGCACAGCCCTCAGTCCTTTAGTATCACTCCTCCTGCTGCTGTAGTGGGCATATACAGCTAAGGGAGGATGCTAGGGGGAGAGCCAAGCTCTCTAGTGTGGAAGTAAAGTGTGAACAATGCTGTACTATTCAGAAAGCTAGATTTGCACTCAGGTTAAAAAGTGAGATTTTTAGGAATTGAATAGAATGGAATAGAATACTCGTAGGCAAAAATTGTCTAGAGTAACAAACCACTTCATTTTTCAATCAAATCGGACATGTTCCCTAGAACCCAACAGTGTTCTAAGCCGAATGTGCTGTATCATATATTTTTCTTGACTATAACAAGAATAACATTTACAGTACAATCAAAAGTATACAAATGAGCTGAGCCCATTGGAATACAGCTGTTTAGCATATCAAGTTTGAGCTGTACTGACAGTGACATGTCAGACTCTCTTCTCCCACAGTCCCAGGTGAAGCCAGCAAGCTGCAGTTGTATCCTTGAGCTTGGTACTATCTCTTGCTGTGTGCGCACGCACGCACGCACGCACGCACACACACACACACACACACACACACACACACACACACACACACACACACACACACACACACACACACACACACACACACACACACACTCTCTCTCTCTCTCTCTCTCTCTCTCTCTCTCTCTCTCTTACTCGCCTCAGCTGCCTGTGAGTCAGTGGCTATGTAAATAGAAGTCAGAATATGTATGATGTAGAAGGGGTAAGTGTAGCAAGTTTTCCTGCCATCTGCTAAGTGAGAGAATAATGAGAATACCTGAGGGGGTGTATGTTGTTGCAGCACCAGACATCCTTACACTAAGTAACATCTGCTGAGCTCTCTTATCAGCCAAGATATTTAGCTAGCTAAACATATGCTGATGTTATTCTATTCTGTTCTATGCCACAAGACACATTAACCAATAATACATTCTTATTTACAGTCATTTCTGAGTGCTTAGGCACTATCTTTGAAACAATAGGCTATTTTTGCACAACTCTACACACTAAGACCAGCAAAATATTATACATCTCTTGCAAAAGCAAACAATTCTTGAAAAACTCTTCAAACTCTTTAATAAATAAATGGTGTTGTTGCGTCAATACAGTACACACAAACCATCATTTCAATAAGCACAGAAAGCACCAACTACATACTGATAGTATAAATTAAAAACGTGTGGCTTTTGCTTTTTCTGTGTGCAGGGAATAGCTGTTTGCAATAAAGTTTTGTCATACATGTAGTAAACACACATACACAAAGGTACCCAAATGTGTAAAGTACGGATGTGTATTACGAACGTAACACACTGTCAATACAAATAAATAATTAAAACATATATATATTTTCTCTCTCAAAATGTTCTAACACTCCTCTCAAACAACAGTGCAGTAGAAGAAAACAAAAACATTTGGGATAGAAAAAAAAGGACAGAAAAAATGAGGCTACATCCTACCTTCTTTGTGGGTCTGGCCATAAGACTTCATCCACATCACATGCGATGTTGTCTTGAGCTAGGCAGCGTGGGAAGTATCGCCTGGAGTGCCGTATCCAGGCCCGGCATGACCCTTGACCGATGTCTCAACAAGCGTCCTCCATTGCCTGTGGAAGGAGCATGCGTTTGTGGGGCTGGAGATCATACACCTTCCAACGCCATGCAGAGAAGAATTCTTCAATATGATTCAAGAACGGAGAGTATGGGGGGAGATTGAGTGGCTTAAATGTCGATGAAAAGTGGGTGACCTGTGAACCAATTGAGAACCACAGCAGCCCGGTAGAAACTAACATGGTCCCGGATGATAACGTACCTGGGATGCTCTGGCCCCTGGTCATTAGGGATTAGTCTGTTGTGGAGGGCATCCAGAAATGTGATAATGTGTGCAGTGTTGTATGTGTCTAGGATTGCATGATGGTGAAGGACGCCGTTTTTACTAATAGCCGCACACATTGTTATGTTGCCACCATGTTGTCCCGGGACGTTGATGATGGCACGGTGTCTGATGATATTTCTGCTGTTTTTGCAGGGTTGAAACCTGCCTCGTCCACATATATTAGCTTATGATGCACTGCATCTGCTTCTAGCTCCCTGACTCTCTGAAAGAGACAAGACAAAACAATGTAGCACAGTATGAAATGACAGGGATCAGGCAATATGATGTAGCACCATACACTTCCAGATCCAGTACCAATGATAGGACAGTATAGCTTACCTGCACATACTGTATTCATATCTCGGTTGTTTTACACGGTCTGAGTTTCTTTTGAAAGGGAATCTGTACAGCCTCTTCATCCTAATTCTTTTGCGTTTCAGTAGACGAGACAGTGCAGAGAGACTCACTCTGTTGACGTTTTGGAATATGGTGTTATCTGCCATAATGTGGTCCTGCACGTCTCTGAGTCGGATGAAGTTGTTTGCAATGACCATATTTACAATGTGGGTCTCCTGCTCTGGGGTGAACAGTCGACCTCTTCCACCAGAAACAGGTTTTCTTGCAGTTCTGTAAAAACATTTGAATGGTTTTAGTGATCCTTCTCATTATGGAAGTACAATACATATTACTGTACCAGTAAGACTACAGCACTTACAGTTACTTACCGGTTCTCATTTAGAAATATCCGGATGATACCTGCAACAGTATAGCGGTTCAGATTTGGTTGAACCCGTTACCCAGCCTCCCTCATGCTCATCCCATGGTTGACAACATGGTCAACCACAGGAGCTCTGATTTCATCAGTTATTGTGTTCCTGACTCCCTTTCCCCTTCCTCTTCCTCATTCTCTCCTTCTCCCCCATCCTACTTCACCTCTTCCTCCTCTTACTTCTTCACCTCCTCGTCCTCCTCTTCCTCCTCCTCGTCCTCCTCTAGTTCTCACCCCTCTTACTCTCTGTTCAATTTTGGCCTCCATTGTTGTCCAAACCAAAGGCCCATTATCAGCAACCATCACTCATGTGTTCCAATGGAACATTGTGTTAGCTCATCCAAGTTGATAATTTTTGCAATTATGTTAGCACAGCTGAAAACCATTGTTCTGATTAAGAAGCAATAAAACTGGCCTTCTTTAAACTAGTTGAGTATCTGGAGCATCAGCATTTGTGGGTTCGATTACAAGCTCAAAATGGCCAGAAACAACTACCTTTCTTCTGAAACTAAGGATTCTATTCTTGTTCTGAGAAATTAAGGCTATTCCATGCGAGAAAATGCCAAGAAACTGAAGATCTCGTACAGCACTGTGTACTACTCCCTTCACAGAACAGCGCAAACAGGCTCTAACCAGAATAGAAGAGGAGTGGGAGAAGTACTTCCGGGTTGGAGCGAGCGGTCGCATTCGCACTTCGGTCCGCAGGTAGTATTACTTTTCATTACTTTTCATTACATTTCATTATAGTACAACGGTTTGATTTGTCTAATCTTAGCAATTTCTTCTTAGCTAGCTACATAGCCGTCTTTGTATCAAAGATAATTGCGTAATTATCGTATTTCGTCGTCCTAACGTAGTCTACTGCCCAGCAGCTAGCCACATAGCTAACGTCCACCGTATAGCAGCACCGTAGAAACTATTACACTCAACTGAACGACTTGATTAGTGTAGTGTTAGCTAGCTACATAGTTGTCTTTGCTGTCTTCGTATCCAAGATAATTGTGTAGTTTAGAGTGTGTAGTCTTAGAGTGATTATCTTAATTTACCGAGGTTAGCTCGCCAGCTATTTGTCGTCCTTAACGTAGGAGACACTGCTAGCTAGCTAACAGCTAACAGCTAACAGCTAGCCAACGTCTACCGAATTAACTTCCCACTCAACAACCCGGTCGCATTCCGCTTCGCTCCACAGGTAGTATCACATTTTCATTTCATTTCATTACAGCACAACGGTTTGATTTGCTTGATCGTAGCTAGCTACATAGCTAGCTACATAGCCGTCCTTGTATCAAAGATAATTGTGTAGTCTAGAGCGATTTTCTAGGTTAGCTAGCCAGCTATTGTCGTTCTTTTAACGCAACGTAACATAATCAACACTGCTAGCTAGCCAGCTAGCCCCCGAATAGCTGCACTGTAGAAACTATTACACTCAACGGAACGACTTGATTAGTGTAGTGTCAACAACGCAGCCACTGCCAGCTAGCCTACTTCAGCAGTACTGTATCATTTTAATAATTTTAGTCAATAAGATTCTTGCTACGTAAGCTTAACTTTCTGAACATTCGAGACGTGTAGTCCACTTGTCATTCCAATCTCCTTGCATTAGCGTAGCCTCTTCTGTAGCCTGTCAACTATGTGTCTGTCTATCCTTGTTCTCTCCTCTCTGCACAGACCATACAAACGCTCCACACCGCGTGGCCGCGGCCACCCTAATCTGGTGGTCCCAGCGCGCACGACCCACGTGGAGTTCCAGGTCTCCGTTAGCCTCTGGAACTGCCGATCTGCGGCCAACAAGGCAGAGTTCATCTCAGCCTATGCCTCCCTCCAGTCCCTCGACTTCTTGGCACTGACGGAAACATGGATCACCACAGATAACACTGCTACTCCTACTGCTCTCTCCTCGTCCGCCCACGTGTTCTCGCACACCCCGAGAGCTTCTGGTCAGCGGGGTGGTGGCACCGGGATCCTCATCTCTCCCAAGTGGTCATTCTCTCTTTCTCCCCTTACCCATCTGTCTATCGCCTCCTTTGAATTCCATGCTGTCACAGTTACCAGCCCTTTCAAGCTTAACATCCTTATCATTTATCGCCCTCCAGGTTCCCTCGGAGAGTTCATCAATGAGCTTGATGCCTTGATAAGCTCCTTTCCTGAGGACGGCTCACCTCTCACAGTTCTGGGCGACTTTAACCTCCCCACGTCTACCTTTGACTCATTCCTCTCTGCCTCCTTCTTTCCACTCCTCTCCTCTTTTGACCTCACCCTCTCACCTTCCCCCTACTCACAAGGCAGGCAATACGCTCGACCTCATCTTTACTAGATGCTGTTCTTCCACTAACCCCATTGCAACTCCCCCTCCAAGTCTCCGACCACTACCTTGTATCCTTTTCCCTCTCGCTCTCATCCAACACTTCCCACACTGCCCCTACTCGGATGGTATCGCGCCGTCCCAACCTTCGCTCTCTCTCCCGCTACTCTCTCCTCTTCCATCCTATCATCTCTTCCCTCTGCTCAAACCTTCTCCAACCTATCTCCTGATTCTGCCTCCTCAACCCTCATCTCCTCCCTTTCTGCATCCTTTGACTCTCTATGTCCCCTATCCTCCAGGCCGGCTCGGTCCTCCCCTCCCCCGCTCCGTGGCTCGACGACTCATTGCGAGCTCACAGAACAGGGCTCCGGGCAGCCGAGCGGAAATGGAGGAAAACTCGCCTCCCTGCGGACCTGGCATCCTTTCACTCCCTCCTCTCTACATTTTCCTCCTCTGTCTCTGCTGCTAAAGCCACTTTCTACCACTCTAAATTCCAAGCATCTGCCTCTAACCCGAGGAAGCTCTTTGCCACCTTCTCCTCCCTCCTGAATCCTCCCCCCTCCTCCCTCTCTGCAGATGACTTCGTCAACCATTTTGAAAAGAAGGTCGACGACATCCGATCCTCGTTTGCTAAGTCAAACGACACCGCTGGTTCTGCTCACACTGCCCTACCCTGTGCTCTGACCTCTTTCTCCCCTCTCTCCAGATGAAATCCCGCTTCTTGTGACGGCCGGCCGCCCAACAACCTGCCCGCTTGACCCTATCCCCTCCTCTCTTCTCCAGACCATTTCCGGAGACCTTCTCCCTTACCTCACCTCGCTCATCAACTCATCCCTGACCGCTGGCTACGTCCCTTCCGTCTTCAAGAGAGCGAGAGTTGCACCCCTTCTGAAAAAACCTACACTCGATCCCTCCGATGTCAACAACTACAGACCAGTATCCCTTCTTTCTTTTCTCTCCAAAACTCTTGAACGTGCCGTCCTTGGCCAGCTCTACCGCTATCTCTCTCAGAATGACCTTCTTGATCCAAATCAGTCAGGTTTCAAGACTAGTCATTCAACTGAGACTGCTCTTCTCTGCATCACGGAGGCGCTCCGCACTTCTAAAGCTAACTCTCTCTCCTCTGCTCTCATCCTTCTAGACCTATCGGCTGCCTTCGATACTGTGAACCATCAGATCCTCCTCTCCACCCTCTCCGAGTTGGGCATCTCCGGCGCGGCCCACGCTTGGATTGCGTCCTACCTGACAGGTCGCTCCTACCAGGTGGCGTGGCAAGAATCTGTCTCCTCACCACGCGCTCTCACCACTGGTGTCCCCCAGGGCTCTGTTCTAGGCCCTCTCCTATTCTCGCTATACACCAAGTCACTTGGCTCTGTAATAACCTCACATGGTCTCTCCTATCACTGCTATGCAGACGACACACAATTAATCTTCTCCTTTCCCCCTTCTGATGACCAGGTGGCGAATCGCATCTCTGCATGTCTGGCAGACATATCAGTGTGGATGACGGATCACCACCTCAAGCTGAACCTCGGCAAGACGGAGCTGCTCTTCCTCGGGTGGCCCGTTCCTGTAGGTTCATGCTCTACAACATCCGCAGAGTACGACCCTGCCTCACACAGGAAGCGGCGCAGGTCCTAATCCAGGCACTTGTCATCTCCCGTCTGGATTACTGCAACTCGCTGTTGGCTGGGCTCCCTGCCTGTGCCATTAAACCCCTACAACTCATCCAGAACGCCGCAGCCCGTCTGGTGTTCAACCTTCCCAAGTTCTCTCACGTCACCCCGCTCCTCCGCTCTCTCCACTGGCTTCCAGTTGAAGCTCGCATCCGCTACAAGACCATGGTGCTTGCCTACGGAGCTGTGAGGGGAACGGCACCTCAGTACCTCCAGGCTCTGATCAGGCCCTACACCCAAACAAGGGCACTGCGTTCATCCACCTCTGGCCTGCTCGCCTCCCTACCACTGAGGAAGTACAGTTCCCGCTCAGCCCAGTCAAAACTGTTCGCTGCTCTGGCCCCCAATGGTGGAACAAACTCCCTCACGACGCCAGGACAGCGGAGTCAATCACCACCTTCCGGAGACACCTGAAACCCCACCTCTTTAAGGAATACCTAGGATAGGATAAGTAATCCTTCTCACCCCCTAAAAGATTTAGATGCACTATTGTAAAGTGGCTGTTCCACTGGATGTCATAAGGTGAATGCACCAATTTGTAAGTCGCTCTGGATAAGAGCGTCTGCTAAATGACTTAAATGTAAATGTAAATGTAAGTACATTAAAGTGTCTAGATTGAGAAACAGGCGCCTCACAAGTCCTCAACTGGTAGCTCACAAGTCCTCAAATAGTACCGCAAAACACCAGTCTCAACGTCAACAGTGAAGAGGAGACTCTGGGACGCTGGCCTTCTAGGCAGAGTTCCTCTGTCCCGTGTCTGTGTTCTTTTGCACATCGTCATCTTTTATTTTTATTGGCCAGTCTGAGATATGGCTTTTTCTTTGCAACTCTGCCTGGAAGGCCAGCGTCCCGGAGTCGCCTTTGACGTTGACGTTGAAACTGGTGTTGTAATGTTATTTTAATGGCCCCAAAAAATGTGCTTATCTTTAAAAAACAAGGACATTTCTGAGTGACCCCAAACTTTTTGAACGGTAGTGTAGGTAAAACCACACTCTCGAAACCATAAGTAAGAACACGTGATCATTCATGCACAAACCAATTGAAATACAATTTTTTTTTAAATGCTAACAAACCAAAATGGCGACATTAACTGCAGCAGTGATCAGTTGTATAATAAGGATTGTCTTTGCAATGTATTTGTTCATTTCATATGAGACAATATTGCCCTGGCTAATATGACTCTCTGTAATATAATCCCAGTTATAATAAGTTACGACGGCAGCAGTTTCTAACAGTCCTGTCAAATATAACACTATGGGGGGAGCAGCAGCCCTAGCCCCTCACACGTACATATAGAACTAGGGTGGCTTTGCGTTTCTTCTTCTGTCGATAACGTAATTTTAAAAAAAATCTCTTTTGCAAGAGAGATTACTTTTTATCTCAAGGTTGTGTTTAGAAGAATTTAACAGAATGTATTTTCTATGTAGAAAGTGTAATCCAAAGACTCTATCAAATTCATTCGCATTCTGTAGATTTATTTGACTTGTACCATTACCTATAGTGTATCACTCTCATGACTACTTAAAAAATGCACTTCGGGATAATAAGCACAAGAAATTAGAACACAAAAAAACAGGGACCCATTTATGCTCGTGACCACCACTTTTTAAACTACTGGCTGAAATTATACAAATGTGTTATCAGTTCTCTCTGATACAACATGAAGAGAGACACCTGACAGGTAGCATTTGAAACAGATGGACTTAAACAGTACTATCGCTGCATTTCTGTAGACATTAATTCATGAAATGCCTTATATCACGTTTCTCATCTATGAAAGAGCCTCAATGTTAATCACGCCAGGGAGACAACACAATGCAACAACAAACACACTCTACCATTATCAGCCACATATCGTGTGTGTGTGCCTTGCTCACTCACCCCTGTTTGTTAGGCTCAGATATGACTGAAGCAAATGAGAGCTGACAGTGGTGCAGTGTAAGTTTTATTATTTTATTGTCACATATAACGTATAGGTGCAGTGAAATTTTTTTTTTTTTTACAGGGTCAGCCATAGTAGTACAGTGCTCCTGGAGCAGATTAGGGTTGCTCAAGAGCACATCGACAGATTTTTCACTTTGTCAGCTCAGGCATTCGAACCAGCAACCTTTCGGTTACTAGCCCAATGCCCAAACACCTGTTGCCCTAGTTCCCCTAGCTAGTGTAGTGTAGTTCCCCTAGCTAGTGTAGTGTAGTTCCTCAAGTTAGTGTAGTGTAGTTCCCCTGGCTAGTGTAGTGTAGGTCCCCATCTAGTGCCTATTGCAGGGCTCATCAACTAGATTCTGAAGCAGATGGTCGAGGGGCTAGAACATAATTGCAAATCATTTGTAGACTACAAATTGATCGTAATAATAATATTTGACTCAAACATAATCATTTTAAACCTGGCTAACATTCGTATATGATCACTTGTCTCTCTATTATGCGTGGGGCAAATAAAACCACCCACGGACCACCAGTTAGGAAACCCTGGCCCGGTGCATAGTAGCTGAGACACAGTCCTGCTCTTTCTCCTCTACTCTTGGCTTCAGGTCAACTCAACATCTCTCTGTCTCACTCCGAATGGCTTTAGGACTTCCCTTCCCTGCATTTTCGTGTGTGTCTTTGATTCTTGTGGCTAAAGCCATGTATGATATTGTCAGGGGGAAAAGGAAATAAAAGGATTGAGATCTCACCCAAAGTATGGAAGAACATTTCATCAGAAAAGCACTGCAGAATAGTCACTTTACAATTGTTCAGACTGATCGGTCCCTCCATTGGCGTGGGATAGGAGAGAGAGAGTCTATGTTTACTAAGACGACGGACGGCTGACTCTCAAAGTCATCTTCTTTCTGACTTGTGACTTTTCTTGTCTGGAGTTGTGTACAGAAAAACATAACATACTGTCCTTATTTCTCAAAACAATAGATGGTGAGGTGAACACATTGATGTCTGCCCTCCCTTATCCCTCCCCTGGGACAGTAACAGATATATATATATATATATATATATACAGATATAAAACTGTATTTTTTTGTGAAGAATCAACAACAAGTGGGACACAATCATGAAGTGGAACGACATTTATTGGATATTTCAAACTTTTTTAACAAATCAAAAACTGAAAAATTGGGCATGCAAAATTATTCAGCCCCTTTACTTTCACTTCATGATTGTGTCCCACTTGTTGTTGATTCTTCACAAAAAAATACAGTTTTATATCTTTATGTTTGAAGCCTGAAATGTGGCAAAAGGTCGCAAAGTTCAAGGGGGCCGAATACTTTCGCAAGGCACTGTACACTGGTACATGGTACATTCTTTTACAAGACAGGGATGGGGCTGAGCCTATCAATCGATGAGCAAATAATGGAGTAATTCATCCATCAATGATAACAAGAAATAGGAACAGTGTCATCTACAGTCAGTATCGGGGAGACAGATCTATATCCCTGCAGCTATTGCAACTGCTGTATGTTCAAGATAGAACTATAGATATCGTACAAAAATTGGAACCCAGAAATAAATCTAACAGTCTGTCACCAGAGACTAATATTGGACAAACAATATCACATCACACAAAACAAATATATAAAACTGTAGCCTATGAGTGATCAGGACAACTAGATTCACCTTCATGTTATGTAATTGTTTCTGTGCATGAATTGCTTTTGATAAAAGCAAGAAGACCCACCGTTCCACAACCCTTGCATACTGCCAGGAGTCTTGGGACATACAGCCCATCAGTCACATAGTGGAGCATAAAAACAAAGGAAGCAGGGGATCTCCCGTTGAGGAAGTTATGCCACGGGGGGTCTGTTTTGTGGGGAAGGCTTCTGAGGTGTGAACTGTGAATGAAAATGAAGGAGGGATTGAAAAACTGGTTGGAACGGAGTGAGAGAACAAGAGAGAAAACGAGAGAGAACGAGAGGAGTACATTGGGGAACGGAGGTCTGAAATGGGAGACACGACAGAAGCTGGTATTGGAGCTGAGTGAGAGAATGAGCGAGAGAGAGAACCAGAGTGTGGAGTACATTGGGGAAGGGAGGTCTGAAAGGATCGATACATCATGGAACAAAAGGGAACTGTACTTGGACAGGGGCTCCAGAACACGACAGGCCCCATTGCTCAACCAGCTCAACCACTGTCACAGTAGTGTATCACAGGCATCTCACATGTACCGTTCACAGCTTAGAGGCCCCTGTTACACACCACTGCGTCCCAAATGGCACCCTATTCCCTATAAAGTGCACTTTATGGTGCCATTTGGGACTCAGTAAATAGTCTAGGGTGAAGACAGACAACTGTATGAGTGAATGAGCAGTGGAACACACCAGGAAGCCTGGGGATGGAGTATTGATGCTGTGGCTTGGTGGCTTGTTAACGTAGCTGAAATGCTGCATCATTGTGACTACTAATAGCTTAACCATTGAGGGACATTCTCTGTCAGATACTGTATGTGTTGTTATGTACCATTAGAAACCAGTTATACACAGGGAGAGCCTTTACTTTCTTTCGGTTAGCCATTGAAGTCTGAGGGTATCTGTACAAGCTGCCTGTCACATACATCATGACGTTGTTTATTTGCAGTATTGATAGTGTTTCCCCAGTTGCAGAGAAGGTTATGTACAAAGTGTGTGTGACATAGTGTCCATTCACATTCTGTAGCTTCTAGCAACACATAGCCTTCATGTTGCTGATAGACACAAAGGATATTTTTTTTGTATGGTAGCTATTATTATTTTTTTAACTTAAGCAATAGAAAGTAATCTACCACCAGAGACTCTGGGTTCTCCGGGTTAGGGAGGGGTTGGCCGGTAGGGATATCCTTGTCTCATCGCGCACCAGCGACTCCTGTGGCGGGCCGGGCGCAGTACGTGCTAACCAAGGTTGCCAGGTGCACAGTGTTTCCTCCGACACATTGGTGCGGCTGGCTTCCGGGTTGGATGCGCGCTGTGTTAAGAAGCAGTGCGGCTTGGTTGGGTTGTGTATCGGAGGACGCATGACTTTCAACCTTCGAGCGATGAGACAAGATAGTTGCTACTAAAACAATTGGATACCACAAAATTGGGGAGAAAAAGGGGTAAAATAAAAAAATAAAATAAAAAAATAAAAAAATATATATATATATATATATATATATATATATATATAAAATCAAATAATCTATATCACAAAGGGGTTGGGTTAAATGCGGAAGACACATTTCAGTTGAATGCATTCAGTTCAAATCAAATCAAATTTATTTGTCACATACACATGGTTAGCAGATGTTAATGCGAGTGTAGCGAAATGCTTGTGCTTCTAGTTCCGACAATGCAGTGATAACCAACAAGTAATCTAACTAACAATTCCAAAACTACTGTCTTATACACAGTGTAAGGGGATAAAGAATATGTACATAATGATATATGAATGAGTGATGGTACAGGGCAGCATACAGTAGATGGTATCGAGTACAGTATATACATATGAGATGAGTATGTAGACAAAGTAAACAAAGTGCCATAGTTAAAGTGGCTAGTGATACATGTATTACATAAGGATGCAGTCGATGATATAGAGTACAGTATATACGTATGCATATGAGATGAATAATGTAGGGTAAGTAACATTATATAAGGTAGCATTGTTTAAAGTGGCTAGTGATATATTTACATAATTTCCCATCAATTCCCATTATTAAAGTGGCTGGAGTTGGGTCAGTGTCAATGTCAGTGTGTTGGCAGCAGCCACTCAATGTTAGTGGTGGCTGTTTAACAGTCTGATGGCCTTGAGATAGAAGCTGTTTTTCAGTCTCTCGGTCCCAGCTTTGATGCACCTGTACTGACCTCGCCTTCTGGATGATAGCGGGGTGAACAGGCAGTGGCTCGGGTGGTTGATGTCCTTGATGATCTTTATGGCCTTCCTGTAACATCGGGTGGTGTAGGTGTCCTGGAGGGCAGGTAGTTTGCCCCCGGTGATGCGTTGTGCAGACCTCACTACCCTCTGGAGAGCCTTACGGTTGAGGGCGGAGCAGTTGCCGTACCAGGCGGTGATACAGCCCGCCAGGATGCTCTCGATTGTGCATCTGTAGAAGTTTGTGAGTGCTTTTGGTGACAAGCCGAATTTCTTCAGCCTCCTGAGGTTGAAGAGGCGCTGCTGCGCCTTCTTCACGACGCTGTCAGTGTGAGTGGACCAATTCAGTTTGTCTGTGATGTGTATGCCGAGGAACTTAAAACGTGCTACCCTCTCCACTACTGTTCCATCGATGTGGATAGGGGGGTGTTCCCTCTGCTGTTTCCTGATGTCCACAATCATATCCTTAGATTTGTTGACGTTGAGTGTGAGGTTATTTTCCTGACACCACACTCCGAGGGCCCTCACCTCCTCCCTGTAGGCCGTCTCGTCATTGTTGGTAATCAAGCCTACCACTGTTGTGTCGTCCGCAAACTTGATGATTGAGTTGGAGGCGTGCGTGGCCACGCAGTCGTGGGTGAACAGGGAGTACAGGAGAGGGCTCAGAACGCACCCTTGTGGGGCCCCCGAGGATCAGCGGGGAGGAGATGTTGTTGCCTACCCTCACCACCTGGGGGCGGCCCATCAGGAAGTCCAGTACCCAGTTGCACAGGGCGGGGTCGAGACCCAGGGTCTCGAGCTTGATGACGAGCTTGGAGGGTACTATGGTGTTGAATGCCGAGCTGTAGTGGATGAACAGCATTCTCACATAGGTATTCCTCTTGTCCAGGTGGGTTAGGGCAGTGTGCAGTGTGGTTGAGATTGCATCGTCTGTGGACCTATTTGGGCGGTAAGCAAATTGGAGTGGGTCTAGGGTGTCAGGTAGGGTGGAGGTGATATGGTCCTTGACTAGTCTCTCAAAGCACTTCATGATGACGGAAGTGAGTGCTACGGGGCGGTAGTCGTTTAGCTCAGTTACCTTAGCTTTCTTGGGAACAGGAACAATGGTGGCCCTCTTGAAGCATGTGGGAACAGCAGACTGGTATAGCTGGTCTGCGCATGCTCTGAGGGCGCGGCTGGGGATGCCGTCTGGGCCTGCAGCCTTGCGAGGGTTAACACGTTTAAATGTCTTACTCACCTCGGCTGCAGTGAAGGAGAGACCGCATGTTTTCGTTGCAGGCCATGTCAGTGGCACTGTATTGTCCTCAAAGCGGGCAAACAAGTTATTTAGTCTGCCTGGGAGCAAGACATCCTGGTCCGTGACTGGGCTGGATTTCTTCCTGTAGTCCGTGATTGACTGTAGACCCTGCCACATGCCTCTTGTGTCTGAGCTGTTGAATTGAGATTCTACTTTGTCTCTGTACTGACGCTTAGCTTGTTTAAACCTGGTTGTACAACTGACTAGGTATCCCCCTTTCCCTTTCCCCGTAGAAAGACCTTTAATAAAATAACATGTCGACTTGAGCTCCATTTGATGCACATGTTAACGCTGCTTGCATGCATCCCAAACTTTGCAAAATGTCTCTTAGTTCAAAGAAAATCTCCCTTAATTTCCCGCCTGTGGTGGTAGTGGAGTGGTGGAGCCTTAAATGAAGCTCTAATCTAACCCGGAGATAAATTAAGAGGCAACAGAACAGTACAGCTGACTCAGCCTTTTCGTCTCCCCAGCGATCCATTGACCCTGAGGGGTGGCAGGGAGAAAATTGAGAAATGCTGGTTTTAATGCCTATCCAATATATACGGCATCTACCTCGAGATGGGGCCGGGCAATCAACCACCAATCCATTAGACAGAGATGTTTTTCAAAGATTGACGCATTATTGTACCGCTGCCTGCACTGGCTCACGTTCAAGGTTAACCTTTTAGAGACGCCTGATTGTTGCTAGAAGGTTAAACAACACATTAACATGCGTTAAAAAATATTAAATTATGGCACCATTTACTATACGAGAGGAAAAACAACAACATAAAAAAGGCTTTTAAAATTATTGAAGGCAATTGATGAAGTAAGTGGCCGGTGGAGTCATTTGCTCAATCGGGGAATGTGTACGGAGGAGGAGGGGTGTTAGATGGTTTTTGAATGGGCAGACTGGATGCCGTTTTGGAAGCACGAGAACTTATTTTATTGTCAGGTTAATGAACTGATGGGGAGGGTCAAGTGTTGAAGCCTTTGCTATTAAGATTACTTTTCAAGGTAGCTACGTTCAAATCACATTGAAAACAGAGTGAATCACACCCCGTTGGAAAATATGTTTAATTTCAGGTGTTTTAATCATGTTGATACATTATGTACAGGATGTTCATACGGCCACTGTATTGAAAAAGGTATCTGAACCAAATGTTGACACACCGTAAAACTTCAATTAATAGCCGGCCGTTTATTTACTTCGATCACTGAACACAGCCGGCGCTAATTAGGAAGAGGCTTCAATTTGAGCCAGTGTCTATTTCTAACAGTGGTGTGCCATCATACTGAAAAGCCATTGCGCTCGAGGATTTTGTCACGCCAGCCTGCACTTGCTGAAAAATCAGAGGCCCCACTGTCACTCACGGTGGAGTAGATCTCCTTCGCTTTCACCCTGATCATCTTGCGGGACACCCAGACACATCAAAGATACAGTCATCCTTCTGAACGGAGCTGCGGGACAGGAATGAAACTGCCTAACGATGTCACCATAAGGCCATTGGTGATGTTAAATTCAAGGGCTGTGATGGGAGAAAACTGAGGATGGATAAACACAATTGTGGTGATTCCACAATAAATGACATAGAACAAAAACAAGAATACAAATATACAGAATAACATTTTGCCAAAACATGCGTCTGTATGCAACAAGGCACTATAGTAATACTGCAAAAAAAAAGACAGCAAAGAAATACACCTATACACAGCCTCATGTCTGGGGCAAATCCAACACAACACATCACTGAGTAACTGCCTCCTTATTTTAAAGCATGGTGGTGGCTGCATCACGGTGTGGGTATGATTGACATTGGCAAAGAATGGGAAGTTTTTAGGATAAAAAGAAATGGGATGGAGCTAAGCACAGCCAAAATCCTAGAGGAAAACCTGCTTCAGTCTGCTTTACATCAGAAACTGGGAGAGGAATTCACCTTTCATAGGGACAATAACCTACAAAGCCAAATCTACAATGGAGTTGCTTACCAAGAACATTGTGAATGTTCCTGAGTGCCCAAGTTACAGTTTTGACTTAAATCTGCTTGAAATGTCTTTGGCAAGACTTGAACATTGCTGTCTAGCTATGATCACTGACACATTTTCAGAGACCTTGAAGAATTTTGAAAACAATAATATGCAAATATTGCACAATTCAGGTGTGCAAAGCTCGTAGAGACCCAAGAAGACTCACATCAGTAATAGCTTCCAAAGGTGTTTTGACTCAGGGGGGTGAATAATTATCTAATCAAGATATATTGTCTTCCACTTTGACATTGGAGTATTCTGTGTGTAGATCGTCGACATAAAATGACAATGAACTTTTAATCCCACTTTGTAACAGTAAAATGTGAAAAAATCCAAGGGGGTGAACACTTATGATACCCACTGTACATACACACTGTACATACACACTGTGAATCATTGTAGAAAAGATAACCCCAGCAGACATGATATTGTCCATGATTTTTATTACCGTAAAACCTCAATTTATACAGCATCTGCAGCATAATTAACGTGACCATGCTTAAAGAGATATTCAATGTCTGATATGTTATTGTTACCCATCTATCAATCACTGCTTGTCTTTATTCGACTTTCGAAAAGCTCCCTGCTCTTCAGGGACCTTACAGATGTTGTATGTATGGGGGACAAAGGAAGAGGTAGTTTTTAAAAAATCATCTCAAACCCTATTATTGTCACCCCTTTTACATCTAACTTATTATGTGATTTGTTAAGCCACATTTTACTCCTTGCCTAAACAAAATGGTTGAATACTTATGCAACCACTATATTTGAGTTACTGCATTTGTATTAGTGTGTAGAAATGTGTCACGATCGTCGTAAGGAGCGGACCAAAATGCAGCGTGGTATGTGTTCATGATGATTTATTAATTAAAGAAAGCACTGAACACAGAATACAAACTATACAAAACAATAAATGAATAATGACCATGAAGCTATAATGAGAACTGTGCTGACACAAGCAACTAACAGACAATCACCCACAAACAAACAGTGAAACTCAGGCTACCTAAGTATGATTCCCAATCAGAGACAACTAATGACACCTGCCTCTGATTGAGAACCATACTAGGCCAAAACATAAAAATCACAAAATCATAGAAAAACAAACAGATTTCCCACCCCAACTCATGCCCTGATCATACTAAATAACGACAAAACAAAGGAAATAAAGGTCAGAACGTGACAAAATGTGTATAATTTTATTTTCACTCTGACATTATGGAGTATTTTGTGTAGATCAATGACAAAAAAACATAACCTTTACATCTATTTCAATCCCACTTTTTAATGCAACAACAGGTAAAAACAAATCAGATTGTGGTGAATACTTATAATACCGACTGTACATACAGGTCACCCAGAGATACAGAGAGATTGTGTTGAGAGGCCCCCTGCACTCTCCTCCTGTCTGTGTTATTGACAAGGAGAGGCCTCTGAGTGAAATACTGCTGCTACCTCGATTGTGCCCCAAATGGCACCCTATTCCATATGTAGTGCACTACTTTTGACCAAGCTCTCTGGTCAAAAGTAGTGCGCTATATAGGGAATAGGGTGCCATTTGGGACTCAGATCCTTGTTTCAGCAGATGACCAATTAACCAATCTGAGCATTATAGGATAGCTACAGTGGCAAGGCCTGCTCTATCCCCATCTCCTCCATTTAGATAATTGAAGGATTGGAAAAGCTATCCCACTTTAAACCTTAGGAATGGAGAGGAGCAAGCAATCCCATCACGCATGTCTTCGCCATGACCATCCCCAACTTTCTCTGAGTCTTCGTCCTAAATGTCACCCTATTCCCTATAAAGTGCACTACTTTTGACCCAAAGTAGTGCACTACATAGGGAATAGAATGCCGTTCGGGATGCAGACTTTCTCTTTCTCCTGTCACATGATATTTGATTGACAGCTATTTATTTTTAACTATCCTCCCACATCCCCACTGGGTTATATTTATGTTATTGTGATTTGAGTGGCTAGTTGGAGTGGAGGGGGCATGAGGGGGTTGAGAGGTACAAACTACCTGAGCCATGGGGGGCGGGGGGTAGAGAACAAGTGATGCGGAAGAGGGGCAATGAGAGATACTGAAGACAGGGAGGACAAGCAGAGGATGGAGAGAAAAAGAGAGGGAGAGAATGAAAGACAGAGATGATAGAGAGAAAGACAGTAAGAGAGGGCGAGAGAGAGGATGGATGGATGGAGAGAAACAGAGAGGAAGAGAGACAGCAGGACAGAGAGACATAGAGGATGGAGAGAAAGACAGAGAGGGTGAGAAAGGAGAGCCTGTCACTTGGAATCAGCATCATAGAGCAGGTGGAGAGAGATAAATGTCAAAGGACTCTCGGCAAAATAAAATACAACTCGTCCTGCTCTCTGCTCATCCAGCCCTTTACAACAAGGCACCACGCAACCACAGCCTCTGAGTCCCCTGCCCTTTGGTGAAAATGGAGACACAGTCACAGCAACATGAAAACCCTTGACATGTTACACAATATATGATATTCAATCACAGTGTAAACAAGGATCAAGAGGAAACAGTCAATTGAAATGGGTCTGTAGTATCCAGTTAGGGAGAATGGGGAGACATGAGAAAATGTGTGCACACTCTTAGGTGTTATATTGTGGAGTTGGCATGTCTCTGTGATTTTTTTTCTAATATTATTTTTTTAAATCTCAAGAAAGAACAGAGGTTTCGCATGTTATATTTTCCTCAATACGCAAACAACACTAGCCTACCTGGAAAGGACTAGTAAAAGTGAAGTAAGAGATCCAGAAGTTGGTCCTGATGTCCATTTCTGTGTTTGAGTGTCACAGCTGCAGAGTGTTTGAGTGTCACAGCTCTAGGCCCTTACATACCCAGAGCCACTCTCCATACCCACCCAAAATAACAGAGACGGATCCAGGAGGGTGCAGCCAAGTAGCTGTTGCAGGAGCTGGAGTAGCCAGCATTTTTCTGGTCTCATTTGCATTAATGAAGAGGCTGTTCCTTGTCGGAATGTGTTTTATCCGGCTCGCACAATCCCTGGGCGATCCCTCTCCTCGGACCGCCGGGAGAATCCGACTGTCAGAGCCGACAAGACAAATGAATCCCGGTGTCAGTGCCGAGTGGCTCCACGATGACAGATTGAGAAGAACTGTCCCTCCGTCGACAGGCATGCTTTATTTTCAAATTAATAAATCTGAATAAAATATTTTCTCCTTCGTTATAAGCGCTGCCTGTCTGACAGCTCTGCTGACTGGGGGAGGGGGAGGGAGTGGAGGAGGGGGAGGGAGGGGAGGAGGGGAAGGATGCTGGTGTAAACAGCTTGTTCTCCAATCCACCTGGGCTTCAGCTGTGTGTTTGTGATGTGCTGTAGAGGCCCGTGCGTTTGTGTGTGCGTGTGCGTGTGCGTGTGGCCTACACATTTGAAAATGGGCTTGCATAAACAGAATCGGCAATTTAGTGCTATACTAAAAAAAAAAACGGTTAAAATTGTAATGACTGCAGCTATGATTCTACGACTACTAAGATTACCACGATAAAAATGTACAATACACAGTGGCATATATAAGCTGTATTACATATTTATATAATCAAATCAAATTGTATTAGTCACATGCGCCGAATACGCCTTACAGTGAAATGCTTACAGTGGGGCAAAAAAGTATTTAGTCAGCCACCAATTGTGCAAGTCCTCCCACTTAAAAAGATGTGAGAGGCCTGTAATTTTCATCATTGGTACACTTCAACTATGACAGACAAAATGAGAATTTTTTTTAAGAAAATCACATTGTAGGATTTTTTATGAATTTATTTGCAAATTATGGTGGAAACTAAGTATTTGGTCAATAACAAAAGTTTATCTCAATACTTTGTTATATACCCTTTGTTGGCAATAACAGAGGTCAAACGTTTTCTGTAAGTCTTCAGAAGATTTTCACACACTGTTGCTGGTATTTTGTCCCATTCCTCCATGCAGATCTCTTCTAGAGCAGTGATGTTTTGGGGCTGTTTTTGGGCAACACGCACTTTCAACTCCCTCCAGGGATTTTCTATGGGGTTGAGATCTGGAGACTGGCTAGGCCACTCCAGGACCTTGAAATGCTTCTTACAAAGCCACTCCTTCGTTGCCCGGGCGGTGTGTTTGGGATCATTGTCATGCTGAAAGACCCAGCCAACTTCAATGCCCTTGCTGATGGAAGGAGGTTTTCACTCAAAATCTCACGATACATGGCCCCATTCATTCTTTCCTTTACACGGATCAGTCATCCTGGTCCCTTTGCAGAAAAACAGACCCAAAGCATGATGTTTCCACCCCCATGCTTCACAGTAGGTATGGTGTTCTTTGGATGCAACTCAGCATTCTTTGTCCTCCAAGTTGATTTTTTATCAAAAAGTTATATTTTGGTTTCATCTGACTATATGACATTCTCCCAATCTTCTTCTGGATCATCCAAATGCACTCTAGCAAACTTCAGACGGGCCTGGACATGTACTGGCTTAAGCAGGGGGGCACATCTGCCACTGCAAGATTTGAGTCCCTGGCGGCGTAGTGTGTTACTGATGGTAGGCTTAGTTACTTTGGTCCCAGCTCTCTGCAGATCATTCACTAGGTCCACCCGTGTGGTTCTGGGATTTTTGCTCACCGTTCTTGTGATCATTTTGACCCCTCAGGGTGAGATCTTGCATGGAGCCCCAGATCGAGGGAGATTATCAGTGGTCTTGTATGTCTTCCATTTCCTAATAATTGCTCCCACTGTTGAATTCTTCAAACCAAGCTGCTTACCTATTGCAGATTCAGTCTTCCCAGCCTGGAGCAGGTCTACAATTTTGTTTCTGGTGTCCTTTGACAGCTCTTTTGTCTTGGCCATAGTGGAGTTTGGAGTGTGACTGTTTGAGGTTGTGGACAGGTGTCTTTTATACTGATAGCAAGTTCAAACAGGTGCCATTAATACAGGTAATGAGTGGAGGACAGAGGAGCCTCTTAAAGAAGAAGTTACAGGTCTGTGAGATCCAGAAATCTTGCTTGTTTGTAGGTGAGCAAATACTTATTTTCCACCACAATTTGCAAATAAATTCATAAAAAATCCTACAATGTATTTTCTGGATGTTTTTTTCTCATTTTGTCTGTCATAGTGTACCTATGATGAAAATTACAGGGGGGTACCGGTACAGAGTCAATGTGCGGGGGCATCGGTTAGTCGAGGTAATATGTACATGTAGGTAAAGCTATTAAAGTGACTACGCATATATTATAACAACAGAGAGTAGCAGCAGCGTAGAAGGGGGCAATGCAAACAGTCTGGGTAGGCTTTTGATTAGATGTCCAGTAGTCTTATGGCTTCGGGGTAGAAGCTGTTTAGAAGTCTTTTGGACCTAGACTTGGCGCTCCGGTAATGAGAGCTTATAAGAAAATGAATATACATTAATACCCTGTCAAATGTGTTGCATCACATTGTCATATACCTCGACATCAATATAATCACCACTCAGATCTCATATCAGATTCTAACATGATCTATTGTATCTAAAATGCTAAACGGCATTGTATGAAATAAAAATGTATTGATTAAAAGTCAAGTGTTTAGCAATGGATCGATAGACAGTCTCCAAACAAACTCTTACCCACCGCAGACAGCTAATAAAAAAACATGTCAATACATGTACACTGTTTCATTAGAATGTGTTGAAGGACAGATTGAAAATAAATGTGCAAGTTGGAAGCAAATAAGGTTATTGAGAGCGATGCCATAGGGGAACCATTTGTGGGATGGTTCTTCAGGACTGGAATTGTACAGCCCTGCTGTAGGGGTTTAAGCCTTATTTGCATATTTCCCAGGGTCCTTTTCAAGTAAATGTCTGAGTTACCAGTACCAGCCATTACTGTGTTTTCTAGTGACAGAGACATGCCTGTGAAAATGTTGTCATTGTATTATGTTCTTTACAACAATACTTATTAAATACATTCTTATTTATTGAAGTTCTATCTTATCCCAATACAGTTTTAAACTCATGATTTAAATGGCACATTCTGCTTGCTTGCAAAATGATGTGTATTTCCTATTGGAAGCCAAACAGTGGGCTTAGCCAACATTTACTCATTCTCAAACTGAATTAAGAATGACTTCCAGTGTAAAGAAGTCTATGATGCAGTATGAGACTACCTTAACCATGTTAACTGGAACAACCATTTCAGTAACGTGTGCAAAATGTCCAAGTAACAGATTGGAATAGTTTTGAAAAATGGTATGTTATTTATATTTGAGTAGCATAAGATTAATGAATCAATCAATGTACATGCAAAAACATAGATATTGAAACAAACAATTCAAAAAATCAACCAGCAATAGAGCATGCTGGGAAATATGATAATGATGGGTATCGTTAATAACTCAGGTTATTAATACTAATAATGGGGTTATTTTTTACTACTGAGTGTTAATTTAAAGGTGCACTTCATTAAATATAACAAGCTTTTAAAATGTCTACAAAAAATATCAACCCTCATTTCTTGGAACAACCCAAATATCAGTAGTCAAAGTTTCCCTTATACACTGCATTCGGAAAGTAAACAGACCCCTTGACTTTTTCTGTACTTTGTTACGTTAAAGCCTTAATCTAAAATTGAATAAATTGTTTTCCCCCCCTCATCAATCTACACACAATACCCCAAAATGACAAAGCAAAAACAGGTTTTTAGAATATTTTGCAAATGTATAAAATACAAAAACTGAAATAGGACATTTACATAAGTATTCAGAACTCAGTACTTTCTTAAAGCACCTTTGGCAGCGATGATGCTACAAGCTAGCCACATAGGTATTTGGGGAGTGTCTCACATTCTCTCTGCAGATCCTCTCAAGCTCTGTCAGGTTGGATGGGAGGGTCAATGCACAGCTATTTTGAGGTCTATACAGAGATGTTAGATAGCATTCAAGTCTGGGCTTTGGCTGGGCCGCTCAATAACATTCAGAGACTTGTCCCGAAGCCACTTCTGCGTTATCCTGGCTGTGTGCTTAGGGTCATTGTCCTGTTGGAAGGTGAACCTTCACCCCAGTCTGAGGTCCTGAGCACTGGAACAGGTTTTCATCAAAGATCTCTCTGTACTTTTCTCCGTTCATCCATCCCTCGATCCTAACCAGTCTCCCAGTCCATGACTCTGAAAAAGATCCCCACAACATGATGATTTCCTCCCGATTTCATCCATATGTGACACTTGGTATTCAGGCCAAAGAGTTCAGTCTTGGTTTCATCAAACAAGAGAATCTTGTTTCTCATGGTCCGAGAGTCCTTTAGATGCCATTTGGCAAACTCCAAGCGGGCTGTCATGTGCCTTTTACTGAGGAGTGGCTTTCGTCTGGCCACTCTACCATAAAGCCCTGATTGGTGGAGTGCTGCAGAGATGGTTGTCCTTCTGGAAGGTTCTCCCATCTCCACAGAGGAACTCTGGAGCTCTGTCAGAGTGACCATTGGGTTCTTGGTCACCTCCCTGACCAAGGCCCTTCTTCCCCGATTCAAATCAAATCAAATCAAATCACATTTTATTTGTCACATACACATGGTTAGCAGATGTTAATGCGAGTGTAGCGAAATGCTTGTGCTTCTAGTTCCGACAATGCAGTGATTACCAACAAGTAATCTAACTAACAATTCCAAAACTACTGTCTTATACACAGTGTAAGGGGATAAAGAATATGTACATAAGGATATATGAATGAGTGATGGTACAGAGCAGCATACAGTAGATGGTATCGAGAACAGTATATACAAATGAGATGAGTATGTAGACAAAGTAAACAAAGTGGCATAGTTAAAGTGGCTCGTGATACATGTATTACATAAGGATGCAGTCGATGATGTAGAGTACAGTATATACGTATGCATATGAGATGAATAATGTAGGGTAAGTAACATTATATAAGGTAGCATTGTTTAAAGTGGCTAGTGATATATTTACATCATTTCCCATCAATTCCCATTATTAAAGTGGCTGGAGTTGGGTCAGTGTCAATGACAGTGTGTTGGCAGCAGCCACTCAATATTAGTGGTGGCTGTTTAACAGTCTGATGGCCTTGAGATAGAAGCTGTTTTTCAGTCTCTCGGTCCCAGCTTTGATGCACCTGTACTGACCTCGCCTTCTGGATGATAGCGGGGTGAACAGGCAGTGGTTTGGGTGGTTGATGTCCTTGATGATCTTTATGGCCTTCCTGTAACATCGGGTGGTGTAGGTGTCCTGGAGGGCAGGTAGTTTGCCCCCGGTGATGCGTTGTGCAGACCTCACTACCCTCTGGAGAGCCTTACGGTTGAGGGCGGAGCAGTTGCCGTACCAGGCGGTGATACAGCCCGCCAGGATGCTCTCGATTGTGCATCTGTAGAAGTTTGTGAGTGCTTTTGGTGACAAGCCAAATTTCTTCAGCCTCCTGAGGTTGAAGAGGTGCTGCTGCGCCTTCTTCACGACGCTGTCAGTGTGAGTGGACCAATTCAGTTTGTCTGTGATGTGTATGCCGAGGAACTTAAAACTTGCTACCCTCTCCACTACTGTTCCATCGATGTGGATAGGGGGGTGTTCCCTCTGCTGTTTCCTGAAGTCCACAATCATCTCCTTAGTTTTGTTGACGTTGAGTGTGAGGTTATTTTCCTGACACCACACTCCGAGGGCCCTCACCTCCTCCCTGTAGGCCGTCTCGTCATTGTTGGTAATCAAGCCTACCACTGTTGTGTCGTCCGCAAACTTGATGATTGAATTGGAGGCGTGCGTGGCCACGCAGTCGTGGGTGAGCAGGGAGTACAGGAGAGGGCTCAGAACGCACCCTTGTGGGGCCCCCGTGTTGAGGATCAGCGGGGAGGAGATGTTGTTGCCTACCCTCACCACCTGGGGGCGGCCCGTCAGGAAGTCCAGTACCCAGTTGCACAGGGCGGGGTCGAGACCCAGGGTCTCGAGCTTGATGACGAGCTTGGAGGGTACTATGGTGTTGAATGCCGAGCTGTAGTCGATGAACAGCATTCTCACATAGGTATTCCTCTTGTCCAGGTGGGTTAGGGCAGTGTGCAGTGTGGTTGAGATTGCATCGTCTGTGGACCTATTTGGGCGGTAAGCAAATTGGAGTGGGTCTAGGGTGTCAGGTAGGGTGGAGGTGATATGGTCCTTGACTAGTCTCTCAAAGCACTTCATGATGACGGAAGTGAGTGCTACGGGCGGTAGTCGTTTAGCTCAGTTACCTTAGATTTCTTGGGAACAGGAACAATGGTGGCCCTCTTGAAGCATGTGGGAACAGCAGACTGGTATAGGGATTGATTGAATATGTCCATAAACACACCGGCCAGCTGGTCTGCGCATGCTCTGAGGGCGCGGCTGGGGATGCCGTCTGGGCCTGCAGCCTTGCGAGGGTTAACACGTTTAAATGTCTTACTCACCTCGGCTGCAGTGAAGGAGAGACCGCATGTTTTCGTTGCAGGCCGTGGCACTGTATTGTCCTCAAAGCGGGCAAAAAAGTTATTTAGTCTGCCTGGGAGCAAGACATCCTGGTCCGTGACTGGGCTGGGTTTCTTCTTGTAGTCCGTGATTGACTGTAGACCCTGCCACATGCCTCTTGTGTCTGAGCCATTGAATTGAGATTCCACTTTGTCTCTGTACTGACGCTTAGCTTGTTTAATAGCCTTGCGGAGGGAATAGCTGCATTGTTTATATTCGGACATGTTACCAGACACCTTGCCCTTTTTAAAAGCAGTGGTTCGCGCTTTCAGTTTCACGCGAATGCTGCCATCAATCCACGGTTTCTGGTTAGGGAATGTTTTTATCGTTGCTATGGGAACGACATCTTCGACGCACGTTCTAATGAACTCGCACACCGAATCAGCGTATTCGTCAATATTTTTATCTGACGCAATACGAAACATGTCCCAGTCCACGTGATGGAAGCAGTCTTGGAGTCAGCTTGGTCTGACCAGCGTTGGACAGACCTCAGCGTAGGAGCCTCTTGTTTTAGTTTCTGCCTGTAGGCAGGGATCAACAAAATGGAGTCATGGTCAGCTTTTCCGAAAGGGGGGCGGGGCAGGGCCTTATATGCGTCGCGGAAGTTAGAGTAACAATGATCCAAGGTTTTACCACCCCTGGTTGCGCAATCGATATGCTGATAAAATTTAGGGAGTCTTGTTTTCAGATTAGCTTTGTTAAAATCCTCAGCTACAATGAATGCAGCCTCCGGATAAATGGTTTCCAGTTTGCAAAGAGTTAAATAAAGTTCGTTCAGAGCTATCGATGTGTCTGCTTGGGGGGGGATATATACGGCTGTGATTATAATCGAAGAGAATTCTCTTGGAAGATAATGCGGTCTACATTTGATTGTGAGGAATTCTAAATCAGGTGAACAGAAGGATTTGAGTTCCTGTATGTTTCCTTCATCACACCATGTCTCGTTAGTCATGAGGCATACGCCCCCGCCACTCTTCTTACCAGAAAGATGTTTGTTTCTGTCGGCGCGATGCGTGGAGAAACCCGTTGGCTGCACCGCATCGGATAGGGTCTCTCCAGTGAGCCATGTTTCCGTGAAGCAGAGAACGTTGCAGTCTCTGATGTCCTCTGGAATGCCACCCTTGCTCGGATTTCGTCAACCTTGTTGTCAAGAGACTGGACATTGGCAAGAAGAATGCTGGGGAGTGGTGCGCGATGTGCCCTTTTTCGGAGTCTGACCAGAAGACCGCCTCGTTTCCCTCTTTTTCGGAGTCGTTTTCTTGGGTCGCTGCATGCGATCCATTCCGTTGTCCTGTTTGTAAGGCAGAACACAGGATCCGCGTCGCGGAAAACATATTCTTGGTCGTACTGATGGTGAGTTGACGCTGATCTTATATTCAGTAGTTCTTCTCGACTGTATGTAATGAAACCTAAGATGACCTGGGGTACTAATGTAAGAAATAACACGTAAAAAAACAAAAAACTGCATAGTTTCCTAGGAACGCGAAGCGAGGCGGCCATCTCAGTCGGCGCCGGATTGCTCAGTTTGGCCAGATGGCCAGCTCTAGGAAGAGTCTTGGTGGTTCCAATCTTCTTCCATTTAAGAATGATGGAGGCCACTGTGTTCTTCAATGCTGCAGAAATGTTTTGGTACCCTTCCCCAGATCTGTGCCTCGACACAATCCTTTCTCGGAGCTCTATGGACAATTTCTTCGACCTCATGGCTTGGCTTTTGCTCTGACATGCACTGTCAACTGTGGGACCTTATATTGACAGGTGAGTCTCAGTACTTTCCCGAATGCACTGTAAAGAGCACAAAAAAGTGATAGAAAGAGACAAGGAAAGATGGGAACATAGAAATATAGAAATATAGCAAGGAGGATTAGCCCTCTGTCGTATACATACTGTCATATAGAAATGATCAAGAAAATTAGATCTCTCAGGATTTAAAAGGATTCTATCCTATCCTATACATAATCACCCCTCTGAGGCAGAAGTAAAGGCATGATGAGGGGGGAGGGTGAAGTGTGTCCAGTCTGAATCATTATAGATGCTCATACACTTTATGAGCTTTACTTCGACATACCTTTGTTCGATTGTAGTGCCTAATAGTATCCGGTTTTTGTCTTGTCATTCGTCAATACAATGGCTGTGCAGGTGCCTTATATTGCGCAGAGGGAGCTCCCAACTCACTTTGTTCATGGTGCCGGCCAGACTTGTTTTATTTGCAAGCTACTTGTTCGCCAATGACCGTGGCCTCGGAGGTGTAGGTTCAGGCTGAGGCTCAGAATCAGAAGAATAAACATCAGCGATGTCATGATTCATTTCTTCCCCACCATCTGAGCCATTTTCATTCAGATCTTGTAGCATCTTGTGTGCATCCATAAGTCTTGGTCTTCTTGCCATTGTAGATGATGTACACTCTTCACTGTGTCCTCCAAGGAGGTCAGAGTAGATTGATTTGGTGGACTGATATAGGGTACATACCATTTTGACATTATAATTACAATATATCAATACAATAGAATGGCCTGCCCTGTTCTTCATTCATAATCGATGATTACATAATAATGCATTGTGTGCTTCCCCTCACTCATCAACTCATCAACCCATTCTCCCCCATTCTCTTTCATCATACTTTACTTAATTTATGTAACCGGTGGTTACAATATACGCTACCGTGCTACCGTTCAAAAGTTTGGGGTCACTTAGAAATGTCCTTGTTTTTGAAAGAAAAGCAAAACATTTGACCATTAAAATAACATCAAATTGATCAGAAATACAGTGTAGACATTGTTAATGTTGTAAATTACTGTTGAGCTGGAAAAGGATGATTTTTTAATGGAATATTTACATAAGCGTACAGAGGCCCATTATCAGCAACAATCACTCCATTCCAATGGCACGTTGTGTCAGCTAATCCATGTTTATCATTTTAAAAGGTTAATTGATCATAAGAAAACCCTTTTGCAATTATGTTAGCACAGCTGAAAACTGTTGTTCTGATTAAAGAAGCAATAAAACTGGCCTTCTTTAGACATAAACTAATTTCACACATGCGCTACCGTTCAAAAGTTTGCGGTCACTTAGAAATGTCCTTGTTTTTGAAAGAAAAGCACATTTTTTTGTCCATTGAAATAACATCAAATTGATCAGAAATACAGTGAAGACATTGTTAATGTTGTAACTGACTATTGAGCTCTTTTATGGAATATCTACATAGGCTTACAGAGGCCCATTAACAGCAAACATCACTGTGTTCCAATGGCACGTTGTGTCAGCTAATCCAAGTTCATAATTTTAAAAGGATAATTTATAATTAGAAATCACATTTGCAATTATGTTAGCACAGCTGAAAACAGTTGTTCTGAATAAAGAAGCAATAAAACTTAACAATGTCTACACTGTATTTCTGATCAATTTGTTGTTATTTTAATGGACAAAAAAAATAAAAATATTTCAAAAACAAGGACATTTCTAAGTGACCCCAAACTTTTGAACGATAGCGCATGTGTGAAATTAGTTTCTGTACTGTTTAGGTTCCGTTTCGAGGCAATTATCACGGTGATTATCAACTGGGCACTGCACCTTCCAATGTTGTGAGAATGAGCGGAGCAGGCCCTACTGTCAGGAGAAGGAGGGGCAGGCTGCTGCTGTGTGTGAGCGTGCATGTGTGCATGTGTGCGTGTGTGTGTGTGTGTGTGTGTGTGTGTGTGTGTGTGTGTGTGTGTGTGTGTGTGTGTGTGTGTGTGTGTGTGTGTGTGTGTGTGTGTGTGTGTGCAACTTGAAGCCGTCCCATTTTCCCCGAAGCAAGCTTATTTTAATAAAGTACATTTTAATATCAGATAAGATATTAACATGCACAGTATGTATGTGGTGTTACATGGAATTAAATCATAAATCAACGATTGTACTCTAGTGAACATTCACCTACAGTATATGCATGTGTTTCTGATATTTGAAAATCTTATATTATTGTCAGCAGCACAGCCCTTAGGCAAAACACATGATTTCACATGTGGAAAATCACATGACTTTACATGTGACATTTCCACATGTTTTGCACCATGTGTTTTTGGTTCACTTTACATGTGCTCAAATTTCACATGAAGTTTCACACAGATTTTCATGTGATCACATAACCTTCCACATGTGAAATCATGTGGTACTTGAACACTTCACATGTGATGATATTTCACATTTGGATTTTCACATGCAAATCACATAACCTTCCACATGTGAAATCATGTGGTACTTGAACACTTCACATGTGATGATATTTCACATTTGGATTTTCACATGCAAATCACATAACCTTTCACATGTGGATTCAAATGATATTAGAATATTTTTCACAGGTATTAACTTGCAAATTAGGTAAGTTGTTAGGATGTCTCTGGAATGTCACAAAATAGTCTCAGAGGTTTTAACTTACATGGTTTACACACTTTGACGTACATGACTACATTGTGTATGTTTATTTATACAGTAATTATTATTCAACATGTCCTCATCTGGAATTTGAACTCACAACCTCCTGGTTCATGGCATTCTGATCTTCCTGAAATGCCGCCATGCCTGTGATAATAACTGATTTCACATGTATTCCTACACTTTGGACTCCAAAGTAAATCTCAGCTTTGTTAGAAATAAACCCAAGATAAAATATTATACTTATCATAGTGATTCAGGAGTAACAATGAAACAGAATAATACAGTTCCTTCAGAAAGTGTTCACACCCCTTGACTGTTTCTACATTTTGTTGTGTTACAGCCTGAATTTAAAATTCATTCAATTGAGATTTTGTGTCACTGGCCTACACACAATACCCCATAATGTCAAGCCTAAATATAATAATAATATATGCCATTTAGCAGACGCTTTTATCCAAAGCGACTTACAATCATGTGTGCATACATTCTACGTATGGGTGGTCCCGGGAATCGAACCCACTACCCTGGCGTTACAAGCGCCATGCTCTACCAACTGAGCTACAGAAGGACTAAATAAGTTCAGGAGTCGACATTTGCTTAACAACTCACATAATAAGTTGCATGGACTCACTCTGTATAAAATAATAGTGTTTAACATAATTTTTGAAGGACTAACTTATCTCTGTACCCCACACATACAAGGAGGCCGAAGGTGACTTTAAAACAGTTACAGGAGAGGATGGGAGAACTCTACCCTGAATGACAGAGTGAAACGAAGGAAGCCTTTACAGAATTAAAAATATTCCAAAACATGCATCCTGTTTGCAATAAGGCACTAATGTGACAAAGAAATTAACTTAATGTCCTGAATACAAAGCGTTATATTTGGGGCAAATCCAACACATTAATTAATGAATACCACTTTACATATTTTCAAGCATCATGTTAAGGGTATGCTTGTCATCGGCAAGGACTAGGGAGATTTTTAGGAAAAAATAAATGGAATAGAACTTAGCACAGAACCTGTTTTTACATGTGCTCGAATGTTTTCACATGTCGTTTCATGTTGCTTTTACATGTTGTCATATGTGGCTGACCGGTTCGATTCGGTCTCATGTAGCAAAATTGGAAATGGTGTTTTTTACATTGGATAAAGGTAGAGACTCAGGGCTAGAAAATAGTATATCATACACTACAGTTGAAGAACAATGGGAAAGTAATTCTGCTTTGAAAGTTGATCAACTTGTTACCTCACTTTTGAGAAAAGGGCCCTTGAATGTTTTGGTTCACCTACTGGAGAGCTCTTCTGTGTCTACACCCATTCAGCATCGTTCACACCCTCTTAAGCCTTAGCCCCACCCATCTCTTTAAGGATTCACATGTGAGGCCATGTACTAAACAACCAAAGATTTCAAGACTAAAGTCTGGTTTATAATATTTCTATCAACAGTTGTCGCAGTGACATCAGGAACATTCTATTGTGGGGTATTAACACCAATAAATGCATCTGTTTAAATGTTGTTGTTTTATTTCACCTTTATTTAACCAGGTAGACCAGTTGAGAACAAGTTCTCTTTTACAACCAAGATAAAGCAAAGCAGTGCGACACAAACAACACAGAGTTACACATGGGATAAACAAACGTACAGTCAATAACACAATAGAAAAATGTATATACAGTGTGTGCAAATGTAGTAAGATTAGGGAGATTAGGCCATAGTGGCAAAATAATTACCAGTTCAGTTGAACTGGCTACTGGCTAGCCAGTTCAAATAATGACCATATCATGTAGCTGAGAACGGCTTCACTTTAGCTCATTTGTCTTCATTATTATAGGAAAATAAACTCCCAGCAAGATCATTATTTACAAGTTAATGGTGAGCCAATTACAGAAAATAACTTAGGGTTGTGAGAGTGACGAAATAAAAGCAGGGCATTCTACAGGATAATTTTCAAACTTGTACACTTTCTCGTTGGCTTAAAGTCAAATCCTAATCTGACTTTACCGTCTCTGGTAAATACATACTATATGCACAGGACACAGAAGGTGTAGTGAAATGGTTACTTTCATTGTGGAGTCTTTTGTTTAGACATGTAGCTAGCTAAACAATGAACCATAATGACAACTTATAACGTTACCATCCTACATGAATCTGCAGGTAGCTAACCAACCAGGTTTAATGTTAGCTAGCTAGCTAACATTAGGATATAACTAGTAATGCAAATGGCTCTGAGATACAAATAATATTACTACACAGATCATACATGTAACGTTAACTTGCGAGCCAGCCAGCTAACATTAGCTAGCTAACAGTACGCTTTAACTTGAAATGAAAATGACTTTATGACCAAATGTGAAGCATATAATATCTGAAAATGTAGCTAGTTAGACTATCTTACCCATATACATGAATGCCATAGTTGCCATTCGTTTGAAGATGTAATCCAGAGATGTGTTACAGTGGCGCAAAGTCAGCCACCAATTGTGCAAGTTCTCCCACTTAAAAAGATGTGTGTGCGTGTGTGTGTGTGTGTGTATTGAAAAACAGCAAGGACCACAACACTAATGTCTCGTATCTATCTGGGACATGTTTAGTATCTTTTTATTTTTGTTTGTTTCACATGTATATCTATCTGACAATTTTACAGTTGTCCATTGTTAACTGTGCAATAGTTATTTTGTAGTGCTAGGGGCTATAGTTGGCATTTTAGCTACACTGTTAAATGGACCGTATAGCCAATCTTTTATCACCCTCTAACCCTTCATTTACAGCTGACAATATAAAACAAGCATCTGTTTTGTCAGACTTATTCTTGTCAATCGCTCAACACACTATAGTGAACACACACACGCCTGCATGCACACACGCACGCACGCATGCTCACACACACACACACACACACACACACACACACACACACACACACACACACACACACACACACACACACACACACACACACACACACACACACACACACACACACACACACACACACACACACACGCGCACCCGCACACGCACACGCACACGCACATGCACACGCACACTGAGATGTCCCGATTAATGATCTCACACTGCTTTCACCTCTCAATCACTTTTAAAGGTTTTATTATTCCAGGCTACATAACAGTTAGCATTATTATGAGTGAGTGAGATTGTCAGTGCTCCTGCCCACCCATGTTAGAATCACAACTGCATCCCAAATTGCACCCTATTCCCTTTATGGTGCACTACTTCTGACCAGGGCCCATATGGCTCTGGTCAAGAAGTAGTGCACTATATAGGGAATAGGGTGCCATTTGGGTCACAACCACAGCGCTGGTTGTTTGCTGTCTGCATCTTGATCACATAGGACAGTCAAGCTCTATTCATCTCTATGGTGTTGAAAAGGGCTCTTATTGGCCCTGACCCCACATGAAATATTGTCTTATCAGCTGAACATGATTTGCCAAGAGGCATTAGGGATGGCACATTTCTCCTGCTCTCCTTTCCTTCTCAGTTATCCTCCCTCCCTCCCTCCACCCACCCTCCCTCTCTAGAGATCACAAACAGCGTACTGTCACTCTCTGTCTCCTAAATGTCTCCTCATGGACCAGCCATGTCTAATCACTTCTCACAAGATATCTACAGTATCTATCTATGTACAGTGCCTTCAGAAAGTATTCATACCCCTTGACTAATTTCACATTTTGTTATAACAGGCAGAATTCAAAATGGATTAAAACATTTATTTTATCTGCCATCTACACACGATACTCCATAATGACAAAGTGAAAACGTGTTTGACATTTTTGCAAATATATTGAAAATTAAATACAGAAATATCTTATTTACACAATTATTCACAACACTGACAATATATGTCAGAATAACATTTGGCAGTGTTTACAGCTGTGAGTCTTTCTGGGTAAGTCTCTAAGAGCTTTCCACACCTGGATTGTACATTATTTGAAAATTATTCTTTTTAAATTTTTCAAGATCTGTCAAGTTGGTTGTTGATCTTTGCAAAAGACATTTTTAAATCTTGCCATAGATTATCAAGCCGCTTTAAGTCAAAACTGTAACTAAGGCACCTCAGGAACATTCAATGTCGTCTTGGTAAGCAACTCCAGTGTATATTTGCCCTTGTCTTTAAGGTTATTGACCTGCTGAAAGTTGAATTTGTTCCCCTGTTTCTGTTGGAAAGCAGACTGAACCAGATTTTCCTGAAGGATTTTGCCTGTGCTTAGCTCTATTCCGTTTCTTTATGTATATATTATACAATTTAAAAAACTCCCTTGCTGATGACAAGCATACCCATACATGATGCAGCCAACACCATGCTTGAAAATATAAAGAGTGGTGCACATTGAGGTGTTGTGCTAGATTTTACCTAAATATAACGCTTTGTATTTAGGACATAAAGTTAATTTCTTCGCCACATTTTGGTCAGTTTTACTTTAGTGCCTTATTGCAAACAGGTTGCATGTTTTGGAATATTTTTCTTATGTACAGGCATCATTCTTTTCACTCTGTCATTTATGTTAGCATTGTGGAGTTAATACAATATTGTTGGTCCATCCTCAGTTTTTCACTATCATAGCCATTAAACTCTGTAAACATTTTAAAGTCAATATTGGCCTCCTGGTGAAATTCCTGAGCAGTATCTCCGACAACTGAGTTTGGAAGGGTACCTGTATCTTTGTAGTGACTGGGTGTATTGATACACAATCCAAAGTGTAATTAATAACTTCACCATGCTCAAAGGGATATTCAATGATTAAGGTTATTGACTCCTGAACTTATTGAGGCTTGCCATAACAAAATGGTTGAATACGTATTGACTCAAGACATTTCAGCCTTTCATTTTTAATGAATTTGTAAACATTTCTAAAAATGTAATTCCACTTTGATACGATTGGCATTGTGTGTAAGCCAGTCACACAAAATCTAAATTTGAACTATTTTAAATTCAGGCTGCAACACATAAAAATACAGTGCGTTCGGAAATAGCTGTGCAGCGACACTCCCCATCCAACCTGACAGAGCTTGAGAGGATCTGCAGAGAGGAATGGGAGAAACTTCCCAAATACAGGTGTGCCAAGCTTGTAGCGTCATACCCAAGAAGACTCGAGTCTGTAATCACTGCCAAAGGTGCCCCAAGAAAGTACTGAGTAAAGAGTCTGAATACTTATGTAAATGTGATATTTCTGTTTTTTTTTCTTTCTTTTTTTCGCTAAAATGTCTAAAACCCTGCTTGTGCTTTGTAATTATGGGTTACTGTGAGTCGTTTGATGAGATAGTAAAAAAAAAAAAAACATTTTAGAATAAGTCTGTAACGTAACAAGATTTGGAAAGTTGAAAGGGTCTGAATATTTTCCGAATGCACTGTATATCTGCTGTCCTCTCATTCAATCTATCTATCAGTCTATTGTTTTATTACTCTATCGTTCTATAGCGTATCTGTCAGGGTTTTCCTGTGGTGAAGTAGAGGAGGACCAAAACGCAGCGTGGTTATATTGACTCATGTTTAATAAAAACAGATAAACATGAACACTACAAAACAATAAAAGTGGAAAACCAAAAAAAACAGCCCTATCTGGTGCAAAACACAGAGACAGGAACAATCACCCACAAAACCCAACACAAAACAGGCTACCTAAATATGGTTCCCAATCAGAGACAATGACTAACACCTGCCTCTGATTGAGAACCATATCAGGCCAAACATAGAAATAGACAAACCAGACACACAACATAGAATGCCCACCCAGCTCACGTCCTGACCAACACTAAAACAAGGAAAACACATACGAACGATGGACAGAACGTGACAGTATCTCGCTCTATCCTTCTATCAATTGCATTTGTCTCACTGTCCGTAGTGTCAATCTTTCTGTCTATCTAATGCAGTAGATCTCTTTTTGCAGGGATTGATCCCAAGTAATGGAAATAAAGCTAGGCCTTGGTTTAAAAAGTTCACATTGTTTTCTCTCTACTTTTGACAGACACAATGATAGACACAAATGATATAGTTCTTAGGATGTAATACAAGGTTCCAAATTAGCGTGCGACAGTTTTCTCTTAGATGTTGACACGCAAGGTACATATGTTCAACTTGTTTGTTCTATTATTTATTGGCTTAAGTTTGATAAAGTGCCGTCTTTCCTTTGGGATGTTTTTTGTTATTCTCACATAGACAGAGTAGATCTGTAGTCTTAGAAGTTTATCTGACATGCTTTGCAGCACCCTTGCCCAAACACATGTTCGCTCTTTAAATATTTAAGGCCTTACAAGCAAGGAGGAACACCTTGTGCTTTGTGCTGTCTGTCTATCTTGTGTTGTTTGATGGTGTAAATAAATTGGTTGGATCACACATTGTCTTTGTAACCTGATTCAAAGGGAGTGAAATTATAGTTCAAGATAATGTTCTGCTATGTGCTTTATTGTCTAAGCATTTAGAAGTGTGGAAATATTTGGATAAATCTCATAAATCATATACATTATTAGAAAAGTACAATACGTAAGTTTGAAATTCATGGTGCACACCAACTAGAATTTCCTTTGAAGCATGTATTTTGTTTGAGGAAGCTACAGAAAGGTCACAAAACTGATATGGCTCGACATTGCAAGTCATGTCCCCAGTAATGCCCTTTACTGTCATTTACTATTAATCTTTATGTCGTTTATTTTACTGGACATGTCTCTACATTTGATTTGTTTCAAGTTTATTTTGCCATGTACAATGAATACATTGGAAATCTGACCTACCAGACAACACAATAAGCAGCAGGGAATATAAAAAAATTCAAACAACAACCAGCAAATTTGTTGTGTTGAATTTATGACGGAATTTCACCATACACCCTTACAGAAAAAACATGTGAATTTCACATGTGATCCTCTGCTCTTATTTGAAGTTAATGTTATAACATATATGACTAGTTTCAGGAAAGTACTGTAAAGTACTGTCGCACGTCACTACTTCACAGGAGAGCCATTTGAACGTAAACTTTTTTTTTTAAATTATCAAAATGCGTTTTTGGGAATAACTGCCTTTTGGAACACGTGACCTTTAATGTGCCTTAAAAACACATTTGTATGGATATGTAAAAACAAATACAATTGTTAAATTACGAGCCTAGTTGGTTTAGCCATGGAAAAGACAGGAACCTTCCAGCTAGCCATGATTGGCTGAAATAATGAATGGGCTGGACATGCCCGAGAGATGAGTGCAGATTGGTCTGCCATATAGCATGCTTCTGTATATAACATGAGCTGGTCAGTATGTGTAGGTAATCCTTTCTAAGACATTTTTTTTAAAGATATCAGGTAGTAGAACCAAATATTTTTCAATTGCTGTTCCACAGCAAAAAAAGAAACGTCCTCTGACTGTCAACTGCGTTTATTTTCAGTAAACTTAACATGTGTAAATATTTGTATGAACATAACAAGAATCAACAACTGAGACATAAACCGAACAAGTTCCACAGACATGTGACAAACAGAAATGGTATAATGTGTCCCTGAACAAACGGGGGGTCAAAATCAAAAGTAACAGTCAGTATCTGGTGTGGCCAGCAGCTGCATTAAGTACTGCAGTGCATCTCCTCCTCGTGGACTGCACCAGATTTGCCAATTCTTGCTGTGAGATGTTACCCCACTCTTCAACCAAGGCACCTGCAAGTTCCCGGACATTTCTGGGGGGAATGGCCCTAGCCCTCACCCTTAGATCCAACAGGTCCCAGACGTTCTCAATGGGATTGAGATCCGGGCTCATTGCTGGCCATGGCAGAACACTGACATTCCTGTCTTGCAGGAAATCACGCACAGAACGAGCAGTATGGCTGGTGGCATTGTCATGCTGGAGGGTCATGGCAGGATGAGCCTGCAGGAAGGGTACCACATGAGGGAGGAGGATGTCTTTCCTGTAACGCACAGCATTGAGATTGCCTGCAATGACAATAAGCTCAGTCTGATGATGCTGTGACACACTGCCCCAGACAATAACAGACCCTCCACCTCCAAATCGATCTTGCTCCAGAGTACCTCGGTGAGGCCTCGGTGTAATACTCATTCCTTCGATGATAACTGCAAATCCGACTATCACCCCTGGTGAGACAAAACCGCGACTCATCAGAGAAGAGCACTTTTTGCCAGTCCTGTCTCGTCCAGTGACAGTGGGTTTGTGCCCATAAGCAACGTTGTTGCCGGTGATGTCTGGTGAGGACCTGCCTTACAACAGGCCTTCAAGCCCTCAGTCCAGCCTCTCTTAGCCTATTGCGGACAGTCTGTGCACTGATGGAGGGATTATGCATTCTTGGTGTAACTCGGGCAGTTGTTGTTGTCATCCTGTACCTGTCCCCCAGGTGTGATATTCGAATGTACCAATCCGGTGCAGGTGTTGTTACATGTGGTCTGCCACTGCGAGGATGATCAGCTGTCCGTCCTGTCTCCCTGTAGCGCTGTCTTAGGCATCTCACTGTATGGACATTGCAATGTATTGCCCTGCCACATCTGCAGTCCTCATGCCTCCTTGCAGTATGCCTAAGGCACGTTCACGCAGATGAGCAGGGACACTGGGCATCTTTCTTTTGGTGTTTTTCAGAGTCAGTAGAAAGGCCTCTTTAGTGTCCTAAGTTTTCATAACTGTGACGTTAACTGCCTACCGTCTGTATGCTGTTAGTGTCTTAACTACAGTTCCAGTGCATGTTCATTAATTGTTTATGGTTCATTGAACAAGCATGGGAAACAGTGTTTAAACCCTTTACAATGAAGATATGTGAAGTTATTTGATCTTTGAATGACAGGGTCCTGTAAAAGGGACGTTTCTTTTTTTGCTGAGTTTAGATCCTATTAAATTACTAGAAGGGGCATGTAACCCCTCAAAGTTCCAGAATGAAATAGAATGGCAGCCATATTGATCAGGGAGAAATGCAAACTAGTCTAATTGGAATTAAAGACAGTAGAGGCATAGTCCTGATTGTACTTATGCAAGAAAATAGAAGTAAACCATATGATACATCAGAAATTGTGAGTGTTATTACATTACACAATATCAGTACTTGTTGCATTTAAGTCTTATCATCAACTGATTTCAGCCAGTGTATGGCTTTGGATTGACTGCATTGTTTAAATGGAATGTTGGCATTTAACATTTGAAATAAAAACTGTCTGGCTAGCTAGCTAACAAACATATAGTGCAGATCAACTCTTCAAATTCATTAGTTTACACAATATCATATCACAGCACTGCAAACCATGGTTGACCAACTCCCTGACCAAAATAGATACTTTTATCCTATCACAAGGTTCATGTCCATTCTATTATCCTAATTCATAATTCTATGGGCCCAACTCTCTGAAAATAATTGGGGTGGCAGGTAGCTTCGTGGGTAGAGTGTTGGGACAATACCTGCAAGGTTGCTGGATCGAATCCTCAAGCTGACAAGGTAAAAATCTGTTGTTCTGCTCCTAAACTGTTCCCTGGAAGGCTGTAATTGTAAATAATATATTTCTTAACTGACTTGCCTAGTTAAATAAAGTCAACATTTAAAGACATAGGGCTGGAGCTGGGGCCAAGAAACCCATAAGGAGACATACCTCAGCCCTGACCCCCTGCTCTCCAAGGTATCTCCCCTGTGCAGCATTCTTATTCAACTCCAAACTGACAGTGTTTTTAATCTTTTCTTTGCTTCTCTCCTGGAGATTGGGGGAACAAAAATCAATACTGTGTGTCAGACGATCTAGCAGGCTGTGAATTACAGGCCCTGGACTCTGCGGCTGCTAAGTCAAAAATGGCACCCTATTCCCTATATAGTGCACTATACACTATATACACATTGGGCTCTGGTCAATAGTACTGCACTATATAGGGAATAAGGTGCCATTTGGGATGAAGCCTACCTCACAACGGCGCCCCGACTTCCTGGACAGCCTTGAGCACAGAACCATGGGAGGATCATCAGAGAGAAGCGAGGGGAGAGGGAGGTCACGCTAGGGTTCAAGCCAGGACCACAGACGCCCAGGCATGGTATTTACTGAGAGAGCCACTAAAATGAGAAATAATTTCCGTCTGGCTCCGCACGAAAGGCATCAGGGGAGCCTATTTTTCTTGTTTTACAAAAAACAACAGTGGCCTCTTGGTCGGTTTCTCTCCCCCACACTTCTCTCTCTACCTCTCTCACTCTCCTGCTCTCTCTTCCGCTCTCTCTCTCTCTCTCTCTCCCTTCCCTAGGCTGACTCCCTCCCTTTATAGTGAGTGATATATTTGGCGAACCTGCCCACACTACAAATCTGAGTGGAGAACATATCGACACCCAGGTCTGTCATTATGCGTTAATCACGCTGCTGACGTACATTTAAATCCTGCCTCTCGCTGGCGGTCAACCAAGCTACATAAATGACCTCACATAAATCTACTGGGACGGAACCAAGACATCTAGTATTATTTTTTTTTTAAAATATTTTGCTAACTCACACAAAATGACACAAATCTTAGGCTACATAGATTACCACATGCCTTTTTGATGGAGACTGTGAATTAAAAAAATGTAACTGCTGCATAACCTTAATAACACATAATACGTCATTCAGTTTATTATGAGCAAACATATTAGTGAGAAACACTCTAAATAAGCTCTTAATAGTAGTATGCTATCATTAGAAGATCCAATCCAAGATGGCGTAGCAGTCAGAAGTCTTTGTCTGTATATATATTTTTATATATTTTTCTTCACATTCTTTTTAATATTTTTCCTAAACCTCAACTTCAAAATACTCTCCTGCAGCCCGCCTCACCCAACCTGTTATTTTTTCTAAAGTATTTCCATTTACCTCCGAATTGGAATACCTCAACTGCAGCTAGCTAGCTAACTAGCTACCAGCCCTCAGTCAGCTAACCACTGCTAGCGGTCATCTAGCCCTGCTCAATATGCCTGAACCAACCATGTTGTTCCACCTCCCACATATGCGATAACATCACCTAGTTTAAACGTCTCTAGAGACTATATCTCTCTCATCATTACTCAATGCCTAGGTTTACCTCCAATGTACTCTCTTCCTACCATACCTTTGTCTGTACATTATTCCTTGAATCTATGCTATCGTGCCCAGAACCCTGCTCCATTTACTTTCTGTTCCGAACGTGCTAGACGGCCAGTTCTTATAGCCTTCAGCCTTCAGCCGTACCCTTATCCTACTTCTCCTCTGTTCCTCTGGTGATGTAGAGATTAATCCAGGTCCTGCAGTGCCTTGCTCCACTCCTACTCCCCAGGTGCTCTCATTTGTTGACTCCTGTAACCGTAAAAGCCTTGGTTTCATGCATGTTAACATTAGAAGCCTACTCCCTAAGTTTGCTTTAATCACTGCTGTAGCACATTCCTCCAACCCGGATGTCTTAGCCGTGTCTGAATCCTGGTTTAGGAAAACCACCAAAAACCCCAAAACTTCCATCCCTAACTATAACATTTTCTGCCAAGATAGAACTGCCAAAGGGGGCGGTGTTGCAATCTACTAAAGAGATAGCCTGCAGAGTTCTATCTTTACTATCCAGGTCTGTACCAAAACAATTCGAGCTTCTACTCCTAAAAATTCACCTTTCCAGAAACAAGTCTCTCACCGTTTCCGCTTGCTATAGACCACCCTCTGCCCCCAGCTGTGCGCTGGACACCATATATTAATTGATTTCCCTCCATCTATCTTCTGAGCTCCTGCTGCTAGGTGACCTAAACGGGGACATGCTTAACACCCCAGCCATCCTACAATCTAAGCTACAAATTATCAATGAACCTACCAGGTACAACCCCAAATCTGTAAACATGGGCACCCTGATAGAAATCATCCGAACTAACTCGCCCTCCAAATACACCTCTGCTGTTTTCAACCAAGATCTCAGCGATCACTGCCTCATTGCCTGCATCCGTAATGGGTCTGTGGTCAAACGACCACCCCTCATCACTGTCAAACGCACCCTAAAACACTTCAGCGAACAGGCCTTTCTAATCGACTTGGCCAGGGTATCCTGGAATGACACTGACCTCATCCCGTCAGTAGAGGGTGCCTGGTTATTCTTTAAAAGAGCCTTCCTCACCATCTTAAATAAGCATGCACCATTCAAGAAATGTAGAACCAGGAATAGATATAGCCCTTAGTTCACACCAGACCTGCCTGCCCTTGACCAGCACAAAAATATCCTGTGTCGTTCTGCATTTGCATTGAATAGCCTCCGTGATATGAAACTTTTCAAGGAAGTTAGGAACCAATATACACAGGCAGTTAGGAAAGCCAAGGCTAGCTTTATCAAACAGAAATGTGTATCCTGTAGCACAAACTCAAAAACGTTCTGGGACACCGTCAAGTCTATGGAGAATAAGAGCACCTTATTAACACTGTCACTACCAATACATCCACAATAATTGAGAATTTCAATAAGCGTTTTTCTACGTCTGGCCATGCTTTCCACCTGGCTACCCCTACCCCGGTCAACAGCCCTGCGCTTCCCACAGCAACCAAACCTCCCCAACTTATCCTTCACCCAAATCCAGATTGCTGATTTTCTGAAAGAGCTGCAAAATCTGGACCCCTACAAATCAGCCGGGCTAGACAATCTGGACCCTCTGTAAAATGATCTGCCGAAATTGTTGCAACCCCTATTACTAGCCTCTTCAACCTCTCTTTCGTATCGTCTGAGATTCCCATAGATTGGAAAGCTGCCAATGCGACCCTTTTCAAAGGGGATACACTCTAGACCCAAACTCCTACAGACCTATATCTATCCTACCCTGCCTTTCTATGGTCTTTCTAAAGCCAAGTTAACAACAGATTACCGACAATTTCGCATCTCACCGTACCTTCTCCGCTATGCAATCTGGTTTCAGAGCTGGTCATGGATGCACCTCAGCCATGCTCAAGGTCCTAAATGATATCATAACCACCATCGATAAGAGACATTACTGTGAGGCCGTATTCATCGACCTGGCTAAGGCTTTCGACTCTGTCAATCACCGCATTCTTATTGGCAGACTCAACAGCCTTGGTTTCTCAAATGATTGCCTCGCCTGGTTCACCAACTAATTCTTCAATAGAGTTCAGTCTGTCAAATTGGAGGGCCTGTTGTCCGGACCTCCGGCAGTCTCTATGGGGGTGCCACAGGGTTCAATTCTCGGGCTGACTCTCTTCTCTGTATACATCAATGATGTCGCTCTCGCTGCTGGTGATTCTTTGATCCACCTCTACGCAGTAGAGCTTTTAGTAGTCAGTTTTTCCTTATATACAGTATCATAATTAATAAAAGGGGGGACCTGATCTTAGATCAACATTAGTCATTGTGAATATGGGCCAACACTCCTTTATTCAGGATAGAATAATTCCGCTCAGTCTAACATTATTTCTTGGAGAGGGTTGGTCACTGTCATGTCTAGGAGCAGTGCCATGTGGAGATAGCATCTCATAAAAACCCTTCTCTGCCTATAACCAACCTGTCAGCCAAGGCAGAGACTGAGATTATCATCTATGATAGCTCCTCTGTAGGCAACACTGGATTCTAGCCTGATTCCCGAACAGTTTCTGATGTTTGGGTATGGCAATGACCATAAGAGTTTACAAGACAGTACTGTACAAACAGATCAGGGATCCAGGCTAAACACCTCAACTCCAGGCTGAACCACTGAATATTTCCTGTTCTTTCTTTTTCAACACGCCATGTCATTTTGAACCTGATCTCACTCTAACATTTCAATTGCTTGTCAAAACAACCGTCAGGTGTGGGGCTGGGCTAGAGTAATACGATTTAATATGTTTCTTTGGCCGCCAAAAATAATGCCTGATTCATTTGTGCTTGAGAGTCAGAGCCTAAGCACCGAGATCGATATGTGTGCGGTCACATGCCAATACCAGGCTGAGTGAGTAATTAGCCAATGTGGTCCAGCGATCATTAGCAGACCTGATGGGTGTGTGTGTGTGTGTGTGTGTGTGTGTGTGTGTGTGTGTGTGTGTGTGTGTGTGTGTGTGTGTGTGTGTGTGTGTGTGTGTGTGTGTGTGTGTGTGTGTGTGTGTGTGTGTGTGTGTGTGTGTGTGTGTGTGTGTGTGTGTGTGTGTGTGTGTGTGTGCCAATTAAGTTGCTGGGGCTAAAGCTGCCAGGAAAATATCACTACCTCCCTCCAATCCAAATAAATGGACAGGGCTTCCCTTTAAAGGCCTTGTGATCATTCCCAAATGGTACCCTATTCCCTTTAAAGTGCACTACTTTTAGGGAATAGGGTGCCATTTGGGATTTAATCCTTATGTGGAGCGATAAAGCAATAGATCAGTGGGAATTGGGTAACATGCTCAAATAAGTTTACTAACCAACAGCAAAACAATCACAAAGTCAACACACAGCCTCTCCAGATGTATTGATGGAATTATAAAACAGCTCATTCATTTGCAAGTGGAATATTAATTGCTGTGAAGATTGAGGTAGCTAGCTATAAATATCCCCTGACTGGCTGATTCCTCTGTGAGGATCACACAGAAACACACACAGAGAGAGAGAGCATAGTTATTCTCTAACAGTTTGTTGTGACAGAGTTATGACAGTGTTTACTGGCAGTCTATGGGACTAATGTTCTCTAATGAACAGTAGCATCACAGGGATCAGAGGAGAGTTTCACATTTAAAAGTAATTCTAAAAATGATTAATCTATCAATTATACGGTGTATTAAAAGCATCCAGTTCCTTATTACTGAATTGTTGATTCCCTGATAGAGAGTGTAATTTAACAGAACAGGCTTTTGTTTGTTTGAGTGAAATAACTCAATTCTAACTACTCCACAACATCTGTCTCAGGCAGAGAAATACCTGAGATGATGATGATTATAAGATCAATTTAGCTGAGAATGATTAAGTGCAACAGTAATCATTTTAGCAGCACTTTCTTTCATTACAGTCGGGCTCCAGAAATATACTGCACTTGTGACATTGCTCAATAACAACGTCAAGGTTAGGACAGAGCCAGGGCACAACGCTTCATTAGAAAAAAGGTGAAGGACCTAAAGTAATCAAATCACTGTGTAGGTTACTTGAGAGAAAAAATTAAGCAAGAACCGGAGTTGCATGCTGTAAGAGCAGTGACGGCAATGACTTGTAATCTACATTATACTGTATCATGTCCACATTATATGACTGCATTCTTTGTGTGCTTTTAAATATGAACGGTAATACAATGAGGTGAAAAGTATCCAGCATGCTGCCATTCAAAACAACAGCAGGTTGGTTTTCTGTACAAACAGCTTCAGGGTTTATATTTTACAGCTGCTGTAACATGCATCACACTTCTCTCCTCCAGCCTCCTGCCACCAGACCATTACCTCTGCCCTTGCCAGAACAAACAGGCTGCCGTACCAAATGACACCCTATTCCTTATATGGGTGATTCTACAGAAGTGTTGTATTGCTGTCCCACCCCAAAAAAAATGTATGTAACTAAACAGTTGTTTCCAAATTTAGGAAATTGATTTACATTATGATATGTTCTTACTCAATCCAAGGCTATAACAAACATGTTATTAAATTAATATAGTACAAAGTTATTGTTTATACACCTACACTACACACCTACATTTCAAATGAGTGAATTTGGCTATTTCAGCCACACCCGTTTCTGACAAGTTGTATAAAATTGAGCACACAGCCATGCAATCTCCATAGCCACACATTGGCAGTGGAGCCCGTACTGAAGAGCTTAGTTACTTTCAACGTGGCACCGTCATAGGATGCCACCTTTCCAACAAGTAAGTTCATCAAATTTCTGCCCTGCTAGTGCTACCCCAGTGCTGTTATTGTGAAGTGGAAAGTTCTAGGAGCAACAACGGCTCAGCCGTGAAGTGGGAGGCCACACAAGCTCACCGAATGGGAGCGCCGAGTGCTGAAGCGCATAGCGTGTAAGCGAGGTCCATACAGAAATGGTTTGTTGAGATTGGCATGGAAGAATTTGAATGGCCTGCACTGAGCCCTGACTTCAACCTCATAGAACACCTTTAGGATGAAATGCCGACTGCAAGCCAGGCTTAATCACCCAACATCAGTGCTCGACCTCATCAATGCTATTGTGGCTGAAAGGAAGCAAGTCCCCACAACAATGTTCCAACATCTGGTGGAAAGCCTTCCCAGACGAGTGGAGGCTGTTATAGAATTATAGCAGCAAGGGGGGACCATCTCCATATTAATGCCAGTATGATTTTTGAATGAGATGTTCGACGAGCAGGTATCCACATAATTTTATTCATGTACTGTATTTCTATTGAAAGGTGGCTGTCCAAATGTCTGAAAATAAAGCAATTCATTTTGATAAAAATCTTAACCCTATTATTTCAAAATAATATTTTGTGTTGTTATATGATTACATTTTAAGATACTGATCTAATTATTTGTTATTTTATTTTTAAACAACTTACGCAGTGGTCTAATACACTGCATCTCAGTGCAAGACGCGCCACTGCAGTACCTGGTTCAAATCCAGGCTACATCACATTCGGCCGTGATTGGGAGTCCCATAGGGCAGCGCACAATTGGCCCAGCATCATCCAGGTTTGGCCCGGGTAGGCCGTCATTGTTTGCGTCCTACCTGACAGGTCGCTCCTACCAGGTGGCGTGGCGAGAATCTGTCTCCTCACCACGCGCTCTCACCACTGGTGTCCCCCAGGGCTCTGTTCTAGGCCCTCTCTTATTCTCGCTATACACCAAGTCACTTGGCTCTGTCATAACCTCACATGGTCTCTCCTATCATTGCTATGCAGACGACACACAATTAATCTTCTCCTTTCCCCCTTCTGATGACCAGGTGGCGAATCGCATCTCTGCATGTCTGGCAGACATATCAGTGTGGATGACGGATCACCACCTCAAGCTGAACCTCAGCAAGACGGAGCTCCTCTTCCTCCCGGGAAGGACTGCCCGTTCCATGATCTCGCCATCACGGTTGACAACTCCATTGTGTCCTCCTCCCAGAGCGCTAAGAACCTTGGCGTGATCCTGGACAACACCCTGACGTTCTCAACTAACATCAAGGCGGTGTCCCGTTCCTGTAGGTTCATGCTCTACAACATCCGCAGAGTACGACCCTGCCTCACACAGGAAGCGGCGCAGGTCCTAATCCAGGCACTTGTCATCTCCCGTCTTGATTACTGCAACTCGCTGTTGGCTGGGCTCCCTGCCTGTGCCATTAAACCCCTACAACTCATCCAGAACGCCGCAGCCCGTCTGGTGTTCAACCTTCCCAAGTTCTCTCACGTCACCCCGCTCCCCCGCTCTCTCCACTGGCTTCCAGTTGAAGCTCGCATCCGCTACAAGACCATGGTGCTCGCCTACGGAGCTGTGAGGGGAACGGCACCTCAGTACCTCCAGGCTCTGATCAGGCCCTACACCCAAACAAGGGCACTGCGTTCATCCACCTCTGGCCTGCTCGCCTCCCTACCACTGAGGAAGTACAGTTCCCGCTCAGCCCAGTCAAAACTGTTCGCTGCTCTGGCCCCCAATGGTGGAACAAACTCCCTCACGACGCCAGGACAGCGGAGTCAATCACCACCTTCCGGAGACACCTGAAACCCCACCTCTTCAAGGAATACCTAGGATAGGGTAAGTAAGGGTAAGTAATCCTTCTCACCCCCTTCTCCCCCCCAACAAGATTTAGATGCAAGTGGCTGTTCCACTGGTTGTCATAAGGTGTATGCACCAATTTGTAAGTCGCTCTGGATAAGAGCGTCTGCTAAATGACTTAAATGTAAATGTAAATGTAAATAATAATTTGTTCTTACCTGACTTGCCTAGTTAAATTTTAAAAATGCATTTAAAAAATGCACAGCGTGGTAAGTGTTCATGTTATTTATTGGAACAGAAACATTGAAGAAAATAACAAAGAGAGTGAAACGAAAACGAAACAGTCCTGTAAGGTGCAGCAACAGAAAACAACTACCCAAAAACACAAGTGGGAACAGGCTACCTAAGTATGGTTCTCAATCAGAGACAACGATTGACAGCTGCCTCTGATTGGGAACCATAAGAGGCCAAACATAGAAATAGACAAACCAGACACACAACATAGAATGAACAACATAGAATTCCCACCCCAACTCACGCCCTGACCAAACCAAAATAGAGACATAAAAAAGGAACTAAGGTCAGGATGTGACAGTACTCCCCCCCCAAAGGTGCGGACTCCGGCCGCAAAACCTAAACCTATAGGGGAGGGTCTGGGTGGGCATTTCACCGCGGTGGTGGCTCTGGTGCGGAACATAGACCCCACTCCACCTTAGTTTTGGCCCACTGAGGTGGCGCCTCAGGAGTGGCGACCCTCGCAGGTGGGAGACTCCGGCGGCGCCGGACAGGCAGGAGACTACGGCGGTGCCGGACAGACGGGAGCGTGAAGGGCGTCTCCGGCGGCACCGGAGTGAAGGGCGACTCCGGCGGCTCCGGACAGGAAGGCGGCTCTGGGCTGCTCCGGAAAGGAGGGCGGCTCTGGCGGCTCCAGACAGGAGGGCGGCTCTGGCGGCTCCGGACAGGAGGGCGGCTCTGGCGGATCCGGACTGGAGGGAGACTTGGTTCTGGGAGCAGGCACAGAACTCACCAGGCTGGGGAGACATACAGGCGGCCTCTTCCTTGGCTGAGGCACCGGATAAACAGGGCCATGGAGGCGCACTGGCGGTCTCGACCGCATAGCTGCCCTCCCCATTCTGGCTGGATGCCAGCTTCCACCCGGAAAATGCGGGACGCTGGCACCGAGCACACCGGCCTGTGAATACTCGGCCGAGACACAGTGAGCATCACCCCATAGCACGGGGCCTGACCTGTCACCTGCTCGCCCTGATAAGCATGGGGAGTGGGCTCAGGTCTCCAACCTGGCTCTGCCACACTCCCCATGTGCCTCCTCTCGGGCTTCCTTGCCAGCCGTGTTCCCTCGTACCGCTGGTTCCCTTCTCCTCCTGCCTCCGCTCTCCTGGCTGCCTCCACCTGTTCCCATGGGAGGCGATCCCTTCCAGCCAGGATCTCCTCCCATGTGTAGGATCCCTTCCCCTCCAGAATGTCCTCCCATGTCCATTCCCCCTTTTTACCACGCTGCTTGGTCCGTTGGTGGTGGGTAGTTCTGTAACGGTTTTCTTCCTCTTCTGACGAGGAGTATGAAGAATCGGACCAATGCGCAGCGTGGTAAGTGTTCATGTTATTTATTGGAACAGACACACTAAACAAAATAACAAAGAGAGTGAAACAAAAACGAAACAGTCCTGTAAGGTGCAGCAACACAAAACAGAAGTCAACTACCCACAAACACAGGTGGGAACAGGCTACCTAAGTATGGTTCTCAATCAGAGACAACGATTGACAGCTGCCTCTGATTGTCAACCATACCAGGCCAAACACATAGAAATACACCACACAGAACAAAACATAGAATGCCCGCCCCAACTCACGCCCTGACCAAACCAAAATATAGACATAAAAAAGGAACTAAGGTCAGGACGTGACAAAAGGGTAGGAAGCATGAGTTTTTATTCACCAATGTAAGAACACAGTGTCGTCAAAGACTTAATAACTGGAGGGATAGGAGGGACGCTATGTGCGACTGACGTGTTTTCCGTTTGCTCCCGTGGTATTCTTAAAGTTTTGTGAATTTTGCAGCAGAACCGTATTTATTTTCCAATATTCATTTGGTGATCCCTTTCCGTAAAAACCAAGACTACTTTGCTTCCGAATGTCAGCATGTCGACCAAACATAAGGCCAAAAGCATGACTTTGAGAAAACCCGGCCTACAAGACCCACTCTCATCACCGCCCTCTCCTGAGTCTGAGGGCCCGGGGACGCACACTTTACCCGGGGGTGCGGCTTGGCCTGGCGGCGCTGAAATGAACATTCTCGAGACCATCAAACTACTACGCTCTGAGATAGTTGAAATGAAAACACAGGTGGTTGCTACGATTGAGGCCAGAATACAGGAGGTTTCTGATACTTTAAAAGCAGATTTAACCATCCTGCGGAACGAGACTGTGCCAGCAATCACATTACTCAAAACAACAACTGCGTCACACACTACAACGATTGCAGCACTGGAGACCTCCGCTACTAATGTCTCCGACTTAACTCCATCCCTGGAGGCTGAAGTTAAACGCCTAGCTGCAGATTTGAAAAAGGTGAAGGAGAGCTGTGTGAGTTTAGAGGGAGTCTCCCGCCGCAATAATCTGAGACTTGAATCGGTCCCAGAGTCAGCGGAAATGCATCGCACCACGGATTTAGTTTCAGGGCTGCTGAAGGATGTTCTTGCCTTAGATGAAAAGCTGATCGAGCCCACCGGTCGCTGCGCCCAAAGCCCCGGGATGGGGAGAGGCCCCGTGACATAATTCTTCGAGTGCACTTTTTTCATTTTTCAATACCACTCTGAGCTTTCAAGGACAGAGCTTCTCCATCTACCAGGACTACTCCCCCACTGTTTCCAGGCAGCGTGCAGCTTTCGGACAGGCCAAACGAGTACTTCGGGACCATCCAAGTGTGAAGTATGGACTGCGATTCCCGGCCCGTTTATGGATATCTCATGAGGGTAAAGACTACACATTTGAATCTCCGGATGAGGCTATGGCTCACATTCAACGTCACATCAAAGAAGTCTTGAACATGCTCACAGTTCAGCAACTGTTGCTTGCGAACTGTGGATAGTAAGTAACCCACCTGTGGTACAATTATGTTTAGATATAACAGGCTAGTCTTGTATAGTTGGCGAAACTATTCAGGCTTATTTGATGTGATCTAATGTTTTGATCATCTAGTGTGCGTGCCTTACAAGCATTCAGTCATTTTAATTGAATTGTATTAAGGTTTTACTTAACTCCTGTGTTTCTAGGCTGTCTCGCTCACCTATTTAGTTTGTTTACACAGTGTCTCAGTGACTCAAAATATTTTTGGTTATTTGTTTACTGCATCCGTTTGCATTGACCCAGTAAACAGTAAATGTCTCCCGAGGCTACACGGTTTTTGGGGTCACACTTTAATTTGAAAAGTTTTGAGCGTCATTTATGCCCAGCAAACGTTCAACGTTGCGCACACGTAGTTTTTTGGTATTAGTTGTAAGCTGTCTCAGCGTCAACTAGACTACTATTATAATTACTATTACTTTTGATTGTCTTACTACGATTTCCTTACTTCAAATTAAATTTTTGGCTGAGAGCCTTTATACATTTGATTTATTTTCTCTCTCAATGCCTGTTATAAGACTGGGAATACAATTATATACATCTACTAGTGGTGCTTTTGTCATTCCGTTTGCATATGGGATTCGCCTTTTTTTTATTTGAAAAAAATACATACAAAGCTTTCTTTTTGCTGCTTGATCCACTAACAAAACACGACTTTAAAGAGTGGGACTGTGGGTTTAGGTTTAAGACCGCACTCTCACAGACATAATGTGCGAAGAGAACATGTTCTATTTAGGCTTGTACCTCGTTTGGGGAGGTATTATTGTCTGGGATGGGGGGCAGGTTGAATTGTTCAGTTCTAATGTTGTCATTCTGTCTTTTTAGTTTTTTTTTCTGTACTTTTTCCAAACATTTTCCACCGTACATTATTACTCTGGGACAAGTTATTCTGGGGGTTTTGGGTGCTCATTGCTTTTCCATTCTATGCTCTAATGACAGGGTTGAATAACGGGAATGCCCAGAGGGGCCGAAATAATGCGATCAAGTACATTTCATGGAACACAAAAGGGGTTAATAACCTGGTGAAGCGTAAGCGGGTGTTGACACACTTAAAGAGTTTAAATGCAAATATTGCATTTCTACAAGAGACTCACTTGAGGACTGGTGAGCATTTTAGGATGCGTAAGGCCTGGGTTGGTCAAGTGTTCCACTCAAACTTTCATAGTAAATCAAGAGGTGCTGCTATTCTGGTTGATAAAGCTACTCCCTTTGTAGCTTCTGAGGTTATTGCTGATCCTAAGGGACGATACGTCATAGTAACCGGTGAACTGTTTTCTACCCCTGTTGTTTTGGCTAGTGTTTATGCTCCCAATTGGGATGACACAAGTTTAATTTCTTCCTTTCAGTCTGCTATTCCCAATTTAGATTATCATTTGTTGATTTTTTTGTAAATTGTCCCCAGTTCTTGACAAGTCCTCACAAACAAATACAGGCCCATCTAAAATGTGCCCTACTTATTCATCCTTTCTTCATAAATATGCTATGTTTGAGGCCTGGCGTTTCCTACATCCTACAGATAGACAGTATTCCTTTTATTCTCATGTTCATCAAACATACTCCCGGATTGATTACTTCTTTTTGGACAAAAAACGTCTGCCTAACCTTCGGCAGTGTACTTACGAGAGTATTGTTATCTCTGACCATTCACCATTAGTGCTTGAACTAGAGTTTCCCCAGCGACCTCCTATGTGTTATCAATGGCATCTCAACCCCCTTTTACTCTCAGATAAGGAGTTTGTCAATTTCATTTCTTCTGAAATCACCTTATTCCTAGAAACTAATTCAACATCAGGTATGTCCTGCTCTACCATATGGGAGTCTCTCAAGGCATACCTATGTGGCCAAATGATTTCTTATACAGCCAACCAAAACAGAGTTCACTCCCAGCGACTTCGGGACCTGAGCGAGTCCATAGCCACATTGGATGAGAAATATGCTACGGATCCTTCCTCTGATCTGCATAAAGAGCGCCAACTACTCCAATCTGAATTTGATGAGCTTTCTACCAGGCAAGCTGAACAGTTACTCTTGCGAGCTCGATACAAAGTCTATGAACAAGGCGACAAGGCCAGTAAACTCCTTATGCATCAGAGCCGTAAATCTGAGGCCTCACGTTTAATCCCACAAATAAGGACCCCGTCTGGTGCCACCACAGTTATACATAAAGATATCAATGATCAATTTAAACAATTTTACTCTGCTCTATACACCTCTGAATCCCCTCAAGACCCTTTGCTGATTGACTCCTTCTTTAATGGCTTGAATATGCCTTCAATTGATACAGACTCCCATGACTGTCTAAAAGAACAATTTACACTTGAGGAGATTGCAACAGCAGTGTCCGCAATGAAAAGTGGTAAATCACCGGGTCCGTACGGTTTTCCAACCGAATTTTACAGGACGTTTCCTGGTCTGCTTTGCCCATTCTTGTCTCGACTATTTGCAGAGTGCCTTAATACTTCAAAGCTACCGCCTAGTCTTTATCAGGCTTCAATTTCATTACTACTAAAGAAAAACAAAGACCCCCTGGAATGTGGATCCTATCGCCCAATCTCGCTTTTAAAATGTGATTACAAAATCCTAGCTAAGCTTTTAGCCATCCGTATGGAAGGCTTGCTGCACCAAGTAATACACTCTGACCAGACTGGCTTTGTGAGAAATAGGCATTTATTTTTCAATATTAGGCGCCTTATGAATATACTGTACTCCCCAGTGTCGGAGGACCCGGAGGTGGTGGTCTCACTTGATGCCGAAAAAGCGTTTGACCGCGTTGAGTGGGATTACCTAACAGCTGCCCTTTATAGATTTGGCTTTGGCCCCAAATTCATTGCGTGGATAAAGATTCTTTATTTTTCCCCCATGGCTTCAGTATGGACTAATAACTTGTCCTCTGACTATTTTCCCTTGCACCGCGGATCAAGACAGGGTTGTCCACTCTCCCCCTTGTTGTTTGCTTTGGAAATCAAGCCTCTCGCCATTGCACTAAGCTCTAATGATGCCATTCAAGGTATAATCAGGGTGGGCTGGGAGCAGAAAGTCTCGCTATATGCTGATGACCTCCTTTTGTTTATCTCCAACCCCGATACCTCATTGCCACGTGCCCTATCTGTTCTTAAAAAGTTTGGATCAATCTCAGGGTACAAGCTGAATCTAGGCAAGAGTGTGCTTTTTCCGGTAAACAAGGCTGCTTTAAAGTGCTCTTTTACAAGTTCTCAGTTTAGGATTGTCCAGGATCAATTCACCTACTTGGGAGTAAAAGTGACAAGGAAATATTCAAATTTGTTTCAGGAAAACTTTGTTGCTCTAGCAGACAGCTTGAAACAATCTTTTACTTTTTGGAATTTGCTACCCCTTTCTCTTATCGGAAAGATTAATGTCATTAAAATCAATGTGTTGCCCACATTTTTATATTTATTTCAATGTTTATCCATTTTTATTCCAATTTTTTTTTCTATTTCACTGGATCAAACATTCATGCATTTTATTTGGGATGGCAAGACACCACGGATTGGTAGAAAACATTTACAGAAGCCTAGGTCATTGGGGGGTTTAGCTCTACCAAATTTTCAGACATACTACTGGGCTGCAAATTTCAGAGCCGTTCTGTACTGGCTGCAGACTGATCCTACTGGCCCTAGACCACTCTGGGTCCAGATGGAGTCTGAATCGTGTAAACCTGCAGCACTTTCCTCTGTGTTGTGCTCGTCTCTCCCAGTGTCCCTAGGCAAAAGATGTGTCAACCCAATTGTAAAAGCAGTCTCTTAAAATTTGGAATCAGTTCCGTTTAGCCTTTAGCCTCTGAGGCTTTTCTCTATCAGGCCCAATCAATCAGAACATTTTATTTCCTCCATCTTTGAATGATGGGGCTTTTGGCATTTGGCACTCACTAGGCCTCTCCTCGCTAGCCCAATTATTCTTTGATGATACATTTGCCACTTTTTCTCAGCTGCAGGAAAAGTTCAATCTCCCCCAATCCCACTTTTTCCGCTATCTCCAGACTAGAAACTTTGTCAGAGCTAACACACCTGGATTTCCCAATAGGCCTGCGAATACAGCTATAGAGAGCATCTTGGAGTTGAACAAGCTTCCTAGGGGCGCAATTTCAGATGTATATGCAATCATTCATGACTTACAGAACCCTTCTTTGGTGCCTTTAAAGACTCGATGGGAAAAGGATTTGGGGGAGGAACTTGGGGAAGACGCCTGGGAATCTGTGCTGCACAGGGTGCACTCGTCCTCTTTTAGCACTAGACACAGCCTCATTCAATTCAAGGTGGTTCACCGTATCCACTGGTCGGGGGCCAAACTTGGAAGAATATTCTCTGATTTTGATCCTACCTGTGTCAGATGTAAAGTGGAACTAGCCACACTGTTGCATATGTTTTGGGGCTGTCATAAACTGTCAGGCTTCTGGGAATTAATATTTAAATGTTTCTCTGATATATATGACACTGTTATAGATCCGTCTCCCCTTACAGCCCTTTTTGGAGTACTGCCCATAGGTACCCCCCTATCAAGAATCCAGTCGGACACTGTTGCTTATACAACTCTTTTAGCTAGACGGCTAATACTACAGAACTGGAAGATGGCAGCTCCCCCATCTTATAAATATTGGGTGAGAGATGTGTTGTGCTCTCTGAAACTAGAAAAAATTCAATTCAATTCACGTGGGAACCCCAAACTGTTTAATGAGGCTTGGGCTCCATTCCGGTCTTACTTTAAACAGTCCATCCTCTGATGGCATTCCAATTAAAACTAAAATAAGTCTGTATTTGACCCCCCTGTGACTTAAGGGTTGAAGGAGCTTCTCTTTGTGTTTTTGCTGGGGGGGCATTAAGGTCCATGTGCTTATTGATTGTGATCCGCGGATGCCTTGTTCATCTTGCCCGGGCAGAGACTGAAGTGTGAGCTTGTTTTTCACCGTTATTTTTACATTTTGTTCACGCCTTCATGAATAATCATTCTATTTTTTATTTTTTTTATTTTAAAGCATTGTAAACTTTATTTTTGGTCGGAGTGGATGGACGGTCTGTGGCCATGACTGTCTGTGAGTGGTTACATTTCTCCACCCTTATCCCTTGACTGTTTACAGGAACAATGGTGAGGTGTTTGCTCTGTCCCTGTACTATAGATTGCCCTTTAACCTCTGTAGCCTTCTGCCTGGTGTGTTTAACTTGTATAAAGTATGGTATCTTTAAAGCTATTTTTTTATTTGTATTTTTATTTGTATTTTTTTTCTAGTTGAGTATATTATTTATATTGCTTTGTCTTGTCTGTGTGTGTGTGTGTGTGTGTGTGTGTGTGTGTGTGTGTGTGTGTGTGTGTGTGTGTGTGTGTGTGTGTGTGTGTGTGTGTGTGTGTGTGTGTGTGTGTGTGTGTGTAAAACTTAATAAACAGAGTTTAAAAAAAGACTTAATAACTGAGTTGTAGTCACTATCTAGTTACCTATAACAACAAACATAGTTATATTTGAGCGTTTTTCCATATTTATTAACTTATTTCCAGATATTTTCGGAACCATTCACAATGTACTATTTCTCAACTTCATATGGATAACTGCTGCTACCTAGCTAGTTCCAGCTGGCTAACATTAGCTACTGGCCATGCTAGCATGTAATTACATGCTAAGTGCTGTTACAGACCAAGTGCTGTTGCTGGTGAGCTGAGTGTTGTAATAAGTTTCCGTCGTTCGTAGCTAGTGCAGTAATAATGTATTTTTAATAAGTGTCACTTCGGAACATCTAATATATCAAGAAATATGTACGGTACTGTTTTGGGACTAAAACGTTTGCTGGGATGTACTTCTGCCCAACTGAAAGATAAAAAACCATATGTTAGCTGTGGGGATTCTTTAATGTCCAAAATACGTAAAAATTGTCCAACGGAAACTATTGACACCATAGAGATATATAGAGGTCTCATCTTTGCATCTATGCCATTATGGAGTCTGTGATAGCACGGGCAGTGCCATTAAAGTTGCATGCACCATACACCAACTGAGCTACAGAGGACTACAATGTGGGTAGTGGCCAAGTGCACACTTCAGGAAAAAGTGTAGAGTATTAAGATGTATAGCCAGCAGGGGTCTCCAACCCTCCAAGAACCCAAACATTGACATCTATTTGGCCAAAACTTAGTACTGTGCTCTACTGTACTTTAGTGTGCGCTACTCTACTGTGCTCGCCACAGGAGTCGCTAAAGCACAATGAGACAAGGATATCCCTACCGACCAAACCCTCCCTAACCCGGACAACGCTAGGCCAATTGTGCGTTGACCCATGGACCTCTCAGTCGCGGCCGGCTGCAACAGAGCCTGGGCTCGAATACAGAGTCTCTGGTGGCACAGCTAGCACTGTGATGCTGTGTCCTAGACCACTGCGCCACCCGGGAGGACCTGGCTGGAGTCTTTGACCATTTTTAGAGCCTTCCTCTGACACCGCCTGGTATAGAGGTCCTGGATGGCAGGAAGCTTGGCCCCAGTGATGTACCGGGACGTACACACCACCCTCGTAGTGCCTTGCGGACGGAGGCCGAGCAGTTGCCATACCAGGCAGTGATGCAACCAATCAGGATGCTCTCGATTATGTAGCTCTAGAACCTTTTGCGGATCTGAGGACTCACGCCAAATCTTTTCAGTCTCCTTAGGGGGAATAGGTTTTGTCGTGCCCTCTTCACAACTGTCTTGGTGTGCTTGAACCATGTTAGTTTCTTGGTGATGTGGACACCAAGGAACTTGAAGCTGTCAACCTGCTCCACTGCAGCCGCTTCGATGAGAACGAGGGAGTGCTCGGTCCTCCTTTGTCTTGATCACATTGAGGGAGAGGTGGTTGTCCTGGCACCACATGGCCAGGTCTCTGACCTCCTCCCTATAGGCTGTCTCATCTTTATCGGTGTTGTGTCATCGGAAAACTTAATGTCGGTGTTGGAGTCGTGCCTGGCTGTGCAGTCATAAGTGAACAGCGAGTGGGACTGAGCACGCACCCCTGAGGGGCAGGCCCATGTTTTGAGGGTTAGCGTGGCGGATGTGTTGTTACCTACCCTTACCTAGTCCAGGATCCAGTTGCAGAGGGAGGTGTTCAGTCCCAGGGTCTTTAGCTTATTGATGAGGTTTGAGGGCACTATGGTGTTGAACGCTGAGCTGTAGTCAATGAATAGCATTCTCACATAGGTGTTCCTTTTGTCCAGGTGGGAAAGGGCTGTGTGGTGTGCAATAGAGATTGCATCATCTGTGGATCTGTTGGGGCGTTTTGCAAATTGGAGTGGGTCTAGGGTTTCTGGGATAATGGTGTTGATGTGAGCCATGACCAGCCTTTCAAAATACTTCATGGCTACAGACGTGAGTGCTACAGGTCGGTAGTCCTTTAGGCAGGTTACCTAAGTGTTCTTGGTGTTGCTATTACAGACTCGGACAGGGAGAGGTTGAAAATGTCAGTAAAGACACTTGCCAGTTGGTCAGCACATGCTGACCAAGTATTTGATACACTGCCAATTTGGCAGGTTTTCCTACTTGCAAAGCAAGTCTGTAATTTTTTATCATAGTACACTTCAACTGTGAGAGACTGAATCTAAAACAAAAATCCAGAAAATCACATTGGATGATTTTTAAGTAATTACCTTGCATTTTATTGCATGACATAAGTATTTGATACATCAGAAATGCAAAACTTAATATTTGGTACAGAAACCTTTGTTTGCAATTACAGAGATCGTATATTTCCTGTAGTTCTTGACCAGGTTTGCACACACTGCGGCAGGGATTTTGGCCCACTCCTCCATACAGACCTTCTCATTATCCTTCAGGTTTCGGGGCTGTCGCTGGGCAATACGGACTTTCAGCTCCCTCCAAAGATGTTCTATTGGGTTCAGGTCTGGAGACTGGCTAGGCCACTCCAGGACCTTGAGATGCTTCTTACGGAGCCACTCCTTAGTTGCCCTGGCTGTGTGTTTCGGGTCGTTGTCATGCTGGAAGACCCAGCCACAACCCTTCTTCAATGCTCTTACTGAGTGAAGGAGGTTGTTGGCCAGGATCTCACGATACATGGCCCCATCCATCCTCCCCTCAATACGGTGCAGTCGTCCTGTCCCCAGAGAATGATGTTTCCACATCCATGCTTCACGGTTGGGATGGTGTTCTTGGGGTTGTACTCATCCTTCTTCTTCCTCCAAACACGGCGAGTGGAGTTTAGACCAAAAAGCTCTATTTTTGTCTCATCAGACCACATGACCTTCTCCCATTCCTCCTCTGGATCATCCAGATGGTCATTGGCAAACTTCAGACGGGCCTGGACATGAGCTGGCTTGAGCAGGGGGACCTTGCGTGAGCTGCAGGATTTTAATCCATGACGGCGTAGTGTGTTACTAATGGTTTTCTTTGAGACTGTGGTCCCAGCTCTCTTCAGGTCATTGACCAGGTCCTGCCGTGTAGTTCTGGGCTGATCCCTCACCTTCCTCATGATCATTGATGCCCCACGAGGTGAGATCTTGCATGGAGTCCCAGACCGAAGGTGATTGACTGTCATCTTGAACTTCTTCCATTTTCTAATAATTGCACCAACATTTGTTGCCTTCTCACCAAGCTGCTTGCCTATTGTCCTGTAGCCCATCCCCGCCTCGTGGAGGTCTACAATTTTATCCCTGATGTCCTTACACAGCTTTCTGGTCTTGGCCATTGTGGAGAGGTTGGAGTCTGTTTGATTGAGTGTATGGACAGGTGTCTTTAATACAGGATACAGGTAACGAGTTCAAACAGGTGCAGTTAATACAGGTAATGAGTGGAGAACAGGAGGGCTTCTTAAAGAAAAACTAACAGGTCTGTGAGAGCCGGAATTCTTACTGGTTGGTAGGTGATCAAATACTTATGTCATGCAATAAAATGCAAATGAATTACTTAAAAATCATACAATGTGATTTTCTGGATTTTTGTTTTAGATTCCGTCTCACAGTTGAATTGTATCTATGATAAAAATGACAGACCACTACATGCTTAGGAAAACCTGCCAAATCTGCAGTGTATCAAATACTTGTTCTCCCCACTGTATAACCAGCCAGCTGTATGTTCATAGTGTTGTCGTTCAGCCATGACTCTGTGAAGCATAAGATATTACAGTTTTGCCTGTCCCGTTGGATGTTTAATCTTCCGCGTAGGTCATCTATTTTATTATCCAAAGATGACACGTTTTCTAGCAGAATGGAAGGAAGTGGGGGTTTATTAGATCGCCTCCGAATTCTCAGAAGGCAGCCTGCCCTCTGGCACCTTTTTCTCCGCCTCCTCTTCACGCAAATCACAGGGATCTGGGCCTGTTCCAGAGAAAATAGGCCTCGTCAGACTCGTTTGCGTAGGCCTCATCAGACTCAATTAAGGGAAAAAAGGATTCTGTCAGTCTGTGGTGAGTAATCGCAGTCCTGATGTCCAAAAGTTATTTTCTGTCATAAGAGACGGTAGCGGCAACATTACATTATTAACAGTACATTACGCACAAAATAAGTAAAAAAATAAGTTCCAAACAACGCATATAATCAGCAATCGGTTGGGGCGTCATCTTACCTATGTCTACCTGACATGTTGGAAGATGTGTGTGGAAGGATTGGGAGAAATAGAATACACATGTGTGGTTTTTTCAGACCCCCAATTTACAGCACTTCTGTAGAATGTGGCCAGGACCCATAGTAGTGCACTATATAGGAAATAGCGTACCATTTGGGACACATTCACAGAGAATAGAGAAAGAAGGGTGAATCCATTTGGCCTTTAATTTCAGCCACAAAAGCGTAATTGAAACTTTCTCACAGTGTTTTGCCGCTTGATTTGACACCGGACCTTTCCATTGTCACAAAATCGATAGAGGGAAGACAGGCGGGCAGGGACTAACTGGAAGAGGCTTTTGGTTTGTCATGTGGAGGGAGCATGGAGGGAGCAGAGGCGAGTGAATAGTGTTGAGGTTAAGTGATGTGTTTCTGACACTGAGTGGGCCTGGGATGCGCCACACACACTCTCTCACTCACACACGTGCACGCACACACACACACACACACACACACACACACACACACAAAGCAGCCCTCTAGCTCTCTCTAGCCTAATGGCTGGGGAAATTGCCTAGGGAGGAAGAGGAAGTGAGCTGTGTGTGTGCTTGTACATGAGCATGTGCATGTATTCGTGCGTGTGTGCCTGCTTGAGTGCGTGTGTATTCTCTTGGACATTTGACTGTCCATAAAACACAGCACAGCATCTATACATCATAATGACCTTCCAAAACTTCCCAAAATGAAAGTCAAAGCCAAACCAACACAATGGACATACCCCTGTTGTTACTGTGATTTGAGCCTGGCAATCAACCAGCTGACGCAATGATTCTTTCTCTCTCTCTCTCTCTCTCTGTCTGTCTGTCTGTGTCCAACCCTTTTGTTATGGACACTGTCTTACCAACAAATGATCCTCTTTTGTGATTTTATGTGGTTTTGGTGATTACATGTTAATCATCTCTGAATATTACATTTAGTATGAAGACTCCCATGCAGTCCCATGTAGAATGTGCAATAAAAAAGGCACAGCGTGTGATTTTATCATGTCATGGAGGTTTATCTAGAAACATGAATTCTGAAATCAACGCTTCCTCTCACTGACCTACCGATAGCACGAGACACTACCAGAACTTAATGCACTTAGGCAAATAGAGGCAGACCAGAACCATTTGGATAAGTAGGGTGCAATTACACTTGAGTATGATTTAAGGGGACCCTGTCAGAATGCACGGGAACTCAGACCTCTATTGAGGGAATGAAAATGGTCCCCGTAATGACAGAGGCAACTAGAGTGACCATTCAGGATTGACTGAGGCTCCGTCCCAAATGGCACCCTATTCCCTATATAGTGTACTACTTTTGACCAGGGTCCATGCGTGCCAATATGGCACTTGTTAGAAGTAGGTCACTATGCAGGGATTAGGCTGCCATTTGGAATGCAGACGGACTATTAAGGTATGTCAACATGGCAAAGAAAAAGAGGAAAACCATGAGCATGGCAATTAGAGAACATGATAGAAAATGGATGGGGGTGATGGAGGGGGATAGAGTGGTGGAGGGGTGGCATCATAGTATTATGTCCTGAGGAGAGTGTTACAGCAGAGGACTTCTCAATCAGGAGCTAATGTCTTGAATTTATGAGTTTTGGTGATCATAGACCTGTGTGGGATAAATCTGTATACACACTGTAGTAATAACTTTAATGGGGTCACAACCAGAGTCATATCAGCATTTCTCAGTTCATGCTTAGCCTTAGTGCAGTGTGTGGCGGGAGAGGGAGAGTGGTTTGTTAGTTAGCAGGGTAGTGGTAGGATCCTGAATCAATTGACAAAGGCAGCATAAGTCACATAACATTACCTTATTGTAAATGTCAGGCTCTCTGAGACTTAACACAGCATATTGCCAAAAGTTGATTTTTTCAGTGTTACATTTCTAGTGTTGATTCAGGAGGCAGACCAGAATTAACACCCAGTGGTGTAAAATAACCCCCTGTGTTCGTGTTAATAACCAGTCGTTTTTTTTTACACTGTGGAGAGTAAAACAGTCAAATCAAAACAATGCCCATCAGTATCATGTTTCCCAGCATGCTCTACTGCTGGTAGATGTTTTTGATTGTTTTTAATACCTGTGTTTTTGCATTGATTGATTGATTCATGTTATGTACACAAATATAAATAACATACAGTTTTCTAACTAATCCAATCAGATAGTTAGATTTATTGCACCTTTTACTGAAATGGTTGTTCGAGTTAAGATGGTTTAGGTAGTCTACTTTACCAATTTCCATTATCCTGACTGTGGGTGAATTAAAATTCCATCAATTGGAGTTTGTAACTGTCTGGATTCCAATAGGAATTACACATAACATTGCAAATGTCACGCCCTAACCTGTCACGGTTTCCATGTGGTGAGGGAGAGTCGGACCAAACTGCAGCGCGTATATTGTGATCCATGTTTATTTACACAACGTAACACGAATCCAAAACACAAACTCTACAAAACAATAAACGTAGTGAAAACCGAAACAGCCTTAACTGGTGCAAACTAACACAGACTAAGGACATCAAGACACTCAGGACAATCACCCACAATACAACCAAAGAATATGGCTGCCTAAATATGGCTCCCAATCAGAGACAACGATAAACACCTGCCTCTGATTGAGAACCACTTCAGACAGCCATAGACTCTCCTAGAACACCCCACTAAGCTACAATCCCACTAAGCTACACACCACATACAAAAACCCATGTCACACCCTGGCCTGACCAAATACATAAAGAAAAACACAAAATACTTCGACCAGGGCGTGACATAACCTTAGTTATCTTTGTTTTCTTTATTATTTGGTTAGGTCAGGGTGTGACAAGGGTGGTTTGTTTAGTTTTTGTATTGTCTAGGGTTTTTCTAGTCTAGGTGTTTATATGTCTATGGTTGCCTTGTTTGGTTCTCAATCAGAGGCAGCTGTTTATCGTTGTCTCTGATTGGGAACCATATTTAGGTAGCCATATTCCTTGGATATTTTGTGGGTTGTTATTCTATGTTTAGTTGCCTGTTTGCACTAGTCATATAGCGTTTTGTTTAGTGTTCTCTCTATCATTAAAGAATCATGTACGCTTACCACGCTGCGCCTTGGTCTCCTCCTTATAACGACCATGACAGCAAGCCAGTATTTAATTAACATTTTATTTATTTCACCTTTATTTAACCAGGTAGGCCAGTTGAGAACAAGTTCTCATTTACAACTGTGACTTGGCCAAGATAAAGCAAAGCAGTGCAACACAAACAACACAGAGTTTCACATGGGATAAACAAACATACAGTCAATAACACAATAGAAAAATCTGTATACAGTGTATGCAAATGTAGTAAGATTAGGGCGGTAAAGCAATAAATAGGCCATAGTGGCGAAATAATTACAATTTAGCAATTAAACACGGGAGTGATAGATGTGCAGATGAATGTGCAAGTAGAGATACTGGGATGTAAAGGAGCAAAAAATAAATAACAATATGGGGATGAGGGAGTAGGGTGGGCTATTTACAGATGGGCTTTGTACTTGTGAAATGATCGGTAAGCAGCTCTGACAGCTGATGCTTAATGTTAGTGAGGGAGATATAAGACCAGCTTCAGTGATTTTTGCAATTCGTTCCAGTCATTGGCAGCAGAGAACTGGAAGGAAAGGCAGCCAAAGAAGGAGTTGGCTTTGGGGATGACCAGTGAAATATACCTGCTGTGAGCTGAGATAAGGCATGGTTTACCTAGCAAAGACTTATAGGTGACCTGGAGCCAGTGGGTTTTGCGACGAATATGAAGTGAGGGCCAGCCAACGAGAGCATACAGCTCGCAGTGGTCGGTAGTATAAAGGATGCTTTGTTGTGAAATAGGAAGCTGATTCTAGATTTAATTTTGGATTGGAGATGCTTAATGTGAGTCTGGAAGGAGAGTTTACAGTCTACACCTAGGTATTTGTAGTTGTTCACATACTCTAAGTCAGAGCCGTCCAGAGTAGTGATGCTAGATGGGCGGGCGGGTGCGGCAGCGATCGGTTGAAGACAATGCATTTAGTTTTACTTGCATTTAAGAGCAGTTGGAGGCCACGGAAGGAGTGTTGTATGGCATTGAAGCTCGTCTGGAGGTTTGGTAACACAGTGTCTAAAGAAGGGCCAGAGGTATACAGAATGGTGTCGTGATCAGAAAATCACCAGCAGCAAGAGCGACATCATTGATGTGTACAGAGAAAAGAGTCAGCCCGAGAAGACTGACAGAGGTCCGGACAATAGGCCTTCCGATTTGACACACTGAACTCTATCTGAGAAGTAGTTGATGAACCATGCGAGGCAGTAATTTGAGAAACCAAGGCTGTTGAGTCTGCCGATAAGAATGTGGTTATTGACAGAGACGAAAGCCTTGGCCAGGTCGATGAAGATGGCTGAACAGTATTGTCTTTTGTCGATGGCGGTTATATATTTTAGGACCTTGAGTGTGGCTGAGGTGCACCCATGACCAGCTCGGAAACCAGATTGCATAGCGGAGAATGTACGGTGAGATTCGAAGACTTTAGAAAGGCATGGTAGAATAGATATCGGTCTGTAACAGTTTGGGTCTAGAGTGTCTTCCCATTTGAAGAGGGGAAGACGGTGGATCATTTTAGGAAGAGAGGGTCCAGATTGTGTAGCCCAGCTGATTTGTAGGGGTCCAGATTTTGCAGCTCTTTCAGAACATTAGCTATCTGGATTTAGTAGGAAAGTTCACCATTTAAACCACCTAAATATACTAAACATTTAGCATTTGAAACTCAAACATTAACTTCCCAACTACTTTTTATATCATCTGACAGGGTCGTTATCATTCTCCATACCTTATATTCCAAAGCATTCAACATCACGTATGCCCACCATGGTATTGGGCAGCTGCTATTTGAGAACTCGTCTGCTTTAGAAATCCAACTCTGTCATATAATTGCAGAGCACATTGTACAACTGTTTTTTTTAGAGAAGATTGTATTACAAGGTATGCTACATGTGTAGACTTTTTAGTCCACCCAAAAGTATGCTTAGCAGCACAGGAAAATTGTCAAATTAATACACTTATCAAGAGAACATCCCTTGTCATCCCTACTGGCTCTGATCTGGCGGACTCACTGAACACTAAGTATATTTATAACCAATTACTTTTAGACTTTTACTCAAGTAGTATTTTACTGGGTGACATTCACTTTCAATCAAGTATGACATTTGGGTACTTTTCCCACCACTGTACATGACACACATCTTTCTATCTACATGCTTTTATTTGGTTTTCTATACAAAGTATATGATTGAATGTTTCTTTAAGCCTGCAGCTATTTACTTGAAATGAGACATACACTGGGTGTACAAAACATTAAGAACACTAGGAACAGCCTCAATCGGGGAATGGACTCCAACAGGTGTAGAAATCATTCCACATGGATGCTGGCCCATGTTGACTCCAAAGCTTCCCACAGTTGTGTCAAGTTAGCTGGATGTCCTTTGGGTGGTGGACCAGTCTTAATACTCACGGGAAACTGTTGAGCATGACAATGACTCAACAATTGAATTCACTGACAGGGATTTACAGTAACTGGCTAGTCTGTAACATAAATTGGATAAATGGTCAACGGAGTTAGGGAGTGAATGTAATTTATAATAAGGGTTACATGGAGAAAATCAGACCTGTCTGAAACTAAAATAGATGGCCTGTAACGGTTCTCTTGGTGTGAAGTCGGACCAAAATGCAGCGTGTAGATTACGATCCATGTTTTAATAAACAAACGTAACACGAATCTAAATACAAACACTACAAAAGAACAATAAACGTAACGAAAACAGAAACAGCCTATACTTGTGTACACTAACACATAGACAGGAACAAGGACACTAAGGACAATCACCCACGACAAACTCAAAGAATATGGCTGCCTAAATATGGTTCCCAATCAGAGACAACGATAAACACCTGCCTCTGATTGAGAACCACTCCAGACAGCCATAGACTTTGCTAGATCACCCCACTAGCTACAATCCCAATAAATACACACCACATACAAAAACCCATGCCACACCCTGGCCTGACCCAATACATGAAGATAAACACAAAATACCTCGACCAGGGCGTGACATGGCCCTCCCTCCATCAAAATATATTTGACCTAAACCCTCACTGAACGCTTGAAAACAAAAAAAACAGGTGACCCTCCTCTATACCCAAAATAATAAATAAAACAACGTGGACAGCAGATGCACATCCTTAGGGTTTACCCTCACTTCTTGGACAGACCACAGCCTTAGATATGTTGTTTTAGAAACTGTTCTACGTCCTGTCAGCATTACACGCCAACACAATCCTTTTGATAGCGCACAGGGCTGAAGGCCAGAAGATGGCGGGTTCACAGACCACCGTGGACAAGAGTAGGAAATATCTACCTTATAGTAAAAGCGTCTGCTAAATGGCATATTATTGCATAAATCTATCATCATATTTGCAGGTATTTCATGCAATTCTACATCGTTTTACATATTGGCACAATATTTTTTAATACCACTCAAATTAACGAAATTACAGGCTAAGAGTGGTCAGAGAGATAGGACTACTGTGCCTTCAGATAGTATTCATACCCCTTGACTTATTCCACATCAAAATGTATTAAATATATTTAGTTCTCACCCATCTACACACAATACCCCATAATGACTAAGTGAAAACATGTTTTTAGAAATGTTTGCAAATGTATTGAAACGGAAATACTGAAATATCTCATTTACACCCCTGAGTCAATACATGTTAGAATCACCTTTGGCAGCGATTACAGCTGTGAGTCTTTCTGGGTAAGTCTCTAAGAGCTTTGCACACTTATATTGTACAATATTTGCCCATTATTATAACAAAAATTATTAAAGCTCTGTTAAATTGTTTGTTGATCATTGCTAGACAACCATTTTTAAGTCCATTTAAGTCAAAACTGTTACTTGGCCACTCTGGAATATTCAATGTTGTCTTGATAAGCAACTCCAGTGTATATTTGGCCTTGTGTTTTAGGTTATTGTCTTGCTGAAAGGTGAATTTGTCTCCCAGTGTCTGTTGAAAGCAGACTCAACCAGGTTTTCCTCTCGGCTTTTGCCTGTGATTAAGCTGAATTTAGTAGATTTTTATGCTTCTCCTGTAAGACAAGCATACCCATAACATGATGGAGCCACCACCATGCTTGAAAATATGAAGAGTGGTACTCAGTGATGTGTTGTGTTGGATTTGCCCAAACATAATGCTTTGAATTCAGGACATTAAGTTAATTTATTTGCTACATTATTTAGCAGTTTTACTTTAGTGCCTTATTGCAAACAGGATGCATCTTTTGGAATATATTTTTTCTGTTCAGGCTTCCTTCTTTTCAATCAATCATTCAAATGTATTTATAAAGCTCTTTGCACATCAGCATATGTCACAAAATGCTATACAGAAATCCAGCCTAAAACCCTGAACAGCAAGCAATGCAGATGTAGAAGCACAGTGGCTAGGAAAAACTCCATAGAAAGGCAGTAACCTAGGAAAAAACCTAGAGAGGAACCAGGCTCTTAGGGGTGGCCAATCCCCTTCTGGCTGTCCTGGCTGGAGAGTATAAGAGTAAATGTCAGTTGGCTTTTCATAGAGGTCGAGACAGCAGGTGCGGTAGAGAGAGAGAGAGAGAGAGAGAGAGAGAGAGAGAGGAGAGAGTTGAAAACAAGTAGCACATCTGGTGAACAGGTCTGGGTAGCCACAACAATTGAAACTGGAGCAGCAGCACGACCAGGTGGACTGGGGACAGCCAGGAGTCATCAGGCCAGGTAGTCCTGAGGCATGGTCCTAGGGCTCAGATCCTCTGGGAGCGGAGGGAGAGAGGGAGAGATATAGAATTAGAGGGAGCATACTTAAATTCACACAGGACACCAGATAAGATGGAGAATTACACCAGATATAACAGACTGACCCTACCCCCCCGGCACTGTGGGCCCATCCGACGAGTCCCCTGGACACGACCCCCCGGATACTCCCCCGGATATCTTGGTTATAAATCATGAAATGTATTTCAAGACATTTTTAACATCCGCAGATGTCACAAAGTGCCTGTACAGAAAGCCAATCTAAAACCCCAAACGGCAAGCAATGCAGATGTAGGAGCATGGTGGCTAGGAAAAACTCCCTAGAAAGACAGGAACCTGGGATGAAACCCAGAGAGGAACCAGGCTCTGAGGGGTGGCCATTCCTCTTCTGGATGTGCCAGGTGGAGATTATAATCAAACCAAATCAAATTTTAATGGTCACATACACATGGTTAGCAGATGTAATGCGAGTGTAGGGAAATTCTTGTGCTTCTAGTTCCAGCAGTGCAGTAATATCTAACAAGTAATCTAACAATTCCCCAACAACTACCTAATACACACAAATCTAAAGGGGTGAGTGAGAATATGTACATATAAGTATAAGGATGAGCAATGGCCGAGCGGCATATGCAAGGTGAAGTAGACGGTTTAAAATACTGTATATACATGTGATATGAGTAATGTAAGATACGTAAACATTATTCAAGTGGCATTATTTAAAGTGGCATTGTTTAAAGTGACGAGTGATCCATTTATTAAAGTGTCAAATGATTGGGTCTCAATACAGTATATACATGTGATGTGAGTAATGTAAGATATCTAACATTATTAAAGTCACATTACTTAAAGTGGCATTGTTTAAAGTGACTGGTGATCCATTTATTAAAGTGTCCAGTGATTGGGTCTCAGTGTAGGCAGCAGCCGCTCTGAGTCAGTGATGGATATTTAACAGTCTGATGGCCTTGAGATAGAAGCTGTTTTTCAATCTCTCGGTCCCAGCTTTGATGCACCAGTGTACTGACCTCGCCTTCTGGATGAGAACGGTGTGAACAGGTAGTGGCTCGGATGGTTGTTGTCCTTGATGATATTTCTGGACTTCCTGTGACATTGGGTGCTGTAGGTGTCATTGAGGGCAGGTAGTTTGCCCCCGGTGATGCGTTGTGCAGACCGCACTACCCTCTGGAGAGCCTTGCGGTTGAGGGCGGTGCAGTTGCACAGGATGCTCTCGATTGTGCATCTGTAAAAGTTTGACAGGGTTTTGGGTGACAGGCCTTCTTTACCACACTGTCTGTGTGGGTGGACCATTTCAGTTTGTCTATGATGTGTACGCCCAGGAACTTAAAACTTTCCACCTTCTCCACTGCTGTCCCTTTGATGTGGATAGGGGGGGGTGCTCCCTCTGCTGTTTCCTGAAGTCCACGATTAGCTCCTTTGTTCTGTTGATGTTGAGTAAGAGGTTGTTTTCCTGACACCACACTCCGGGTGCCCTCACCTCATCCCTGTAGCCTGTCTCGCCATTGTTGGTGATCAAGCCCACTACTGTTGTATCGTCTGCAAACTTGATGATTGAGTTGGAAGCGTGCATGGCCACGTAGTCGTGAATGAATAGGGAGTACAGGAGAGGGCTGAGCACACACCCTTGTGGTGCACCAGTGTTGAGGGTCAGCAAAGTGGAGATGTTAATTCCTACCTTCACCACCTGGGGGCGGCCCATCAGAAAGTCCAAAACCCAGTTGCACAGGGAGGGGTTGAGACCCAGGGCCTCCAGCTTGATGATGAGCTTGGAGGGTACTTTGGTGTTGAATGCTGAGCTGTAGTCAATGAACAGTATTCTTACATAGATATTATTTTTGTCCAGGTGGGATAGGGCAGTGTGCAGTGTGATGGTGATTGCGTCTTCTGTGGACCTGTTGGGGTGGTATGCAAACTGAAGTGGGTCTAGGGTGGCCGGTAAGGTGGCGGTGATATGATCCTTGACTAGCCTCTCAAAGCACTTCATGATGACAGAAGTGAGTGCTACGGGGCGGTAGTCATTTAGTTCAGTAATCTTTGCCTTCTTGGGTACAGGAACAATGGTAGCCATCTTGAAGCATGTGGAGACAACAGACTGGGATAGGGAGCGAATAAATATGTCTGTAAACACACCAGTCTGCTGGTCTGCGCATGCTTTTAGGACGCGGCTATGGATGCCGTCTGGGTCAGCAGCCTTGCGAGGGTTAACAAGTTTAAATGTTTTAGTCACATCAGGCACTGGGATGGAGGGGGGGCGCAAGTCTTTGTTAGCGACCCGTGACGGTGGCACTGTATTATCCTCAAAGGGTAATACTGTTTAGTGCTATTTATACACTGTTTATATTCAGCCATATCTCCAGACATGGCCATTAAAGGCCAGATCGCTCTTCAAGATATTTATTTTTTATTTTTTTTATTTCACCTTTATTTAACCAAGTAGGCTGGTTGAGAACAATTTCTCATTTGCAACTGCGACCTGGCCAAGATAAAGCATAGCAGTGTGAACAGACAACACAGAGTTACACATGGAGTAAACAATTAACAAGTCAATAACACAGTAGAAAAAAAGGGGAGTCTATATACAATGTGTGCAAAAGGCATGAGGAGGTAGGCGAATAATTACAATATTGCAGATTAACACTGGAGTGATAAATGAACATGTACAGGTAGAGATATTGGTGTGCAAAAGAGCAGAAAAGTAAATAAATAAAAACTGTGGGGATGAGGTAGGTGAAAATGGGTGGGCTATTTACCAATAGGTTATGTACAGCTGCAGCGATCGGTTAGCTGCTCAGATAGCTGATGTTTGAAGTTGGTGAGGGAGATAAAAGTCTCCAACTTCAGCGATTTTTGCAATTCGTTCCAGTCACAGGCAGCAGAGTACTGGAACGAAAGGCGGCCGAATGAGGTGTTGGCTTTAGGGATGATTAGTAATTATTATTTTATTATTATTAGTTATTATTATTATTATTTATTATTATATTATTAAGATACACCTGCTGGAGCACGTGCTACGGATGGGTGTTGCCATCGTGACCAGTGAACTGAGATAAGGCGGAGCTTTACCTAGCATGGCCTTGTAGATGACCTGGAGCCAGTGGGTCTGGCGACGAATATGTAGCGAGGGCCAGCCGACTAGAGCATACAAGTCGCAGTGGTGGGTAGTGTAAGGTGCTTTAGTGACAAAACGGATGGCACTGTGATAAACTGCATCCAGTTTGCTGAGTAGAGTGTTGGAAGCGATTTTGTAGATGACATCGCCGAAGTCGAGGATCGGTAGGATAGTCAGTTTTACTAGGGTAAGCTTGGCAGCGTGAGTGAAGGAGGCTTTGTTGCGGAATAGAAAGCCGACTCTTGATTTGATTTTCGATTGGAGATGTTTGATATGGGTCTGGAAGGAGAGTTTGCAGTCTAGCCAGACACCTAGGTACTTATAGGTGTCCACATATTCAAGGTCGGAACCATCCAGTGTGGTGATGCTAGTCGGGCATGCGGGTGCAGGCAGCGATCGGTTGAAAAGCATGCATTTGGTTTTACTAGCGTTTAAGAGCAGTTGGAGGCCACGGAAGGAGTGTTGTATGGCATTGAAGCTCGTTTGGAGGTTAGATAGCACAGTGTCCTATGACAGGCCGAAAGTATATAGAATGGTGTCGTATGCGTAGAGGTGGATCAGGGAATCGCCCGCAGCAAGACCAACATCATTGATATATACAGAGAAAAGAGTCGGCCCGAGAATTGAACCCTGTGGCACCCCCATAGAGACTGCCAGAGGACCGGACAGCATGCCCTCCAATTTGACACACTGAACTCTGTCTGCAAAGTAATTGGTGAACCAGGCAAGGCAGTCATCCGAAAAACCGAGGTCGATGAAGACGGCTGCACAGTACTGTCTTTTATCGATGGCGGTTATGATGTCGTTTAGTACCTTGAGTGTGGCTGAGGTGCACCCGTGACCGGCTCGGAAACCAGTTTGCATAGCGGAGAAGGTACGATGGGATTCGAGATGGTCAGTGACCTGTTTGTTGACTTGGCTTTCGAAGACCTTAGATAGGCAGGGCAGGATGGATATAGGTCTGTAGCAGTTTGGGTCCAGGGTGTCTCCCCCTTTGAAGAGGGGGATGACTGCAGCAGCTTTCCAATCCTTGGGGATCTCAGACGATATGAAAGAGAGGTTGAACAGGCTGGTAATAGGGGTTGCGACAATGGCAGCGGATAGTTTCAGAAATAGAGGGTCCAGATTGTCAAGCCCAGCTGATTTATACGGGTCCAGGTTTTGCAGCTCTTTCAGAACATCTGTTATCTGGATTTGGGTAAAGGAGAACCTGGAGAGGCTTGGGCGAGGAGCTGCGGGGGGGCCGGAGCTGTTGGCCGAGGTAGGAGTAGCCAGGCGGAAGGCATGGCCAGCCGTTGAGAAATGCTTGTTGATGTTTTCGATAATCATGGATTTGTCGGTGGTGACCGTGTTCCCTAGCCTCAGTGCAGTGGGCAGCTGGGAGGAGGTGCTCTTGTTCCCCATGGACTTCACAGTGTCCCAGAACTTTTTGGAGTTGGAGCTACAGGATGCAAACTTCTGCCTGAAGAAGCTGGCCTTAGCTTTCCTGACTGACTGTGTGTATTGGTTCCTGACTTCCCTGAACAGTTGCATATCGCGGGGACTGTTCGATGCTATTGTAGTCCGTCACAGGATGTTTTTGTGCTGGTCGAGGGCAGTCAGGTCTGGAGTGAACCAAGGGCTGTATCTGTTCTTAGTTCTGCATTTTTTGAACGGAGCATGCTTATCTAAAATGGTGAGGAAGTTACTCTTAAAGAATGACCAGGCATCCTCAACTGACGGGATGAGGTCAATGTCCTTCCAGGATACCCGGGCCAGGTCGATTAGAAAGGCCTGCTCACAGAAGTGTTTTAGGGAGCGTTTGACAGTGATGAGGGGTGGTCGTTTGACTGCGGCACCGTAGCGGATACAGGCAATGAGGCAGTGTTCGCTGAGATCCTGGTTGAAGACAGCGGAGGTGTATTTGGAGGGCCAGTTGGTCAGGATGACGTCTATGAGGGTGCCCTTGCTTACAGAGTTAGGGTTGTACCTGGTGGGTTCCTTGATGATTTGTGTGAGATTGAGGGCATCTAGCTTAGATTGTAGGACTGCCGGGGTGTTAAGCATATCCCAGTTTAGGTCACCTAACAGAGCAAACTAGTAGATGATGGCGGCAACAGTGAGAGACTTATGCAGCTCAGCTAATGTAGCTAGCATTGTATGACATTACTTTGACATTAACGTGGCTAATCTTGGCGGAAGATGTTATCAGTGGCTAAGAGAAGGATACGGCAAGGACATTCAAGAAGAACACACAAAGAGAAATTTGACACAGTCTTTTTTTTTTGTACTGCATGATGGGACTAACTCACATTTTGGGCATATGTGGAGACGGGCATTGGATATTTAGGCTCCATTGTGAACTAAAACAATGTAACCAACCTGTTAGCCAGATATACAGCATATTAAAATTTGATAGACATGACCAGCAGGGTATGTCATGAATATATTTGCCAGAAGGCAGTCAATTGTTTAAACTACCAAATTTAGAGCGACATTTCCAGGCACACCATGCCCACTTTGATAAAACATATCCTCCAGAAAGCAACCTCAGAAACAAGGCCTGATGAGAAAGAGAGAGGATATTCCCGAGTTTGTTACGTTTCATTGTATCATTCATCAGGGAGCACTTGTTGTAATGGTATTCGTCATCTGAAGAAGAGGAATCATCAGACCAAAGCGCAGCGTGGTAAGAGACAACGATAGACAGCTGTCCCTGATTGGGAACCATACCCGGCCAAAACAAAGAAATAAAAAAACTTTGAAAAAAGAACAGAATGCCCTGACCAAACCAAAATAGAGATGTAAAAAGATCTAAGGTCAGGGCGTGACAGTAGTCGTGCGTCCTCCGAAACACCCCCAAAGGTGCGGACTCCGGCCGCAAAACCTGAACCTATAGGGGAGGGTCTGGGTGGGCATTTCTCTGCGGTGGCGGCTCTGGTGAGGGAAGTACTCTGGCTTGGCCCACTTTGGTGGCGCCTCTAGAGCGGGGACCCTCGCCACCAACCACGGACTGGGGACCCTCGTTGCGGGCCCCGGACTGGGCACCCTCATTGCGGGTCCTGGACTGAAGGGCGACACTGGAGGCTCCGGACTGGAGGGCATTGCTGGAAGCTCCTGACTGCAGGGCGACACTGGAGGCCCCGGACTGGAGGGCGTCGCTGGAAGCTCCTGACTGGAGGGCGTCGCTGTAGGGTCCGGACTGGAGGGCGCCTCTGGAGGGAGGAGACGCAGAGACAGCCTGGTGCGTGGGGCTACCACAGGGTCCACCAGGCTGGGGAGACCTACAGGAAGCCTGGTGCGTGGAGGAGGCACCGGATGAACCGGGCTGTGGGAGAGCACTGGAGCCCTGGTGTGCAGCCTTGGCACCACTCCTCCAGGCTGAATGCCCACTTTAGCCCGGCCACCCCAGAGTGCAGGCACAGGTCGAACCGGGCTGTGGGGGAGCACTGGTGCTTAACACACGCACCTCTGCATTAGGCTCAATGCCCACTTTCGCCCGGCACGGGCGGAGCGCAGGCATATGATGAACTGAACCGTCCCAGCGCCCCGGAGACACAGTACGCAGAGCCGGCGCAGGATACCCTGGGCCGAAACGGCGCACTGGAGACACCGCACGCTTTACCGCATAACACGGTGCCTGACCAGTACCACGCTGCTTCCGGTAAGCACAGGGACTTGGCTCAAGTCTATCGCCTGACTCCGCCAATCTCCCCGTGTGCCCCCAATTGTTTTGGGTGGGGGGGGGTGCCTCTCGTGCCTGCTGCGCTGCCTTGCCTCATATCGCTGCCTCTCAGCTTTAGCTGCCTTCAGTTATTTTTTCGGGTGGTGATATTCCCCAGCCTGTCTCCAGGGTCCCTGTCTGTCCAACATCTCCTCCCATGTCCAGGAGTCCTGAACCCTCTGATCCTCGTTACCACGCTGCTTGGTCCGTTTGTGGTGGGTAGTTCTGTAACGGTATTCGTCGTCTGAAGAAGAGGAATCATCGGACCAAAGCGCAGCGTGGTAAGTGTTCATGCTTTCATTATTAAAACTGAACACTATAACAGAATAACAAAGGGAATAATCGAAACAGTCCTGAAAGGTGCAAAACACTAAACAGAAATGAATTACCCACAAAAGCCCTGTGGGAAAAAGCTACCTAAGTATGGTTCCCAATCAGAGATAACGACAGACAAAGAAATACAAAAACATAGAAAAAAGAACATAGAATGCCCACCCAAATCACACCCTGACCAAACCAAAATAGAGACATAAAAAGCTCTAAGGTCAGGGACTGACACTTGTGGACTGTGACTTACAGAATGTGATGCAGCAAGTTGTGCACGTGGTGAACATTCCAATTGTGAGGGCACTGAATCACTGGCAATTCCACGAGTTGCTGGAGGAATACCAGGCAGAATACTGTGACTTGATATTTCACAATGAGGTGAGATGGCTGTCTCGTGGCAGAGTTTTGGAAATATTTCTCTCTTTCCTCCCTCAAATCCATGAATTTGTTGCACGCAAGGGGAGAGAGGAGCCATAGCTGGATGATCCACAGTGGATATTAAAGATGGCTTTTTTAACTGGCATCACCTGCCACCTGAACATGGTGAATCTCCAGCTCCAAGGGAAAGCTAAAACTTCGGGCAAAATACTGCGTGTGGTCACAACATTTCAAAATAAAATCACCACACTGTTCATACATGACAGACAGTTTCCCAAAACTCAGAGCAGTCACCACATCCAACCCAGACATACTACAGCATTTTAGCTATGATGCATTTGTGCGTGTGTTGGTAGAAGTTGGAGTTTGAGTCAAGATTTAAGGATATCATAGAGTACAAGGAGTTTTTCAACTTCATTGAGAACCCCTTTCATGTGCCAGTGTCATCTCTGACCCCAGTCATCACAGCCCTCTGTCCTGACCGTGCTGGAATAGAGAGTGAGATGGTGTCATCTCTGACCCCAGTCATCACAGCCCTCTGTCCTGGCAGTGCTAGAATAGAGAGTGAGAGAGTGTCATCTCTGACCCCAGTCATCACAGCTCTCTGTCCTGGCAGTGCTGGAATAGAGAGTGAGATAGTGTCATCTCTGACCCCCAGTCATCACAGCCCTCTGTCCTGACCGTGATGGAACAGAGAGTGAGATAGTGTCATCTCTGACCCCCAGTCATCACAGCCCTCTGTCCTGGCAGTGCTGGAATAGAGAGTGAGATGGTGTCAACTCTGACCCCAGTCATCACAGCCCTCTGTCCTGACCGTGCTGGAATAGAGAGTGAGATAGTGTCATCTCTGACCCCAGTCATCACAGCCCTCTGTCCTGACCGTGATGGAATAGAGAGTGAGATAGTGTCATCTCTGACCCCAGTCATCACAGTCCTCTGTCCTGGCAGTGCTGGAATAGAGAGTGAGATAGTGTCATCTCTGACCCCAGTCATCACAGCCCTCTGTCCTGACCGTGCTGGAATAGAGAGTGAGATAGTGTCATCTCTGACCCCAGTCATCACAGCCCTCTGTCCTGGCAGTGCTGGAATAGATAGTGAGATAGTGTCATCTCTGACCCCCAGTCATCACAGCCCTCTGTCCTGACCGTGATGGAACAGAGAGTGAGATAGTGTCATCTCTGACCCCCAGTCATCACAGCCCTCTGTCCTGACCGTGATGGAACAGAGAGTGAGATAGTGGAGCTGCAGGCAAATGACACATTGCAAAGGTGAACTAAGCTCAGGTGTTACCCATTCCTGGAGCCTTGTGTCAGACACAGAGTATCCACTTCTGAAGCAGTATGTGCAAAAGGTGACATCATTTTTTGTCAGCACTTATTCATGTGAAGCAACATTTTCAACAATGAACATTGTGTAACAAAAACAGGAACAAAATACTGACCAATGCACACCTGGTAACCCTTAATATGGGTCTTATACATCTGATGTCGTCTATTTGTTGTGTGTATTTATATATTTGTGATGTGCTGTACATCAAATCCATTGTATGTGCTATATTGCTCTGAATTTGCTCTCAATTGATCATTGATAATATTGAAAAAAAAACACAACAAATTAAACATCTGTGCGTCCCTCTGAATGATTGTCTCAACCCAAAATGTCCCCCTTACAAAACATAGTAACATATGAATACTGACATTGACCCTTTCTCTCTCAGCTCATTCACCGTCAAGCCACTAACACCTCTGTCTGATGACAGCCATATTACGTTGTTCCTCAAAGGAACAGACATGGAAACAATCACACATTCACAGCCCAGTAAGCTGTACAACATCAGAAATGCATACAGTTTCAACTGTTCTGCCTTACTATTATTCGACCATGCTGGTCATTTATGAACATTTGAACATCTTGGCCATGTTCTGTTATAATCTCCACCCGGCACAGCCAGAAGAGGACTGGCCACCCCACATAGCCTGGTTCCTCTCTAGGTTTCTTCCTAGGTTTTGGCCTTTCTAGGGAGTTTTTCCTAGCCACCGTGCTTCTACACCTTCATTGCTTGCTGTTTGGGGTTTTAGGCTGGGTTTCTGTACAGCACTTTGAGATATCAGCTGATGTACGAAGGGCTATACAAATACATTTGATTTGATTTGATTAGATGCGCCCAAAACAGCAGAGAAGAATACCGGAAAGTAGCCAGGAACCAAAATATCAAAACACTCTTAGATAACTTCATGGTTAGCACATCCACTCACAGTAAAGAAGTCATTCATTTAGCAGTAAAAAACATCAACAATATATTCAGGCAAACAGCAATTGAAGCACAACTGAAATTGATTTTTAAAAAGACCACAGCTGACAACTGGTTTGATGCAGATTGAAAAATTATAAGGAAAAAACTTAGAACACTATCCAACCAAAAGCACAGAGACACGAATAATGGTGAATTACGCCTTCATGACAATGCGACTACTATATAAACATACACTCAGAATCAAAAAAGCACAGTATAACACCAAGCAGCTGACACTAATTGAGGAGTCCATAAACACAAACAACTTCTGGCAAAAAAAAATAATAATAATTAAGAATTAGTGATACAAAATGGTAACATATGGACAACCCATTTTATTAGGACAACCCACTCTACAACACCGTTCAAATGGATACAAACACAGAACAATGCCAAATTAATGGGAAGTTGAATGGATTAGAAAAAGCTATAAAGGACCATCAAAATCCATTGGACTCCTCAATTACTGACCAGGAGATCTATAAGAAACTTCAGGCCCTTAAATTTAAAAAAGCATGCAGACCTGATGGGATCCTAAATGCGATTCTCAAATTCACTTGTGCAAAATGTCAACTGGCTATATTAAAACAGTTTCATTTGATCCTGAGTGTAGGTTATTTCCCTGACATCTGGAATCTTGGACTCATTACACCAATCTTTAAGAACGGAGACTAAATTGACCCTAACAATTACAGAGGCATTTGTGTGAACAGTAACCTGGGGAAGGTTTTCTGTAGTATTATAAATGTAAGAGTTCTAAACTTCCTTAATAGACACAATGTCTTGAGTCAAAGCCAGATTGGATTTATACCAAAACATTGCATGGCTGATCATATTTACACCCTACACACCCTGATGTCCACCAAAATAATACCAAAATGTACTCTTGCTTTATTCACTTCCAAAAAGCATTTGATTCTATTTGGGATACAGGACTGTTCTACAAAGTAATTGAAAGTGGTGTAGGGGGTAAAACATTACATAATGAAATCAATGTATACTGGCAATACGTGCAGCATCAAAATTGGCAAGAAAATAACAGAATTCTTTAACCGGGCTGGGGCCTTTGCCATGGTTGCAATCTGAGCCCTGCACTCTTCAATATGTAAATATGCAAATTGGCATCTATTCTAGAAAAATCCTCAGCCCCTGGTGTTAGTCTCCACAATTCAGAGGTTAAATGCCTGCTCTTCGCAGATGACCTACACATGCTGTCACATGCACATGGCCTACAGCAGAGTCTGGACCTGCTAGAGCAGTACTGCCAGACCTGGGTCCTGGCCATAAACCCCCAAAATACTAAAATAATGATTTTCCAGAGAAGATCCAGATCTCAGGGAATTAGACCAAAGTTCTCAATTGTTACAAACTATATAGAGTGCTGCACCCACTACAATTACTTAGGTCTAAAAATAAGCTCAATTGGACACTGTAATGGCCTCCCGAGTGGCGTAACAGGCTAAGGCACTGCATCTCAGTGCAAGAGGCGTCACTACAGACACCCTGGTTTGAATCCAAGCTGTATCACAACCGGCCGTGATTGGAAGTCCAATAGGGTGGCACACAATTGCCCAGCGTTGGCCGGTGTAGGCCGTCATTGTAAATAAGAATTTGTTCTTAACTGGCTTGTCTAGTTAAATAAAGGTAAATAAAGGTAAATAAAGGTATATATATGCAGTGAATGAAATGAGAGATGAAGCACGCAGGGCATTCTACGCCATTAAAAAACAAATTGAAATACCTATTAAAATTAGGCTAAAACTAATTGAATGTGTCATTGAACCAATTGCACTTCATGGCAGTGAGGTGTGGGGTTCACTTGCAAAACAAGATTTCCCCCAATGGGACAAACACCCCAAAGTAACCCTATCTGCAGAGTTCTGTAAGATTCTCCTATATGTCCAGAGGAAAACTACAAACAATGCATGCATGGCAATATCCATTAATAATAAAAATAGTAAAAAAGAGCAATTAAGTTTTGGAAACATCTAAAATACAGTGACCCACTGACCCACAGCCCACTGACACCCCTATCAGATCACAGCAAAATCACAGTCTACTTGAATGGAGAAAACCTCAATCATAAAGCATCAAAGCCAAATGAACTGAATAATATTAAGAAATGCTCTGGATGGATGGATGGATGGATGGAAGGAATGTAGTGTGGAAAACTACCAAAAAAACTATTAAGCAACAACAAACTTCCTGGACTAAACATTCCATTGTAATAGTGAAGGTGTAAACTTGGCAGAAGAAAACCTAAACAGTATATTTGACCTCTAAGCTTCCTTATCAAATCTAAAAATGTCAAACAGAAAACCAAAGGAAATTAACCACTATGACAAATGGTTTGATGAAGAATGCAAAAACCTAAGAAAGAAATTGATAAACCTATTCAACCAAAAACATTGAGACCCAGAAGACCTGAGTCTATGCCTTCACTATGGTGAATCACTAAACAATACAAAAATACACTACGGAACAAGAAGGAACAGCAGGTCAGAAATCAGCTCAATGTAATTGAAGAATCCACAGACTGTAACCACTTCTGTGAAAATTGGAAAACACTAAACAAACAACAACACGAAGAGTTATCTATCCAAAATGGAGATGTATGGGTAAACCCTTTCTCCAATCTTTTTGGCCGTATAACAAAGAACAAACAGCAAAAACATACACCACCATTCAAAGTTTTGTCCTAGAAGTGTCCTTGTTTTTGAAAGAAAAGCACATTTTTTGTATTTTAAAATAACATCAAATTGATCATAAATACAGTGTAGAAATTGTTAATGTTGTAAATGACTATTGTAGCTGGAATCGGCTGATTTTTTATTTTCTAGCTGTACAGATGCCCATTATCAGCAACCATCACTCCTGTGTTCCAATGGCATGTTGTGTTAGCTAATCCAAGTCTATAATTTTTAAAGGCTAACTGATCACTGGAAAACCCTTTTGCAATTATGTTAGCACAGCTGAAAACTTGTTCTGATTGGCTTTTTTTTAGACCAGTTGAGTATATGGAGCATCAGCATTTGCGGGTTCTATAACAGGCTCAAAATGGACAGAAACAAAAGACTTTCTTCTGAAACTCGTCTGTCTATTCTTGTTCTGAGAAATGAAGGCTTATCCATGCGAGAAATTGCCAAGAAACTGAAAATCCCGTACAACGCTGTGGACTACTCCTTCCCAGAACAGCTCAAACTGGCTCTAACCAGAATAGAAAGAGGAGTGGGAAGACCCAGTGCACAACTGAGCAAGAGGACAAGTACATTAGTGTCTAGTTTGAGAAACTGATGCCTCACAAGTCCTCAACTGGCAGCTTCATCAAATAGTACCCGCAAAACACCAGTCTCAATGTCAATAGTAAAGAGGTGACTCCGGGATGCTGACACACCAATTAGGATCTGGCTAAAAATACTTTAACCAGAAGGGGACTAGGGTTCCAATTTTGGAACACCCCCCCCCCACGTTCAGCTGGAAGGTGGCGCATGGAACGCAAAAATATTCCTAAAAATATTTAACCTCCACACATTAACAAGTCCAATGGCTCAAATGAAAGATAAACACATTGTTTATCTACCCAGCAAGTCAGATTTCTAAAATGTTTTACGGCGAAAACATAGCACATATTTATGTCAAACCACCACCGAAGACACGGCTAATTTGCATAGCCAAGTTGAAAAAATATGCAATCAACAAACGCAGGATTAAAAGAAAAATAATGCACTAACCTTTTGAAATCTTCATCAGATGACATTAATATAACATGTTACACAGTACATTTGTTTTTTTCAATAATATGCTATATATATCCATAAATCTCTGTTTACAATGATGCATCGTTCAAAAAATGCTACTCAAATGTCCTGAGAAATGACGATAGCTCCGGCAGATAACGTCAGCTAACAAGGAATACACATCATAAACTTTGACTAAATATGCATGTTCTACATATATATAGTTAGATACACTTCTTCTGAATGCAATCGCTGTGTTACATTTATTTTTAACGTTACAGGTTTCGTTCACTAGGCTATACTATGAGTCAGCGCTCAAAAAGTAGCATTATGGCTCCTCTATCTTGGAGTCCACATAAACCCAAATTTACCAAATAAATATTCCCTTACCTTTGCTGTTCTTCCATCAGAAGACCTGGAAGGAATTATACTTACCAAAAACAGCGTTTAGTTTTGCAGTCTGTGTCTTTCGGTTCTCAAACACGACACATTTAGGTTGAAATGTAGCCAAAAGTCAAGTGGATGCGCACCAAAACGTCGAACTTACATATTATATGTTGATTAAACTTGTCAAACTAACTTCATAATCAAGCTTTAACATTTACATTTATAAAGGCATTACAGCAATCGTGAGGACGAACAGAAACGCATGCATTGTATAATCGATCGAAAAAAGACAGAGCAGAGCGAGCATAAAAGTGACCTGTTTTTTCGCGTGACCGAAAGGTTTCGGCCCGCCAAAACTCTTGTGAGCGTACGATTCTCACAATGAGAAGCCCCATTGAAAGCTGAGATCGCGCTGAAGACAGAGAGACTGTTCTCAGACCTGTAACTGCTTGGGAAGGGTGGGGGCGATGACGTCAAAGTTGGGCCAACTTTTATGATGACAAGAGAGAGTTTGGGAGAATGACTGCCCTGAGAGTTCTGCTTTACTACATACAGACATAATTTAAACGGTTTTAGAAGCTTTAGAGTGTTTTCTATTCAATAATATTTTTTATTTGCATATATTAGCAACTTTTGACAAAAATAATTATGTTTACTATGGGCACGCAATTACTCCAGCGGGGGCAGTAGACAGCCCTATCCCCATGAGGTTTTAATCAGTTATAGAACTAATTTCACTCTATGGTTGTGAGATCTAGGGTCCGCTCACCAACCACAAATTCACAAAATGGGACAAACACCAAATTGAGATTCTGCATGCAGAACTCTGCAAAAATATCCTCAGTGTACAACTTAAAACACCAAATAATGCATGCAGAGCAGAATTAGGCCGATACCCGCTAATTATCAAAATCCAGAAAATAGCCATTAAATTCTACAACCACCTAAGAGGAACAGATTCCCAAACCTTCCATAACAAAGCCATCCCCTACAGAAAGATGAACCTGGAGAAGAGTCCCCTAAGCAAGCTGGTCAGACCCCACAGAGCCCCAGGGCAGGAACACAATTAGACCCAATCAAATCATGAGAAAGCAAAAAAAATGATTACTAGACACATTGGAAATAATTAATAAAAAAACAGAGCAAATTGGAATGCTATTTGGCCCTAAACAGAGAGTGGCCCAAACTTAAGGAAAGATTTAACTATGTACAGACTCAGTGAACACAGCCTTGCTATTGAGAAAGGCAGCCGTAGGCAGACCTGGCTCTCAAGAGATGACAGGCTATGTGCACACTGGACACAAAATGAGGTGGAAACTGAGCTGCACTTCCTAACCTCCTACGAAATGTATGACCATATTAAAGACACATTTTTCCCTCAGATTACACAGATCCACAAAGAATTTGAAAACAAACCCACTTTTGATAAACTCCCGTATCTACTGGGTGAAATACCACAACGTGCCATCACAGCAGCAAGATTTGTGACCTGTTGCCACAACAAAAGGGCAACCAGTGAAGAACAAACACCATTATATTTCCAACCCATATTTATGTTAATTTATTTTCCCTTTTGTACTTTAACTGTTTGCACATCGTTACAACACTGTATTTGGAAATAATATGACATTTGAAATGTCTTTATTGTTTTTGGACTTTTGAAGTGTAATGTTTACTGTTCATTTGTATTGTTTATTTCACTTTGGTTTATGATCTACTTCACTTGCTTTGGCAATGTCAACATATGTTTCACATGCCAATAAAGCCCTTGAATTGAACTCTATTGAATTGCACGAGAGAGAATCGAAAACAGCAGGTCCGGGAAATGTATATATTTAATTTTTATTTAAGCCAGTTAAGAACAAATTCTTATTGACAATTACGGCCTACACCAGCCAAACCCAGACGACGCTGGGCCAATTGTGCACCACCCTATGGGACTCCCAATCACAGCCGCTTGTGATGCAGCCTGGATTCGAATCAGTGTTTCTGTAGTGACACCTATAGCACTGAGATGCAGTGCCTTAGACCGCTGCGCCACTCAGGAGCCCTGGTTTGAATAGGTAGGTAGTATGTCCGGTGAACAGGTCAGGGTTCCATAACCACAGGCAAAACAGAAGAAACTGGATCAGTAGTGATTCCTGGTGGACTGGGGACAGCCAGGAGCCAGGTAGTCCTTAGGTATAGTCCTAGGGCTCAGGGGAGAGGGAGATGGAGAATGAGATAGAGAGAGAGTACTTAACATCACACCCGACCGGACAGGGTCAACCAGGCAGGATATAACCCCACACACTTTGCCAAAGTATAGCCCCCACACCACTAGAGGGATATTAACAGACTATTTACTATCCTGAGATAAGGCTGAGTATAGCCCACGAAGATCTCCTCCACCGCATGACACTGAGGGGGAGCAAAATCGGACAGGACGATCACGTCAGTGAATAAACCCACTCAAATGACGCATCCCTCATAGGGACGGCATGGAAGAGCACTAGTAAGCCAGTGACTCAGCACCTGTAATAGGGTCAGAGGCAGACAATTCCAGTGGAGAGAGGGGAGCCTGCCAGGCAGAGACAGCAAGGGCGGTTCGTCACTTCAGTGCCTTGCCGTTCACCTTCACACCCCTGGGCCAGACTACACTCAATCATAGGACCTACAGAGGAGATGAGTCTTCAGTAAAGACTTAAAGGTCGAGATCTCGTTTCTCACATGGATAGGCAGACCATTCCATAAAAATGTTGCTCTATAGGAGAAAACCCTGCCTTCAGCTGTTTGTTTAGAAATTCTAGGGACAATAAGGAGGCATGTCTCTTGTGACTGTCGCATATGTGTAGATATGTATGCTATTGGGCTGAAAAATGTAGAGTTCAGAAATACAAATTATACCTACAGAAAGCTGAGACCCTCCTCTCCTCTCTTCGACAGGGACAAGGGGACGTAGCTTCCAAAGCTGTGTTTATCCTGAAATTGCATTTTGAAATGTTATATGATCAGAATGCATTTTTTCTCTCTGGCACGTGACGAGAGAAGAGAGGCTTGCTCATCAGAGCAGCAGGCCCCAAGGAGGGCACAGGAACAGAGGCAGGGCAGACACTTTCATTACAGGCACACTTTCCATGTTTTACAATTTACCTAACTGATGACAAAGTCGGAGTAGGTCTTTTTGCTGATGCCGTGTTTGACTTTGAATGTCAGTTTGCGTGACCACAGCTCGGCCTATCAGAAAACCATCTGGCCCATCTTGGCAGGGGGGGGGGCGCTGGCCACTGATCAGCTGCAGATGAGGGAAACAGAGGAATCGAAGAAACAAAAATTAACAGGCCCATGGGCTGCCGGCCATGCACCTTTTTCATTGTTTGATTTTTATATGAAAAATATATTTTTGAGTGTGTAAAATTTGACCAGCACACCAACAAAGTAATGGTCATTTGCCAGAATTATCAGATGGCCAACCTGCCCCTGGCTGGACTTCTATCTACAGCACAGCAGCAGGACCTAGTTATTCATTTGCATGTGCTAAATATTTGAGTGTTTTCTGAAAACGAGCCACAGCAATTAACATAGGATTAATTGGCATCTTTATCTCATTAGGGCAAATCTGATCAGAGTATGATGAGATTTCACAGGGCTCCCGTTTGTTTAAACCCATTGCCGTAATTGCTATCATTATTATGGGCTCTTTAGCGACATTCTGCAGGCCCCCTCACACACACACCCCTCTCTCCCCGACTGCATCAGGCCCCATACACACACACACGTTATCACACACACTCACTCACTACACACACGCTGACAAATAGATATACACACACAAACCCCTCTCGCCCCACAAAGAGCATCACACACACACCTCGCCCCATAAAGAGCAACCGTGTGTCACAGCTCAGTGTTTAGTTAACCCCTGGAATGAGCCCAGTGGTGGTTAACAGCTACGTGGTGATTAGCTAGCCTCTCTCTCTCTCTCTCTCTCTCTCTCTCTCTCTCTCTCTCTCTCTCACACACACACACACACATCAACCCATTAACACAAACACAGACACACACAAACCCATTAACATGTCCTCTCTCCCATAGCCGTGGGAAGACGTTTGGGGGTGCTGCGAAAAAAAAATGATATATACATTTTTTTATCCGATTTTTCAGGGGGTGCTGCAGCACCCTCAGCACCCCTACTTCCAGCGGATATGCCCTCTCCTCCTCTCCAAACTGCCTTTGTGTTTCTGGTCACCTCTTAATTACAGTACCCACGTCCCTATCTAAAAAACAATACAACTTTACAGGACCTGGCTGCATCCCAAATGACATCTTCTTTATTTAGTGCACTACTTTTGACCAATGCTCATAGGGCTATTGTCAAAGTAGTGCACTATATTGTGAATAAGGTGCCATTTGGGAGGCATCCAGAAAATAATGTGTTCCTGAACAAAGGGGGGGGGGGTCAAAATCAAAAGTAACAGTCAGTATCTGGTGTGGCCACCAGCTGCATTAAGTACTGAAGTGCATCACCTCCTCATGGACTGCATCAGATTTGCCAGTTCTTGCTGTTGAGATGTTACCCCACTCTTCAACCAAGGCACCTGCAAGTTCCTGGACATTTCTGGGGGGAATGGCCCTAGGCCTCACCCTTCGATCCAACAAGTCCCAGACGTGCTCAATGGGATTGAGATCCAGGCTCTTCGCTGGCCATGGCATAACACCGACATTCCTGTCTTGAAGGAAATCACTCACAGAACGAGCAGTATGGCTGGTGGCATTGTTATGCTGGAGGGTCATGTCATGTCAGGATAAGCCAGCCTGATGTCTTCCCTGTAAAACACAGCGTTGAGATTGTCTGCAATGACAACAAGCTCAGTCCAATGATGCTGTGACACACCGCCCCAGACCATGATGGACCCTCCACCTCCAAATCGATCCCGCTCCAGAGTACAGGCCTCGATGTAACGCTCATTCCTTCGACAATAAACACGAATCCGACCATCACCCCTGATGAGACAAAACCGCGACTCATCAGTGAAGAGCACTTTTTGCCAGTCCTGTCTAGTACAGCGATGGTGGGTTTGTGCCAATAGGTTGTTGCCGGTGGTGTCTGCTGAGGACCTGCCTTACAACAGGCCTACAAGTCCTCAGTCCAGCCTCTTTCAGCCTATTGTGGACAGTCTTGAGTACTGATGAAGGGATTGTGCATCCCTGGTTGGCATTCTGTACCTGTCCCGCAGGTGTGATTTTCAGATGTACCAATCCTGTGCAGCTGTTGTTACACGTGGTCTGCCACTGCGAGGACGATCAGCTGTCCGTCCTGTCTCCCTGCAGTGCTGTCTTAAGCATCTCACAGTACGGACAATGCAATGTATTGCCCTGGCCACATCTGCAGTCCTCATGCCTCCTTCCAGCATGCCTAAGGCATGTTCACGCAGATGAGTAGGGACCCTGGGGATCTTTCTTTTGGTCTTTTTCGGAGTCAGTAGAAAGGCCTATTTAGTGTCCTAAGTTTTCATAACTGTGACCTTAATTGCCTACTGTCTGTAAGCTGTTAGTGTCTTATGACCATTCTACGGGTGCATGTTCATTAATTGTTTAGGGTTCATTGAACAAGCATGGGAAACAGTGTTTAAACCCTTTACGATGAAGATCTTTGAAGTTGTTTGGATTTTTTCAGATTATCTTAGAAAGACAGGGTCCTGAGAATATATATATATATATACAGTAGCAGTCAAAAGTTCGGACTCACCTACTCATTCATGTGTTTTTCTGTATTTTCACTATTTTCTTAATTATAGAATCATAGTAAAGACATCAAAACTATGAAATAACACATATGGAATCATGTAGTAACCAAAAAAGTTATAAATAAAACAAAATATATTTTAGATTCTTCAAAGTAGACACCCTTTGCCTTGAGGACAGCTTTGCACACTCTTGGCATTCTCTCAACCAGCTTCATGAGGAATGCTTTTCCAGGAGTCTTGAAGGAGTTCCCTCATATGCTGAGCACTTGTTGGCTGCTTTTCCTTCACTCTGCAGTCCAACTCATCCCAAACCACCTCAATTGGGTTGAGGTCAGGTGATTGTGGAGGCCAGGTCATCTGATGCAGCACTCCATCACTCTCCTTCTTGGTCAAATAGCCCTTACACAGCCTGGAGGTGTGTTTTGGGTCATTGTCCTGTTAAAAAACAAATTATAGTCCCACTTAGCGTAGACCAGAAAGGATGGCATATCACCGCAGAATGCTGTGGTAGCAATGCTGGTTAAGTGTGCCTTAAATTCAAAATAAATCACAGACAGTGTCACCAGCAAAGCACCCCCACACCATCACACCTCCTCCTCCATGCTTCATGGTGGGAATGAAGGATCACCTGCTCTGTGTCTCACAGAGATTAACCAAAAATCTAAAATTTGGATTAATCAGACCAAAGTACAGATTTCCACCAGTCTAATGTCCATCGTGTTCCTTGGCCCAAGCAAGTCTCTTCTTGTTATTGGTGTCCTTTAGTATTGGTTTCTTTGCAGCAATTCCGCCATGTAGGCCGGATTAACGCAGTCTCCTCTGAACAGTTGATGTTGAGATGAGTCTGTTACTTGAACTCTGTGAATAATTTATTTGGGCTGCAATCTCAGGTGCAGTTGACTCTAATTAACTAATCCTCTGCAGCAGAGGTAACTCTGGGTCTTCCTTTCCTGTGGCAGTCCTCATGTGAGCCAGTTTCATCATAGAGCTTGATGGTTTTTGAGACAGCACTTTTGACTGACCTTCCTGTCTTAAAGTAATGATAGACTGTCGTTTTTCTTTGCTTATTTCAGCTGTTCTTGCAATAATATGGACTTGGTCTTTTACCAAATAGGGCTATCTTCTGTATACCACCCCTACCCTGTCACAACACACACAACTGATTGGTTCAAACGCATTTAAGAAGGAAAAAATTCTAAATATTTACTTTTAACAAGGCACACCTGTTAATTGAAAAGCATTCCAGGTGACGACCTCATGAAGCTGATTGAGAGAATGCCAAGAGTGTGCAAAGCTGTCATCAAGTCAAATTTTGGCTACTTTGAAGAATCTCAAATATAAAATATTTGTTTAACACTTTTTTGGTTAGTACATGATTCCATATGTATTATTTCATAGTTTTGAAGTCTTCACTATAGAAAATAGTAAAAGATTAAGAAAAACCTTGGAATGAGTGGGTGTGTCCAAACTTTTGACTGGTTCTGTATATATATTTTATGTTTAGCTCACATAATATAATTTAAAAGTAGGCATTAAGGTGTCTATAACAGAATGCACATCTCAAAAATGAATGTAGATATTAATAAATACATTTCTACAGCTTCCAAAATATTTTTTACACTGGAGGAGGAGTACCAAGATGGCTGCGTGATGGTTACATTACAGCGCCCCCTGTCAGTCATCCAGGGTTTACACACAACTGGTTTTACCAAATGTATTCCACCATTAAACAGCCTTTGTCTCTGGTCTAATACATGCAACATGCAGCGTTTCTGAGGAGTAGGGAACGAGAATGAGCTACATCTCCCCTGTGGCCTTGAGATCTACGAGCCACGCGAGGAGGGATATGGAGAAATACAGACAGAGAAATAGAAACAGTGAGCCCATTGATTCAGCATCGCTGTGAAACAACTTTACTCCAGCTAGTAACTTCTCTAAGGGGGGTAATCATGTTTTATGTGCCCATAACTCCTTCACCCCCTCTAAATGTTAACAACTGAACACTCACACTATATGGCCCGTCTCTTTGTTGCTGTGTTTTAGTGGTGTGGAAAGCCCATATCCATGGATTTGCAATGTCATAATCTAATCCTCCAGGTGAGTCTGGCAAACCGAGTCTCTGTCTGTTACTGGATGCCATTTGGGACATGAGACGCTCACCATTTAACACGGTTTCTCTGACAGCCAAGGACCGTTCTCTAAGCCCTATTCATGGTGCTGATGCTTTAGTCCTCACAAGTCAATACAGCTCTGGAGGGACCGTGATAACATATGGGTAGACTGGTCTGTCCTGCCCTACACAAGATAGGCAAGAATGTGTCCATACAGAGACACTCAGAGGATTTCTGAAATCTTCTCTGTTCACCTACTGTGTAATTGTAAAAAAAAAAACTAAATGGAGGAAAACTGCAGCCTATAGTTTGGGAAAATGTTATCAGTGTAGCACCTACATTGTATTACACTTTGGACCATTCGACAAGTCCCATTAAATGTCATAGGAGATTGGCCTAACGCTCCACCGATGGAAATGCGTCATCACTCTTTGGGGTATAACGAGGACATTTTTGACTGCGTTGTTTCAATGTTTCTAAGACGTACACAAAATAAAAGCAACTTCGAGACAAAGAGCAGCTCGTATAGTCAGAATGCAACAACCACGAGCTGTCGTCAGAAACCCTGACAGCCTGAATACCCCTTTGACAGCCTGCAGGCACCTGACGTATACTGTACCCAGTCACCTATGCCTCTGAGCACAAGTACAGCTTTGATTCCCTCAGATTCATACAAAGTAAACGCTCCCCCCCCCAAAAAAAAAAACACAATCTGGAGATTGAAGACACGTAGACCTACAAACCATCTGGAACTACTGGAAGCTTTTCTCTTCTTCTTCAAAAGCTGTTGTAGAACCAACATGTTCAGCGTTGTGGCATAACTGGCATCTTAAAGTCTCTCACCAGGGCTGGGGAGAGAGAGAGCAAGAGAGGCCGTGTCACTGTGTCACAGTTCCATAGGTAGAGTACAGGCTGACACACAGAGCAGTGATGTCACAGCACACAGGGGATGCATTTTTGAATGGGGGAAAAGGAGGCAAAGGGGGAAACAGAATGCAAAGGCGAATTGCTGCCACACACACACACACACACACACACACACACACACACACACGCAGCCAAATGTCTCTGCAGCAGAAATATTCATGTCAGTGCTCTACAGAACCAATGGGCCTGCCTGGTTGCTTGCCTGCCTTTAAAGAGAGACCGATAAAGAGGTATTGAGAGGGGGGAGTATCAAAGAGAGAGAGGGGGGGGGGAATCAGAGAGGGGGGATCATTTCCTAACCTCCTGCCAAATGTATGACCATATTAGAGACACATATTTCCCACAGATTACACAGATCCACAAAGAATGAGAAAATAACCCCAATTTTGATAAACTCACATATCTATTGGGTGAAATACCACAGTGTGCCATCACAGCAGCAGTATTTGTGACCTGTTGCCACGAGAAAGGGGCAATCAGTGAAGAACAAACACCATTGTAAATATGTCCTATATTTCTGTTTGTTTATTTTCCCTTTTGTACTTTAACTATTTGCACGTCATTACAATTCTGTATTTGTACATAATATGACATTTGAAATGTCTTTATTCTTTTGTAATGTTTACTGTTAATGTTTATTGTTTATTTCACTTTTGTTTATTATCTATTTCACTTTCTTTGGTAATGTAAACATATGTTTCCCATGCCAATAAAGCCCTTACATTGAATTGAATTGAATCAAAGAGTGAGAGAGAGGGAGGAGAGAGAATCAGAGAGAGAAGGGGGGAATAAGAGAGAGAGGGAGAGAGAATCAGAGAGGGGGGGAATCAGAGAGGTGGAGAGAGAATCAGAGAGAGGGGAGATAGAAAATCAGAAAGAGAGGGGGAGAGAGAATCAGAGAGAGAGGGGGAGAGAATCAGAGAGAGAGGGGAGATAGAAAATCAGAAAGAGAGGGGAGAGAGAATCAGAGAGAGAGGGGGAGAGAATCAGAGAGAGAGGGGAGAGAGAATCAGAAAGAGATAAAGGGGGAGAGAGAATCAGAGAGAGGGGAGGGGGAGAGAGAATCAGAGAGGGGGGAATCAGAGAGAGGGGGAGAGAGAATCAGAGCGAGAGAGAGGGGAGAGAGAATCAGAGAGAGAGAGAGAGAGAGGGGAGAGAGAATCAGAGAGAGAGGGAGGGGGAGAGAGAATCAGAGAGAGGGGGGAGAGAGAATCAGAGAAAGAGAGGGGAGAGAGAATCAGAGAGAGAGAGGGGGGAATCAGAGAGGGGGAGAGAGAATCAGAGAGAGAGAGAGGGGGAGACAGAATCAGAGAGGGGGGAGAAAGAATCAGAGAGAGAGAGCAAGAGAGGAGAGAGAATCAGAGAGAGAGAGAGAGAGAGGGAGAATCAGAGAGACAGAGGCGGGGTAGAGAGAATCAGAGAGAGAGTAAGGGGGAGAGAGAATCAGAGAGAGAGAGGGGGAGAGAGTCAGAGAGAGAGAGAGAGAGAGAGAGAGGGGGAGAGGGAATCAGAGAGAGAGAATCTGAGAGAGAAAGAGAGAGGCAAGGGAGAGAGAATCTGAGAGATAGAAAGATCAAAAAATGGAGAAGAGCTCTATTTTTTTAAAGCAAAGCAGCCTCTGCTTTGTTGGACCTTTGAAGTACTCTCTCTCTCAGGGTCAGACAGGCGACACACACACACACACACACGCACACGCACACGCACGCACGCACACACACACACACACACACACACACACACACACACACTCTTTCATCTGCTGTGCATCCCTTCATCTTTAGCTTCTGTTTGCTCCAGGGATAACCCCTCTCTCCCCCTATATTCACTACTCTTTCGCTGTCCATGCTTTGATATCTGCTCAGAGGAAGATCAACAGTGAGCTCTGGATCATTCCTTCTTTCTAGCCACCACTGCTTTTATGCTTTTATACCAGTAGCAGCACAGCCAAGCCTTGTTAACTGCACCAATTCACAGTCACATAGTATATCTATTTGTTATTCATAACCACTACCATTTCCCTGATGCACGTAAAACATATGCAGAGTTAACTTCATGAATTTGCCTAAACATGAAAGGAGAGCATTCAGAAAGTGTCTCTTGATATGTAAATTGGATATAACTATGAAGACAAGTTCAGAATAAAACGAGCTAGAAGACTTGTATTGCATTGTATTGCATTTTAGACTTGCATTGTCGACTTGTATTGCAGACTTTTATTGCATCGGAGTTAACCAAACATTCTACATATCTGAGTAAGGGACCATATTTAACTAAATCCAAGAGGCGCATAAAAAATGATGACATTTAGGGCAACAAAATACGTGTAACATTTTAAATGGACAGGGCAGCCCTTATTCAAAGTGCCCTTAAAGTCTGGGGCTCAAATTATAAACGCTTGAACAAATGTTGCAGTCTCAGAGCTGCTCTCATTAATACCTTGAAGGGGTGGAGGGTGTAGTGAACCAAAGAAACACTATGCACGGTCTAGCTCATGTTGCTCTCTGGCCATGCACACGCACAAGCGGCCTGGTTGACTGTGTTCTGCCCACAGTCCCATGGCCCCACACTAAAGGTTCTGAGAGCCTTGAGGCCAGTCATCACACCAGGCATGAATCATGGGAAATGTCAAGTGCAAAGTCTGCCACAACAGAGCAGAGTGGAGACTGGGGCACACAGAGCAGAGTTGAGACTGGGGCACCACAAAGCAGCAGACAGAGGCGCCACAGAACGAACGGACGGACGGACGGACAGACAGACCACAGCACAGCCGACAGACAGACAGACAGAGGTCCCAGAGCACAGCAGACAGACAGAAGCAAAGTCTGCCACAGCAGAGCAGGCCGAGGCACCAACATCCGCCATGGTGCCTGGGGCACAACGAAAGACGACCGACTGGGGGGATATAACAAGAGAGCTTTAACAATACAGTCTCATGACAGACTTAACATAGCTGGCCAGCGCATGCTAGATTAGGTTCTGGTTTCTGAGATTAATACTGATATCATGTTAATAAAGGGTAATGGGATCAAGTACATGTCTAATGGCTGTTGTAATGGAAGGGCCTGGTATCATAAGCTAATGTTCCACATGGATATTCTCAATAAGCACCTAGGGTAGCATCCCAAATGGCACCTTATTCCCCTATACAGTGCACTACTTTTGACCAGAGCCCTGGTCAAAAGTAGTGCACTGTATAGGGAATAGGGTGCCATTAGGGACTGGCACAAATATATTTCTCAGTGAGCACCTATACCGCTTAACCTCGGTGCCATAGCCCCTAGAGGAGATGGGATACGATAATGGATCTGTTAGTGGGATGCTATTTTTACACCCTGGTGAAGTGGTACACTTAAACTCACTCTCCTGACTCTCCCCTCAGAGCTTCATGCAAGTGTAGAGCAGTGTGGATTCAGGTAAGGGAAGCCAGACCACGGCTTCACGGCCAAACTACGTATGCAGAAAAAAGTATCAGCTAATTAACACAGGAGTCAAGTGAAAAATAGTTGTCCTTGCTTGACATGAACAGTCTGGTCAAATGTAAAACTTATCAGAGAATAGTAACAAGCTCAGTGATATAAGACGGAATCAGATAGCTCAGGTCGGTACAGCAGGAAGTCAAACTTCTCGATCACGATAATAAGTATCTCCACCAACCACCAAACTTTGACTCGCGACAGATTGCCAGCAGCAGCAAAAGTACACTTGGCCATCTCTGACTGGCTCTGGAACAGATGGAGGGAGGGAGCTCTTAATAGTTCCCCAACTTCTTGTGTGACATTGACTGCAGTTCAGCTTCCCTCTAAAACTGGGCCAGATGGAAAGTCAGACACTCAGCTAGACACTCTTCTCACAGCCAGTTACAGCTAGACTAACCGGAGAAATCCCAGAAGAGAGAAGGGGAAGGAGGGAAAAGAAGAGAGGAAGAGAAGGAGGGAAATAGGTAAGGACAGACAGAATGCTGCTGAACTCCCCTGAGGAACAACGCTGTGTGTGTGTGTGTGTGTGTGTGTGTGTGTGTGTGTGTGTGTGTGTGTGTGTGTGTGTGTGTGTGTGTGTGTGTGTGTGTGTGTGTGTGTGTGTGTGTGTGTCACTGCTAACAGCTTGAGTTTGTACACCACATGCTGCTGTGAAGATACCCTCCTGTTCACTACTTTAATTTGTGCTGAAATTAGTGGGCAGCCCAGATTCTGCCAGATCTCAAATGATTGACTGGATCTGAAGCAGTAAAGTTAAACTAATAAGTTAAAATATTCCAAATGAAAGACGTTGTGTTGTTCTTGTTATACTTACTGTGTTGTATGATGTTATTACAGAGGTTAATATATGAATCACGATATAAAATCATGCTTTTGGTCACGCCCTGACCATAGAGATACTTTTTATTCTCTATTTTGGTTAGGTCAGGGTGTGAGTAGGGTGGGTAATCTAGGTTGTTTTATTTCTATGTTGGCCTGGTATGGTTCCCAATCAGAGGCAGCTGTTTATCGTTGTCTCTGATTGGGGATCATATTTAGGCAGCCATTTCCCCACTGTGCTTTTGTAGGATCTTGTTTTTGTGTAGTTGCCTGTGAGCACTGCAGTACGTCACGTGTCATTTGTTCTTTATTGCTCTTGTGCGTTTCATTGAATAAACATGTGGAACCCGTATCGCACTGCGCTTTGGTCCGAGTAAGCTTACGACGATCATGACAGTACTACACATGGATTCTCATAAAACGGGATCATTTTACTAGTTACAGTATATTAGTCCTACAAGAGTTTAGTAATATTCCGGGATTATACACCATCCTTGCGATTGGTAATCCTATGCTATTGTACGTGCATGCTTACAACCCTCTTCCGGTGTTCATACTTCCATGATTGATGTAACCTAGAGGTGGGTAGGCCTGTTTCCCAACAATTCCACTTGAATAGGCATGCAGGATGTCCTGAACAGTACAGTACAGTAGAGTATGTTTAGTAAATCATGATCTTACGTAAGAGCTGTCCGGAAACCTCTATGTAGATGAAGAGATGTCAAATCATATAGGTAGTGTAGTAGTGGATTCAAAGGCTGATTCTTCACATTCAATCTTTTGAATCCTATTATTTATTTTTTGAAACGAAGCACTTTACAGTGATAAATAAAAAATATGCACATTTGCTGGATTTTTGTTGCATGCAGATACCCCAAATGTATCTTTTCCACTCATGGAAAATCACCACAGATTATTATTTTTTTGTGATGGAGAAACTCTTCAAATCCAGTCTTTTGATTGACACTATAGATCCACCCACTGGGGGTTGTTAATGAGAGAAGCCCTGAGGACACAGGAATCCAACAGGCATTACTCCCTCCCCTGACATGTCAGTGTCTCTCTTGTCTGTCGGGGGTGCTCTGCACTGCTTCACCCCAGTGATGGTTCACGTCACGCAGCCACAGTGTTGGAGGAGCGTGGGTCAGAGAACCCAGGGGCTCACCCTCTCTTGGGGACAAACGGGGATCCGGAGTGGGCCTAACACTAGGAGCCTCGTTATGTACGCAACATCGAAATGAATCAGGCTCTGTCCCATCCAACACCCACATACCCACCCAGCCTACATCTCGAGCCCCCTTCCCCCTGAGGCTGCAGCGTGACGTGTGGAGGTAATGAGACCATGGTGCCTCGCCCTCCTCTCCTCCCTCAACTACCACCCACCACCTCCACTACGAGACACTAACAACTACTGGTGCCCCAGGCACATTCATGACACAGGCAGGGAGACAGACATGGAGAGGGAGAGAGAGACAGAGACATACAGAGAGAGAGAGATGGAGAGAGACAGAGCAAAACAGAGAGAGAGACGGAGAGAGAGAGAAACAGAGAGAGATACAACGAGAGAGAGAGACAATGCCATGCAGCCCACCTACAGTAACCAGCTGAAGTGGAAGTTATCCTCATGAAGTGCGTGAGTGACTCATGCACTGCCAGGGGTTTGGAGTGAGAGGACTATAAGGAAAGGAGGAGAGAGAGAGAGAGAGAGAGAGAGAGAGAGAGAGAGAGAGAGAGAGAGAGAGAGAGAGAGAGAGAGAGAGAGAGAGAGATGGAGAGAGAGAGCGAGAGAGAGAGAGAGCGAGAGAGAGGAAAAGCGATAGAGGCCTTGAGGAAGCCGTGCCAAGCTGTGTGGAAGTCCCCCGGGTTGCCAACAGGCTCTGTGCAGTGAACCACGCGCTCAAAATTCACAGAGGAAACACGCATGTGCTCACTTCCTCTGGTAATTTAAAAAAAATGTTTTATCTCAAAGGATGAATAGATAGTACACTACTACCCCAAACTACACATCACACATATCCCTGGCTTAATTTTCACATACGCCTCAGCCTCCAGGCTGGCTGACAGATCCGTTTTCTAGGGTAGCTATCTGTTTTCCCATTATTGTGTCTGGGATGATGGGCTCAGAGTTTGTTCCTGTGTACAGCTAATACCCTGCGCTGTCTGCATCCCTGATGCTTCTCACTGGTAGGACCTAACACCTCCTGATTGCTAACACACCACATGATCCCCCTCCACAGCCTGGCACGATCCCTCTCCTCTGCCTTCTCCTTTCTCCTGCCTCCTCCTCTCCCCTGCCCTCTCCTCTCCCCTGTGTTTTGTTAGTCGCATGTACGGGATAAGCATGGTGTACATCGTCCAACGAAATGGCCCATGGACAAAACTAGCCATTTTTAGAATGTTTTGTTGTTGTTGTTGTAGAACAGCTGAATGCAGGCCAGACAGACAAGACACATGTATTGTTTAAAGTTGTTTTCTCAGTCGTATGGACTTGGATACACATGGTATACACCGTCCACCCAAATGCTTACTTACAGGTTCCTTTTCCGACAATGCAACAACGATAAGACGTAATAAAAGATAAGAAGTATATGGCTCGGCATATTTTTTGTTGTTGTTGCATAAGTATAATGCAGGAAGGCACAATTGATAGTTTTTTTTATTTACACGTGTTTTGGTGAAGGGGGATGGGGGGCAGTGTATACACTGAGCACTATAATACGAGTCTGGTACCAGCAGTTGTGATATGTGTAGCATGAATGTATATGTCTCTGTGTGTATGTCTGTGTGGGTGTGTGAATGAGTGAGTGCATGTGTGCTAAGGCCTGGAGAATCAGAGCAGGTGGTCAGTCCTGTTCAAATGTTCAGCCTTTGAATTGTTAGATATTACTGCACTATTGGCACTAGGAACACAAGCATTTCGTTACACCCACAATAACATCTGCTAAATATGTGTATGTGACCAATAAAATTGGATTTGATTGAATTGCTTGTAGATAGAAACTGTCTCTGAGCCTGTTGGTATCAGATCTCATGCTCCGATACCGTCTGCCCGACAGTAAGGAGAGAACCGCTCGTAGCTGGGGTGTGTGAGGTCCTTGATGATGATGCAAGCCTTCCTCAGGAACCGTTTCAAGTAGATATTCTGGATGGGTGGGAGCACGGTCTCAGTGATGTACTGGGCCATCTTCACCACCCACAGGAGGGCCTTCCAGTAGTGGACAGAGCAATTCCCGTACCAGGTTGTGATGCAGCCAGTCATGAAGCTCTCGATGGTGCAGCGGTAGTATTTGGAGAGGACCCGCATCATCACGCTAAAATTTCTTCAGCCATCTTAGGAAGTAGAAAAGAGAGGTGGTATTGTCAGTCCATGATAAGTTCTCAGTGATGTGGACACCGAGGAACTTAAAACCCGTGACACTGTACTGCAGTCCCGTTGCCTCCTCCTCTCCCCTGCCTCCTACTCTCCCCTGCCTCATCCTCTCTTCCTTGCCCTCTCTTCTCCCATGCCTCCTCCTCTCCCCTACCCTCCTCTCCCCTGCCTCCTCCTCTCCTCTCCCCTGCCCTCTCCTCTCCCCTGCCCTCTCCTCTCCCATGCCCTCTCCTCTTCCCTGCCCTCTCCTCTTCCCTGACTCCTCCTCTTCCCTTCCTTCAACCCTGCCACTCCCCTGCCTCCCTCATCACCACCCAGCTGTTCTCCTTTCCTCTGCCTCCTCCTCTCCCAGCCCTTGTGTTTGGTCCCTGGAATAATCTAATAACTTTATCCGCCTGGGATGTTCTGCCTAATATCTTCTCCTAGAAGGATTATGAGCTTGGCTGTGCTGTGCGTAAATGTTGCCCAACTGTGTAGGAACAACTGTCACAACGGATGCATTTTAGAGTTTTAAAATCCATCGCACAGCGTGGACGGCTTATCTAAAAAGACAAATCCAGCTTCTTGCCAGTCATTGTCATCAGGTATTCGTCTCATGTATTCCAGGTACACTACTAGAATCTGTCTGCAATCTGACAACACAATTACACATAACATCACAAACATTGATATTGTGTCCCAGATACCATCACAGGGAAAATAACTAATTCCTAATGATTTATCACGTTCAGTGGCTCATCAGGGCTATAGGTTAGGATGAGCACGATGATGAAATACTAACCACTCATCACTTTGAGTTTGCAGTGGGAGAAGAGGCAGAGAAATATATAGGAAGGGTTACCAATCAATCTCTCTCTGTTCTCTCTCTTTCTCTCCCTCCATCCAATCTCTCTCATTCCAGTTTCTCCATTTTACCCCTCCTTCCAATTTCTCTCTCGCTCTCTCTTCTCTGTCTCTCCCTCTCTCCGAACGGTGACTGTTGGGTCAGTGATATATGTGTCTCCAATATACTGACTCCAGCACAACTCTGATTGGCTTCTTTTGTGTCTTGTCCTATCAGATTGGAGCTTTAAAAAGAAAGAGAGTTCTCCTTCACCACTCCAGATGTCTCTGTCCACTCACTCACTCTCTCAACAAAAGACAAACTGGATGAGAAGCCAGAGAGACAGCGACGTTGGGCAGGTGGATTACCAGGAGAGGATAAGACACAACTGAAAGTTTCGAACAGATTACTATCTGACACACAGCCTGCTTCCCAAATGGCATCCTATTCCCAATATACTGCATACCCTATGGGCCCTTGTAAAAAGTAGTGTACTATATAGGAAACAAAGTTCCATTTGGGACACAACCACAGACTAAAAAGTAATCAGCAGAGCCACTGATTAACACCTTTCTCCTGCAGAAGCACTTTCTCACAGAACATTCAATCAAAGCTGATAGGCCACTGGTATCCATGGGGACACATGGGAGCCGTGATTATCAAATGAATACTTTGAAAGTCAAACAGGAAAACAGACCAAAATTCTGTTTGGTGTGTGTGGCTGACAAAAGCTATCTAGCTTCATTTTTGAAAGTTATAATGTTATATAATACCATGTCATTCTATGTGAAACACAAGGGCTACTTTAAAAAAAGAAAATCAGATACAATACAGTTTTGTGGTGTTGTGTAACACGTGTTTTTTTATGGAGCAGGTATACCAACTATCCACGTCATGTCCCTGTTACAGGATACCACCAGACAAAACAGGAAGCACATTGAAGACAAGAAAACCCCTGCCTCACTTCTCGTTTCTCTTTGGCCACCTGGATAATGTACTCTCAGATGCTGCTCTGAATGTAGTGGACTGAGAGGGTTGTGTGTGCGTGTATGTGTGTATGTGTGCTTGCACATGCATGTGTATATGTGTGTTTAAAGCATTTGTGTATCATTTGTAAACTAGTCTCCATATTGCTCCAGGAGTGTTGGTCTGGCCTGGTCTGTTTTCCCTTAGTGTAGACAGAGAGGGAGACAGGGATCAGGGGGTGAAAGGTCACAGGGAGGACAGCTTGACAGATGGAGCTGAGGTGGAGCTGGTGTCAACACTGGGCTGGAAGGGAGTGCCATTTCCTTACTGATCTCTATCTATTAACACAATACACCACCTGGCACACACATACTGTACTGTACAACCACACAAAAACACACACACAACTCCCACTCGAATAAACATAATTCACTTCAAAAAACAAAACACAACCCACATTCAAGACAAGAACACCTCAAACGCACGTACACAAACCCTTTCATAAACACACGAGCCATTCACATTCTCCCACACACACACACACAAATATACCAGCTCCATGTATTCCCTTCCTCTCACACCTTCCTACCACAAAACCCAGTCATTCAGATACACACAGTCACATTAATCAAAATTACTTTGACATGAAACTCTGAATAGTAACTCTGTCGGCTTTGATTGAATTTTCCCTCTTATTATGCCGTTCTAAATCAGGATAACTTTTTCAATAGAGAATTCAATTACCCCACACACCTGTACACACAATGCATAGGACCACATTCAGCTAGGGCCATTGTTGGTTTAAGCAACAGCGTCTCTAATAGGAGATATTGATTCACATTTCCTCCTCTTTCGCTCTCGTTTATTTTGTTTGGCTTTATTTCCCCTCAGAGCCTCTCTGTAGTTTATTGCTTGGATTATCATCTTGGAAAAGCAATTAGTATGAAATGATCGCTTCGATTCATTACCATCTTGATAGAGAGGGTGTAGAAGCCAGGAGGGATACCAAACAAACCTCTTTTTGGAGTACAATCACCTCAGACTAGACAATAAGAATATCTGTACTCGGTATTTCAAATGAGCCAATTGCTTACTGCTATTACATATAACAATTATTTTTGCTGACAGAAACAATTATAGAAGTAATAGTTGTGATGGTAACACTACTAGTAGTTGTGACGGTAATACTAGTAGTAGTTGTGATGGTAATACTAGTTGTAGTAGTACCCTAAGAGTCCCAGGAAAATGGGAAGAAACAGGTTCCCATTACAAGAGTCAGTGTGGTATACCAACACTACAAATTCATATCAAATTATATTGGTCACATACACATGGTTAGCATATGTTGCGGCATATGATGCGGCATAGGCAAGATGCAATAGATGGTATTAAATACAGTATATACTGTCCATATGAGATGAGTAATGTAGGATATGTAAACATTATTAAAGTGGCCTTATTTAAAGTGACTTGTGATACCATTATTAAATGAATGTATTAAAGTGGCCAGTGATTTGAGCCTGTATATAGGCAGCAGCTTCTCTATGTTAGTGATGGCTGCTTAACAGTCTGATGGCCTTGAGATAGAAGCTGTTTTTCAGTCTTTTGGTCCCAGCTTTGATGCACCAGTACTGACCTCGTCTTCTGGATGATAGCGGGGTGAACAGACAGTGGCTCGGGTGGTTGTTGCCCTTGATGATATTTCTGGCCTTCCTGTGACATCGGGTGCTGTAGGTGTCATGGAGGGCATATACTTTGCCCCCGGTGATGCGTTGTGCAGACCGCACCACCCTCTGGAGAGCCTTGCATTCGAGGGCGGTGCAGTTGTTGTACCAAGCGGTGATATAGTCCGAAAGGATGCTCTCAATTGTGCATCTGTAGAGGTTTGTGAGGGTTTTAGGTGACAAGCCAAATTTATTCAGCCTCCTGAGGTTGAAGAGGCGCTGTTGCGCCTTCTTCACCACGCTGTCTGTGTGGGTGGACCATTTCGGTTTGCCCATGATGTGTTACGCCGAGAAATAAACAGGAGAGAATAGTATGCCAGTCCCTGACACAAAAGGGACCATAGCTTGCTGGTCCCTGCCAGGTATAAAACACGGTTGAGAGAAACACTGGTGTAGAAAGTGTAGTATGACATCGGTCCATTCAGCGTTCCAGCCAGAGAAAGCTCGAGCTAAGTGGAGTATATACATCATGTCCAGGTTCTACCGTGTTATAGTGCTTGGGTCCTAAATGGCACCCTATACCCTATATAATGCATTTATTTTGACCCGGGCCCATAGGGGTCTGCTGTAACGTAATGCACTATGTAGTGAATCGGGTGCCATTTGGGATACAACCACAGTGTCTTACTACAAACGACTTCTGCACAGATCAGTCAATAAATCTACCCAAAGCGCACTTAATGAAGGCCCCGCTCCAGCCACAGAGATTTACATACAAGTTATCACACTTCAGAAGCCTCTGAGTCGATGCCGTTATCTACTTTCATTTTATTTCGGCTGACTCAGAGGGCACTTTTTTATCCATGCTAGTGCTACAGGCCAAGTACATCAATTTCATATTACAGTGGAGACACACCATGAAAACATTTAAATGGGATATTTACCTTCTCTCAATACAGCAATAACCGTTTATGTTGATATATTTTCTCCAATATGATCTAAAGGGAAGAAGCCTGATTAGTAGATATTAAATTAACTCTTTTTGATAGCACTTGCACCAACCGAAAATATACATTTTTGTAGATCTGTGATTTTTTTTAAAGGAGAACATAAGAACCAGAAGTACAGTAGATGCATTTTTGTCCCTTTGGTACAGACTGGTACTGTATCCCAATGTCTGCGGGTTATGGCCTACCAGAGATGGTAGCTATACTGAATAATTAATCATACAGTGCATTCAGAAAGTATTCAAACCACTTCACTTTTTCAACATTTTCTTACGTTACAGCCTTATTCTAAAATGGACACTAGCGTTCAAATTGTTTGGGGACACTTACAAATGTCCTTCTTTTTGTAAGAAAAGCACATTTTTTGTCCATTATAATAACATCAAATTGATCGGAAATGCAGTGTTGACATTGTTAATGTTGTAAATGACTATTGTAGCTGGAAATGGCGGATTTGTATTTTTATGGAATATCTATATAATGGGTACAGAGGCCCATTATCAGCAACCATCCCTCATGTGTTCCAATGGCACGTTGTGTTAGCTCATCCAAGATCATCATTTTAAAAGGATAATTGATCATTAGAAAACCCTTTTGAAATTATGTTAGCACAGCTGAAAACTGTTGTTCTGATTAAAGAAGCAATAAAACTGTCCTTCTTTAGACTTGTTGGGTATCTGGAGTATCAGCATTTGTGGGTTCGATTACAAGCTCAAAATGGCCAGAAACAAAGACCTTTCTTCTGAAACTCATCAGTCTATTCTTGTTCTGAGAAATTAAGGCTATTCCATGTGAGAAATTGCCAAGAAACTGAAGATCTGGTAGAAAGCTGTGTACTACTCCCTTCACAGAACAGCACAAACTGTCTCTAACCAGAATAGAAAGAGGAGTGGGAGGCCCCGGTGCACAACTGAGCAAGAGGATAATACATTAGAGTGTCTAGATTGAGAAACAGGCGACAAGTCCTCAAGTACTCAACTGGAAGCTTCATTAAGTAGTACCCACAAAACACCAGTCTCAACGTCAACAGTGAAGAGGTGACTCCAGGTTGCTGGCCTTCTAGGCAGAGATGAGATGCTAAGGAAAAGCCATATCTCAGACTGGCCAATAAAAAGAAAAGATTAAGACGGGCAAAAGAACACAGACACTGGACAGAGGAACTCTGCTTCGAAGGCCAGCATCCCCGAGTTGCCTTTTCACTGTTGACATTGAGGCTGGTGTTATATGGGTACTATTTATTGAAGCTTGCCAGTGGAGGACTTGGATTAGCTAACACAACGTGCCATTGGAACACAGGAGTGATGGTTGCTGATAATGTAGATATTCCATAAAGAAATCTGCCATTTCCAGCTACAATAGTAATTTACAACATTAACAATGTCTACACTGTATTTATGATGTTATTTTAATGGACAAAAAAAATGCTTTTTAAAAAAAAACATTTTGAATGGTAGTGTATTAAATTAAAAAAATATATCCTTATCAATCTACACACAATACCACAGGTTTATAGAAGTCTTTGCAAAATGTATAAATGAAAAAATCCTTATTTGCATAAGTATTCAGATCCTTTGCTATGAGACTTGAAATTGTCACGATCGTCGTTGGAAGCATACTCAGACCAAAGCGCAGCGTGATCTGGGTTCCACATATTTATTGAAGTGGAACTTAGAACAAGACAACATAAAGAAACGTAAATGAAGTGCTCAAAGGCAACAACACAAAAACAAGATCCCACAAAACACAGTGGGGAAATGGCTGCCTAAATATGATCCCCAATCAGAGACAACGATAAACAGCTGCCTCTGATTGGGAACCATACCAGGCCAACATAGAAATCAACAACCTAGATAGGAACACCCCCCCCACACCCCGACCCAACCAAAATAGAGAATAAAAAGGCTCTCGATGGTCAGGGCGTGACAGAAATTGAGCTCAGGTGCCTCCTGTTTCCATCGATCATCCTTGAGATGTTTCTACATCCTTATTGGAGTCCACCTGTGATGAATTAAATTCATTAGACATGATTTGGAAAGGCACACACCTGTCCATATAAGGTCCCAGAGTTGACAGTGCATGTCAGAGCAAAAACCAAGCCATCAGGTCGAAGGAATTGTCCATAGAGCTCTGAGACAGGATTGTGTCGAGGCACAGATCTGGGGAAGGGTACCAAAAAATGCAGCATTGAAGGTCCCCAAGAACACAGTGGCCTCCATAATTCTTAAATGGAAGAAGTTTTGGAACCACCAAGACTCTTCCTAGAGCTGGCCGCAGGACCAAACTGAGAAGGGCCTTGGTCAGGGAGGTGACTAAGAACCCAATGGTCACTCTGACAGAGCTCCAGAGTTCCTCTGTGGAGATTGGAGAACCTTCCAGAAAGACAAGCATCTCTGCAGCACTCCACCAATCAGGCCTGTATGGTAGAGGACTCTCAGACCATAAGAAACAGGATTCTCTGGTCTGATGAAACCAAAATTGAACTCCTGAAAACCTGGTTTTCTTGCACCATCCATACCTACATGTACATACTACCTCAATTAGCCTCGCTACTGTATATAGCCTTCACTACTGTTTTATTCACTGTTTTTTTAATGTTGTTTTTGAATTCTTTACTTATCTATTGCATTTCACTGTAAGGTGAAATACCTGTTGTATTTGATGCACGTGACAAATAAACTTTGATTTGATTTGATCCCTACGGTGAAGCATGGTGGTGGCAGCATCATGCTGTGGGGATGTTTTTCTGCGGCAGGGACAGGGAGACAAGTCAGGATCAAGGCAAAGATGAATGGAGCAAAGTACAGAAAGATCCTTGATGAAAACCTGCTCCAGAGCGCTCAAGACCTCAGAATGGGTCGAAGGTTCACCTTCCAACAGGATAACGACCCTTAGCACACAACCAAGACAACACAGGAGAGGCTTCGGAACAAGTCTCTGAATGGTCTTGAATGGCCCAGCCAGAGCCCAGACTTGAACCCAATCGAATATCTCTAAAGCGACCTGAAAATAGCTGTGCAACAACGCTCCCCATCCAACTTGACAGAGCTTAAGAGGATCTGTAGAGAAGAATGGGAGAAACTCCCCAAATACAGGTGTGCCAAGCTTGTAGCGTCATACCCATGAAGATTTGAGGCTGTAATCGCTGCCGAAGGTGTTTCAAAAAAGTACTGAGTTAAGGGTCTGAATACTGATGTAAATGTAATATTTGAGTTTTTTTATTTTTAATACATTTGCAAAAATGTCTAAAACCTATTTTTGCTTTCTCGTTATGGGGTATTGTGTGTAGATTGATGAGAGAAAACAATTGAATCCATTGTAGAACACGGCTGTAACGTAACAAAATGTGGAAAGAGTGAAGGGGTCTGAATACTTTCAGAATGCACTGTATACGTCACAGCATAAACGTGATGTACATAGAAGCGCACAACGTTCATTTTGCCAAGTACAATCCTTTCAGTGACTGAGGTCGAATGCGGGTGTCATGTCCACATACAGTATATACTGTAGTAGCACCCATCCCGCCTCTCAATCATTGGGGGTAATCACCGGAGTATATAGTCTTCTTTCTACCCTGCTGCCTGTTAGCTACCTTCCTTTACCATTGAGTCGCGCTGGGCAAGTCAACTCAGATGGGAGGGAAGGAAGGAGGGAGGGATGGAGGGAGGAAAGGAGGGAGGGAGGGCTTTGTGATCTCCCATCAACCGCTCAGGAGAGCGAAGCAGAAGCCTCCCGCTGCATTAAGATTGATGACACCCTCCGGAAGAAACAAAAGATGTGGCGTCTGCGAGGTACGGGTTTATGAAACCTGATAGACTCGTCTCTTAATAAACATCACTGATATGTCAGCCACTACACGCTGTGGTTCCACCAGGAGAGCTGCTGCTGCCTGCCTGCTTGCTTCGTGGAGCAGAGAGAGAGAGAGAGAGAGAGAGAGAGAGAGAGAGAGAGAGAGAGAGAGAGAGAGAGAGAGAGAGAGAGATTTATTTTTATCTATAAAAAAAAAATCTTAAGTTAACATGCAAATGCCATTTAATTTATGGTCATTTATTTATTTGAAATGCTCCATAAATGGCCATAAATTAAATAGAATTTGCATGTTAATAACTTGATTGGCGCAACTGACAAATAAATAATTGGTGAAAATGAACGAAAGAGCACACCGTAGAAAATGGGACATTTTGAATAATTTCCACAGGCAGAAGGTTACCTGGAAACCAAGCTACACTGGAACATATAAGGGCAGTTTTTCACCCTGAGCTCACCATCTTTATGGACTGTCTACTGTTTACAATATTCTGTAGTTACACACAGAAAGTGTTGTATCTGTCACAATTCTATCTCCCTGAGTCTGCCTCAATACTATATAATGCTAGTTAAAGCCACCCGGGTGTGAAATAGTGTTTGGAAATAAATGAAACCGACCAGGAAAGTGAGGACAGGGGAATATTGCCATGTCAAGCTGACAGACAGGCAGTGAAAATGGAACAAGAGCTATCATCTTAAGGAAAACCGGATTAAATAAGAACCTACGACCGTCGGTGCATCTCCGGCCCTGATATTGACAAGCCACTGGCGGGGGTCATTTTTCATTGTCTCATCAAGACCAAGCATTATGGGAGATCAATCTCGCCTCTCTCATCTCTATTCCTGCATCAGATAGGCCCCTGGTAGCCTGTCGGTGTAGAGTGGCTTGGTGATGCTACTCTTATTATGCCTGGCGGAGATTCAGTCAAAGTTTTAGACACAGTGGAGTGGAGAGATTGGTACCTGGCTGTCTCAGTTGTGGATTCCTTGGAGTGATTGCATGTAGTATGTGATGGATCCTGAGGGTCTCTGTCCAAGCCTAGACCAGTCCAGTTGATCTCCATGCAGTGTTGCTCCTTGGATCTACCGCAGTGGTGGCTGGTGGCACTTCAAATGGGGAGGACGGGCTAATAGTATGTGTTTGATACATCGCCATTCACTCCATTCTATTCATCATTATGAGCCAACCTCCCCTCACCAGCTTCCTCTAATCTGCAGTCCAAGTATCCTAAATCATCACAAACATACTCCGAAGCAGAGGAGACCTACAGATAAGATTTACAACTTGCATTGCTAGACAATTTTAAGGTAATTCTATTTTAATATAACAAAGCACTGCAGGGCCAAGCCATCTGACAGAGTTGTGAATCGTTTAAGAAAATGAAGAACAACATGGAAATCCAGACTTACCCAGGTGTTGGCTTCATCCATTCTGAACCTTTCTGAACCATGAGAAAATAAACCAACCACAGCACAGTCCGCACCTTCACTCTATGCTGATTTAACCAGCACAGCACACCTCGTTACGCAACCCTAACAAAACAAAAGCCTCCGTTTTTATTTTGGCCAGTGGGAATAAGAGCATGGAAGCAGTTCGGCTAACAGTAATTACTACATTAAATCATATATCATGGCTCTAACATTGAGAACTTGTATATCTTTAAGGGTCATTAATTTTACAAGTCCACCGTTAACCTGGGGTGAGGTGAAGCGATGAAGTAGTGATGGCAAGCCGATATAAAACAAACGTAAGCAGACGATATGGAGAGAGAGAGACAAAATCCAAGTAACTGGATTTACTAAAACTAACTGAGAATTGAATGTATATATTTTTCCATTTTGACATGTTCGTAAAAAGTTACAGTAGTTGGTTGCTGTTGAGGTCTTGCTTTTGGCCCTGTTGCTCCACTATATACGTATAGGAGGGTACTATAATTACATAATTATAACCTATTTCTGCAGAAAATGACAGTTTAAAAAAACAACTAATTGCAACATCAGCTCCCCTCCATGTGAATGTGAACACAACATGCTTCTTGGTTCCATCTGAAACATAAACCACTAACCTAACTCGTCTCCACCAGTGAGCTCCACAACCCAGCTCTTCCCCAGAGCGCCTGCCCTGGCTGCGTCCCAAATAGCACCATAAAATGTACTATAGTGCACTACTTCGACGAGGTCCCATAGGGAGCCATTTGGGAAGCAGCCTGACTGCAGTACAGAACCCAGTGGTATAAACCTTATAGCCCCACAGGGAGTTAGCCATGGAGCTTTGGCTCAGCCTGTTGATTGCACTTTGCCCGATCATTTCCTTGAACCTCTGCAAAATGTCACATTCGAGGAGGTTTCTGTTCGTCTCGCCAGAGCAGTACAAAGCTAGTTTTCACTTAGCACTCTGTTAAGAACCCCAAGTCAAACCACGATCAAAGAGGAACGATCTTGTCACTCGCCCCAACTTCCCAGTTGGAATGTCATCATTCATCTTTGTATCATGGGAGGGGGAAAAAAATATTTGTACATTTTGTTTGGACTTGCGTGGCCTGCCCAGCCTACCATATTAAACGAATAAAGAAAAACTATACATACAGTGCCTTGCGAAATTATTCGGCCCCCTTGAACTTTGCGAACTTTTGCCACATTTCAGGCTTCAAACATAAAGATATAAAACTGTATTTTGTGGGACACAATCATGACGTGGAACGACATTTATTGGATATTTCAAACTTTTTTAACAAATCAAAAACTGAAAAATTGGGCGTGCAAAATTATTCAGCCACTTTACTTTCAGTGCAGCAAACTCTCCAGAAGTTTAGTGAGGATCTCTGAATGATCCAATGTTGACCTAAATGACTAATGATGATAAATACAATCCACATGTGTGTAATCAAGTCTCCGTATAAATGCACCTGCACTGTGATAGTCTCAGAGGTCCGTTAAAAGCGCAGAGAGCATCATGAAGAACAAGGAACACACCAGGCAGGTCCGAGATACTGTTGTGAAGACGTTTAAAGCCGGATTTGGATACAAAAAGATTTCCCAAGCTTTAAACATCCCAAGGAGCACTGTGCAAGCGATAATATTGAAATGGAAGGAGTATCAGACCACTGCAAATCTACCAAGACCTGGCCGTCCCTCTAAACTTTCAGCTCATACAAGGAGAAGACTGATCAGAGATGCAGCCAAGAGGCCCATGATCACTCTGGATGAACTGCAGAGATCTACAGCTGAGGTGGGAGACTCTGTCCATAGGACAACAATCAGTCGTATATTGCACAAATCTGGCCTTTATGGAAGAGTGGCAAGAAGAAAGCCATTTCTTAAAGATATCCATAGCAAGTGTCGTTTAAAGTTTGCCACTGGGAGACACACCAAACATGTGGAAGAAGGTGCTCTGGTCAGATGAAACCAAAATGGAACTTTTTGGCAACAATGCAAAACGTTATGTTTGGCGTAAAAGCATCACCCTGAACACACCATCCCCACTGTCAAACATGGTGGTGGCAGCATCATGGTTTGGTCCTGCTTTTCTTCAGCAGGGACAAGGAAGAAGGTTAAAATTGATGGGAAGATGGATGGAGCCAAAATACAGGACCATTCTGGAAGAAAACCTGATGGAGTCTGCAAAAGACCTGAGACTGGGACGGAGATTTGTCTTCCAACAAGACAATGATCCAAAACATAAAGCAAAATCTACAATGGAATGGTTCAAAAATAACATATCCAGGTGTTAGAATGGCCAAGTCAAAGTCCAGACCTGAATCCAATCGAGAATCTGTGGAAAGAACTGAAAACTGCTGTTCACAAATGCTCTCCATCCAACCTCACTGAGCTCGAGCTGTTTTGCAAGGAGGAATGGGAAAAGATTTCAGTCTCTCGATGTGCAAAACTGATAGAGACATACCCCAAGCGACTTACAGCTGTAATCGCAGCAAAAGGTGGCGCTACAAAGTATTAACTTAAGGGGGCTGAATAATTTTGCACGCCCAATTTTTCAGTTTTTGATTTGTTAAAAAAGTTTGAAATATACAATAAATGTCGTTCCACTTCATGATTGTGTCCCACTTGTTGTTGATTCTTCAAAAAAAAATACAGTTGTATATCTTTGTTTGAAGCCTGAAATGTGGCAAAAGGTTGCAAAGTTCAAGGGGGCCGAATACTTTCGCAAGGCACTGTATAGCCTCTCTAAATCAATTACCTGTTCATCAAGCATACACCATGCTAATGTTTAACTCACTCTTTACTTAATTGTCCATGGCTAACAAATGCTTATTTTCTTAATTAAATTTCTTTTTTTTTTTCTGGCATAAATCAAAGCCAAGCCAGAGACAAGACAACCTCTTGCATATCTCTAGACCAGCTACATGTGATCTATTAGTTTGTAAAAAATGCATTCCATTGTTATCGATGAACATAATTTTCCACGTTCTTTGAAAACGCTTCTAAAACAGCAAAAGCATGAAGAGCATTCGTTCACCATACAAGCTGACAATAAAAAGCAACCCCTGCCTGTCCTTTCTGAGCTTATTCTGTGAGCTGCATTGGTCGGTTTATGAGGATTAAGGTGTTTGACTAGCTAGCAGGGACCCCTGCTTGCCGTGACCAACGACGCAAGGGAGTCGGTTTCTGACCACAAATAAACATCAGTCTGGATGGTCGGGTCCCAGTGCTCCGGCCTCAGCAGCGCATCAATCACAGCTGGACTGGGCTGAGGTGGGGGCTGGGAGCTGTGGGTTAGGGCTGGGGGATGAGTTTGGGCTGGCGCTGAGATTGGGCAAAGGCAGAGCACAGGAAAACAGCCTGAACCAGCTGCTGCTGATGCACACACACACAGAGATGCACAGTCACACAAGCACACATATTCGTAAACTGTACACACACACACACACAAACAGACACGTACGAACACACACACATACACACACAAAAACACACACATGGCTAGTCTTAATCCCCTTTCAACGGCTGAACTCTGATAGACACTCCATGCAGAGAGAGAAGAGGAAGAGAGAGAAAAGGAAAGAGAGGAAGAGAGAGAGAGAGAGAGAGAGAGAGAGAGAGAGAGAGAGAGAGAGAGAGAGAGAGAGAGAGAGAGAGAGAGAGAGAGAGAGAGAGAAAAGAAAGAGTAAAGAAAAGAGATAGGATGGGGGAAAGAGAGGGAGCAACATATTAAATCAATAGTGTCAAGCAGAATTGACTATGGCTTGTTCAATAACTTGTTTTGTTTTCAGTTGCCAGCTCACCATTGCATTTGTGATCATAATGTGAGTGTATTCAGTCAACCCACATCTGGATATTGTACCTAAATATAGGGCTACATGCTACATTCTATAGGGCTACATACTACAGGATTCCCCTCTTTTTGTTTACCTAAATATGAACCAAAATCCCTTATAATTATGTGAAGGCTTTCCTACCACCTGGCAGAGGTGAAAATAAAGCCTTATGCACAATATGCAGTGATAATAAGACAGTGCCAGTGTGTTAGATTATAACGTATCCTGAACTCATGGATGTGAGAGAACAATTCTACTTTGCAACTTGATTCAGATGTACGTGTTAAAATGTCTGCATATACCACATCCATTATTCATTAAAATTAATAAATTAATTCAGATACAACATTAGGGAAATGGAAATATTAAATTTAGTTTGTTTATTATAGCCTATACTTTTCATTGTTTTGTGCCAACTCTCATGATAATACATTTATGCTTATAAATCTGTTAATAGTCAATGCCTTTGTAATTGTAATCAAATTTGATATCAAATGAATATTTGATTCTAAATCACAATAATGTAAAAGCAAGCACGCACCAAATGAAAAAATAAATCCTGATGTGCAAAATTGACAGCTTCATAGAGATAATCTATTTTTCAAAAGATGTCAACCTAGTTGTACTTTATTTGCAGTATTGAGATCATGTAGAAGGTATTATGGGTTTTTGGGGAACAAAAAAAAACGTCACCTGAAGAACTTGGCCTGCTGTTCCTATGTTTATGTCCCCTGTCCAAGGCGATGTGGTTCAAGACGTGGAGGGAGATCCACTGATCACCTCGCTCGGTTATACTGCCCCCTGGCGGAATGACAGCGAAAACGAACGTCGACAGTAGACTACATTAGTGCAAGATTATAAAACTAAGAACATGTAATTGTAATTTATAAAGTGTACTATTATAACGTCGATTAATACTTCAGCTAGCAAATGTTTAGAAACATAAACATTTGTATTATCTGGATTTGACACCACCTACAATCTGTGGAGTGAATATTCTGATAGGTCTATCTCTGGGAATGTTTTAAAAACGCCAGCATTAATCTTTGCAATGTGCACAAACAGCAAATCTCTATCAAACTGCTGAATATTCCGGTTTCAGAACGCAGTGTGAGCAAATTAAAAGAGCTTACCTCAACTGCTGCTTCGCTGGATTTATATCTGACCGTCACTGATTGATTGATATCTTTGTAACAAGTGTAAGAACCCAGACAGACAGAACTAAGACTCACCTGTCAAACGGACGATTATGGTTCGGCACACCTGATAAAATAAAAGTTCAGCATTTCTGAGCGCTTTTATTACCATGAATGCACTAGATTTGTCATATTTTTCTGAAATTGAAATATATTATATTTTATATGAAAAAGTTACTGTTATGGATAATCCCATTATTATTAAGTCACTGTTTTCTATAACCAAATGAATAAATTAAATGTCACACAATCAATATGTTCCTGTGTTTTCTTTGTAGGCTACATTATGCTATGGTCTCATGAGTCATGACCTACAAACGCGTTTTAGTGATTAAATTTAAATTAAATGGTTATAACGATACATTAATTAGCCTAGTCAATGATTCTTCTCTCATAGCTCCCCTATTATTAACATCGGCAATACAAGCCATTTCATTTAATTGATATTGTGAAAGAAGATCATAAAATCTACCTAAATCAAATAAAAATGGTTAATTGGCAGAGTTATTACATTCCGGAGTCTATCATTAAGAATTATATTCAATGACACCTCCCTTTCTCGTAATTTATTTTCTGAGGCCGGTAATTGAATTTGTAATAGGAAACGCAGTTTTTGAAATGACCTTTTTGCAATAATGCTTCGTTAATTGAAAGTAAATCATTTTTTTCTATCACTGGGTGGTAAACGATTTTCTAACTATGCTGGTCTTAGAATCAGATATTTTCAGAGTAAAGAACAGCTCTGCACCATTGGGTTGTTCCACCTTAAAAAAAACAAGAAAGAGGATTTTGACACCTACCATCTCAGATTGTTCTTAAATCGTTTCTGTTGTTACAAACATATAGAATTAGCCTTCCTGCAACATTATATTTGTTGAAATATAATCAAATCTCTGAGAAATTAAGCCAATTGATTGCATCCAAATTGGCCAAATTAGTGGGTATCATGGCTTGCTGAAATGATATGGAACGACCCCATTAACACGACCTTTTCAGTTAAGCTGTGACATTGACAATCTCTGTAACCTTGACAAACTGACAATTCAATATAGTCAACATTATTATTATTGTTACTTTTATTATTACTGATAATAATATTTAGGAGGGAAATAACTTAATGAATAGTTGGTGAGTAATATATGCCATTTAGCGGACGCTTTTATCCAAAGCGACTTACAGTCATGTGTGCATACATTCTACGTATGGGTGGTCCCGGGAATCGAACCCACTACCCTGGCGTTACAAGCGCCATGCTCTACCAACTGAGCTACAGGACTACTAGAGTTAATGAGTGAGTTAATTTCGAAAACACTATATTCACAATTTTTTCACATTTGTTTGTTTAATCAGAAATGATTGCGTATGGGTACCTTCATGTGTGCAAAATATTACTGTTCTCAGATTTTTTATGAATCGATTTAAGATATGTATGAAAATGTGTTTTTATGCTGAATGCTATACAGTAATATTCGTCTGCATTGTTTAGCTGGAATGGAATGTCCATATCCTGTATACACTTTATATACAAAACACATGCTCTTTCCATGACATAGACTGACCAGGTGAAAGCTATGATGCCTACATTTATGTTAAATCCACTTCAGTCAGTGTAGATGAAGGGGAGGAGAAGCCTTGAGACAACCGAGACATGGATTGTGTGTGTCTGACATTCAGAGGGTGAATGGGCAAGAAAAAATATTTAAATGACTTTGAACAGGTATGGTGGTAGGTGCCAGGCACGCCGGTTTGTGTCAAGAACTGCAACACTGCTGGATTGTTCCCGCTCAACAGTTTCATTTGTATATCAAGAATGGTCCACCATCAAAAGGAGATCCAGCCAACTTGACACAACCGTGGGAAGCATTGGAGTCAACATGGGCCAGCATTCCTGTGGAACAATTTTCATACCATGTCCGACAAATTTTCATTGTTGGACATAAAAGATTGTAAAAACACCAGGAAATCAACTCCAAGTGATTTTAACTTTGGAAATCTGTTCCCAAGTATTCCCACGCATGATAGAGAGATAGAGAGACGTGATCGCATATTAATGTAAGCAAGGTTTGAAAATATTATGTTTTAGTCAAATATTATATCTGTTTGGGATACTTGCAGTCTACAAATGATTTGTAATTATGTTCCGGCCCCCTTGACCGTCTGCTCAAGAAAAATAAAATCTGAAAAAATGTTTTAATTTTATTTTTTAAATCAGGCTTGCGGCTAAATCTAGTTGATGAACCCTGTTCTGGAAAATGCTAAACATTTTAAAGATTTGTTGTCATTGTTGCAGTATGTAAACTTAACATGAAGAACAGGAATGACATTTACTCTCACGAGTGGCCAATAAGACCTACCTGAAAGCCACTAATAAGCCACGCGTCCTGGAAATAACCTTAGGATTACATTAACAAAGACCCAGCTGCTGAGTCAACCCAGCATGAAAGTAAAAAATAACCAATTGATGGTACATTGACCTTTTTGGGTAATCCCAACATCCCAACATGTTGGGTTATTCACACAACCCAACTGGCTGGGTCAAAATAACCCAGCATGTGTTCTGTCCAATATTTACCAAGTGCTGGGTAATCAATAACCAAAATCGGTTTGTTTTTAACCCACCATTCTTTTGAGTGTGAACAAGTTGAGGAGACTAAACTTCTTGGTGTCACTTTAGATTGTAAATTGTCATGGTCAATGCATATTAATTCAATTGTAAAGATGGGGAGAGGTCTGTGTGTGATAAGGAGAAACTCAGCATTTTTAACACCACAGTCGACCAAACAAGTCCTGCAGGCTCTAGCTTTATTGAATCTTGACTACTGCCCGGTGATACGGTCAAGTGCTGCAAAGAAGGGTCTAGAAAAGCTGCTGCTGGCCCAGAACAGATCAGCATGCCTTGCCTTTCAATGTACACAGGGGGCTAATGTCAACAGTATGCGTGTCAGTCTCTCTTGGCTCAAAGTAGAGGAGAGATTGACTGCATGACATTTTGAATTTTTTTTATTACTGTGTTGAAAATTCCAAATTGTCTGTATAATCAATAATCAATCTCTGACAGACATACTTACCCCACCAGACATGCCATCGGGGGTCTAATCACAGTCGCCAAATCCAGAATGAATTCAAGTTAACGCACAGTATTATATAGAGCCATGATCACAAGGAACTGCCAATGACTGCTGCCAATGACTGGAACGAATTGCAAAAATCGCAGAAGCTGGAGACGTATATCTCCCTCACTAATTTTAAACATCAGCTATCAGAGCAGCTAACCAATCGCTGCAGCTGTACATAGCCCATCTGTAAATAGCCCATCCAATCTACCTACCTCATCCCCATATTGTTTTTATTTACTGTTCTGCTCTTTCATCATCTGCTCATCTATCACTCCAGTGTTAACTTGCTAAATTGAAATTACTTCCCTACTATGGCATATTTATTACCTTACCTCCTCACTCCATTTGCACACACTGTATATAGACTTTCTTTTTTCTATTGACTGTACCCTTGTTTACTCCATGTGTAACTCTGTGTTGTTGTTTGTGTCGCACTGCTTTGCTTTATCTTGGCCAGGTTGCAGATGCAAATGAGAACTTTTTCTCAACTAACCTACCTGGTTAAATAAAGGTGAAATATATATATATATATATATATATATATATATATATATATATTTTTTAAAGAATGGCCTTCAATCTGAAATTACAGCTTTAAAAAAAAAAAAAAAAAACAACCCTTACAGCACAGCGCCTCTCCCCTAACTGACCTAATTAACAAAAAATGCACATGTACAGTTGAAGACGGAAGTTTACATACACCTAGGATGGAGTCATTAAAACCCGTTTTTCAACCACTCCACACATTTCTTGTCAACAAACTAGTTTTGGCAAGTCGGTAATTTTTCCAACAATTGTTTACAGACAGATTATTTCACTTATTCACTTTCACATAATTCCAGTGGGTCAGAAGTTGACTGTGCCTTTAAACAGCTTGGAAAATTCCAGAAAATTATGTCATGGCTTTAGAAGCTTCCAGCGCCGACAGAGATGGCCGCCTCACTTCGCGTTCGTAGGAAACTATGCAGTGTTTTTTTTCCCGTGTTATTTCTTACATTGATACCCCAGGTAATCTTAGGTTTCATTACATACAGTCGGGAAGAACTACTGAATATCAGAGCAATGCCAACTGACCATCATTACGACCAGGAATATGACTGTATCTGCAAGGGTAGCATTCCAGAGAGACATAAGAGACTAACTTTCTTTGCTTCACGGAAACATGGCTCACTCGAGAGACGCTAACGGAGTCGGTGCAGGCAGCTGGTTTCTCCACGCATCGCGCCGACAGAAACAACCGTCTTTCTGGTAAGAAGAGGGGCGGGGGGGTATGCCTTATGATTAACGAGACGTGGTGTGATCATAACAACATACAGGAACTCAAGTCCTTCAGTTCACCTGACTTAGAATTCCTCACAATAAAATGTCGACGGCATTATCTGCCAAGGGAATTCTCTTCGATTATAATCACAGCCGTATATATTACCCCCCAAGCAGACACATCGATGGCACTGAACAAACTTTATTTGACTCTATGCAAACTGGAAACCACATATCCTGAGGCTGCATTCATTGTAGCTGGGGATTTTAACAAGGCTAATCTGAAAACAATGCTCCCTAAACTGTATCAGCATATCCATTGTGCTACCAGGGCTGGTAAAACCCTGGATCATTGCTATTCTAACTTCCGCAACGCATATAAGGTCCTCCCCCGCCCTCCTTTTGGAAAAGCTGACCACGATTCCATTTTGTTGCTTCCAGCAAAACTTAAGTCCGTGTTCCCCAGCAACAGCCCCAAAACATCACTGCTTTAGAGGAGATCTGCATGGAGGAATGTGCCAAAATACCAGCAAGTGTGTGAAAACCTTGTGAAGACTTACAGAAACCGTTTGACCTCTGTCATTGCCAACAAAGGGTAGATAACAAAGTATTGAGATAACTAAAGTTTATTGACCAAATACTTATTTTCCACCATAATTTGCAAATAAATTAATTAAAAATCCTACAACGTGATTATCTGGATTTTTTTTCTCATTTTGTCTGTCATTGAAGTGTACCTATGATAAAAATTTACAGGCCTCTCTCATCTTTTTAAGTGGGAGAACTTGCACAATTGGTGGCTAACTAAATACTTTTTTGCCCCACTGTATATACTGTACTCGATACCATCTACTGCATCTTGCCTATGCCGTTCTGTACCATCACTCATTCATTTATCTTTATGTACATATTCTTTATCCATTTACACTTGTGTGTATAAGGTAGTAGTTTTGGAATTGTTCGGTTAGATTACTCGTTGGTTATTACTGCATTTTTGGAACTAGAAGCACAAGCATTTCGCTACACTCACATTAACATCTGCTAACCATGTGTATGTGACCAATAACATTTGATTTGATTTGATTTCTGATAGGCTAATTGACATAATTTGAGTCAATTGGAGGTGTACCTGTGGATGTATTTCAAGGCCTACCTTCAAACTCAGTGCCTCTTTGCTTCACATCATGGGAAAATCAAAAGAAATCAGACATCAGAACATTTTTGGGAGACCTCCACAAGTCTGGTTCATCCTTGGGAGCAATTTCCAAATGCCTGAAGGTACCACGTTCATCTGTACAAACATGCCGTCATACCGCTCAGGAAGAACACGCATTCTGTCTCCTAGAGATGAACGTACTTTGGTATGAAAAGTGCAAATCTATCCCAGAACAACAGCAAAGGACCATGTGAAGATGCTGGAGGAAACAGGTACAAAAGTATCTATGTCCACAGTAAAATGAGTCCTATATCGACATAACCTCAGCAAGGAATAAGCCACTGTTCCAAAACCGCCATAAAAAAGCCAGACGACGGTTTGCAACTGCACATGGTTGACAAAGATCATACTTTTTGAGGAAATGACCTCTAGTCTGATGAAACAAAAAAAGAACTGTTTGGCCATAATGACCATCGTTATGTTTGGAGGAAAAAAGGGGAAGTTTGCAAGCCGAAGAACACCATCTCACGGGGGAGGATCTGGTGCACTTCACAAAATAGATGGCGTCATGAGGGAGGACAATTATGTGGATATATTGAAGCAACATCTCAAGACATCAGTCAGAAAGTTAAAGCTTGGTCGCAAATGGGTCTTCCAAATGGACAATGACCCTAACCATATATACAAAGTTGTGGCAAAATGACTTAAGGACAAAGTCAAGGTATTGGAGTGGCCATTAAAAAGCCCTGATCCCAATCCAATAGAAAATGTGTGGGCAAAACAGAAAAAGACTCAGTTACACCAGCTCTGTCAGGAGGAATGGGCCAAAATTCACCCATCTTATTGTGGGAAGATTGTGGAAGGCTACCCGAAATGTTTGACCCAAGTTAAGCAATTTAAAGGCAATGCTGCCAAATACTAATTGAGTTTATGTAAACTTCTGACCCTTCTGGGAATGTAATGAAAGAAATAAAAGCTGAAATCATTCTTTCAACTATTATTCTGACATTTCACATTCCTAAAATAAAGTGGTGATCCTAACTGACCTAAGACAGGGAATTTTTACTAGGATTAAATGTCAGGAATTGTATTTTTAAAAAACTGAGTTTGAATGTATTTGGCTGAGGTGTATGTAAACTTCCGACTTCAACTGCATATGTACTGTATGCTTGTAATTGTTCGTAGGAGCTTTTTGGGTTCTATTGTTCTTATTTTACATGTATGTAGTTCTGTCCTTGTCTATTGATGTTCTGTATTATGTCATGTTTTATGTTTTGTCTGGACCCAAGGAAGAGTAGCTGCTGCTTCAGAAATAGCTAATGGGATCCTAATAAAATACTAAAATCATTGCACAGCACCAGGGACCTGAAATGGTCCCACCACACGACACCATGATGAAAAAGGAGGCTAAAGAAATTTGGCATGACCCCTAAGACCCCTCACAAATTTCTACAGATGCACCATCGAGAGCATTCTGTCAGGCTGCATCACAGCCTGGTATGGCAACTGCACCACCTGCAACCACATGGCTCTCCAGAGGGTGATGCAGTCAGACCAACACATCACAGGGGGCACAATGCTTACCCTCTAGGAAAACTACAGCACCCGGTGTCATAGGAAGGCCAAGAAGATCATCAAGGACCTCAGCCACCCGAGCCACAGGCTGTTTACCCTTCTACCATCTAGCAGACGGAGACAGTACAGGTGCATCAAAGCCGGGACCGAGACTGAAAAACGGCTTCTATCTCCATTCCATCAGACTGTTGAACAATCATCACTAGCCGTCCAGCCCCCGGCACATTAGAGACTGCTGCCCCATGTATATAGAGACATTGAACACTGGTCACATTAACAATGTTTACATACCGTTTAACCTACTTTATACATATATACTGTATTCTAATCATTGCTCATCCTATATAACTACTGCTGTAAACACCTTTTCTATTCATATACTGTCCATACTGTCTATACACACCATTTATATACATTAAATGTATATTCCGGACTCTGACATTGCTCGTTCTGATATTGACTGCTCATATATTTCTTAATTTCTATTTGTCTTACTTTTTGAACGATGTGTGTATTATTGTATTGCTAGATATAACTGCACTGTTGGAGCTAGAAACATAAGAATTTCGCTGCACCTGCAATAACATCTGCAAATCTGTTTACATGACCAATACAATTATATTTCTTTACAATTTTTTTGTTTGTTATTTGTAACATTTGATTGTGTAAAACCTAGAAGTACTACTTATGTCTCAGTCTAGAAGCGCAGACAAAGGATATCAATGATCTGGAAAGATTCTGTATAGAGGATTGGTCTAAGATCCCTACCAATGTGTGCTCCAATCTCATAAAACATTTTAGAAAAATAAATATAGCACAGTATTTGTATTGTTAATTTTAAACTGTCTTTTTTGCTCATTTTTATCAAGGGATCCAATAATTGTGGACCCCACGTACATATGTATTTACAGCCAACATAGATATAGCAGTGTGAATCAAACAAAGCCAACATGTTCCACAACAATAGCATTAGTTGTTGGCTTCCCGTTGTCGACAGGGATCAGGATTATTTTTTTTAAAGAAAATAATAAGAGGGTCCTTCTCATAAAGGTCTCATCAACCACAACAACATCTGACAAACAGTATACTTTTTTTTTATTCCATTATTTGGTCGACGCAGACACGGAATTATCCCCAGATGTATGTCTCACCATTTGGCAACACAGAAATTCCTGCTGGCCGCTTCCTGTTCCAGAGCTGCAAAAAATAAAAGATATGAAAATAAATAAAATAAACACACACACACAGGGAGGGGAGACAAGTTCCCTGGCCCGCTGCTCACCCTATTTCCTATACAGTGCACTCATTTTGGCCAGGGCCCATAGGTACTATATAGGGGATAAGGTGTCGTTTGAGATGCACACCATGACTCGGGGAAGCTGAGTCTCCACAAGAGCCATATTTAAGCCCTAATAGGGTGGATGAGTCAGGGTTTTATTACAGTACTGCCTTTTGTACTGTTTCTACATTTCTCGATCACTTCAAAAGACTCAGAGCCAGTTTCCTAGGCCCAGTTTAAACCCTAGTCCTCATCTTAAAAGCATGTTAATCTCCTAGGCACACAAAGATGGAAATGGACAGGCTACAGAATCATATTTTCTAGGGAATTTCCTAGGTCCGTTCAGAATGGACGAGAGAAGACAGTATAACACACTACACATATTTTCTTCAGTAGTGGAACAAAGCTCTTACTCATTCTATTAGTATATTCTGGTCACGCTCTCGAGTCATAAAAGAGAAATTGAATGTGATGTTTTGAACGCACAAAGTATTTTGAAATACTTTTGAGGATGATATCAGAGTTCCACATCATCCAGTAGTGTATTCACACTGTAATGAAATTAGCTTAAATAAACGGGGCCAAAATACAGCCCACAACGGATGATGTCAACTTGGGTCCCCGAGCTCAACTCTAAGAGGTACAGATATGTGACAGGGTCTGACCAACAGGGACTAATAACTAGAGGAAACACAGTCTGGATTACAGATCCCAGATCCAAGGCGGGAGTTGTTTGTTTCGGGAATCTGCCCTTGTATATATCACCCCTCTAAACATGAGATGTATTTACATGCAATGTGACAAGATTCTTCTATTCTTAACTTTTGCTCCTGTGGCTGTTCAGGGGAGGTGAGGGAGGAGGGGGGGGATGATGGCGGTTGGTCGCCTGCTTGACAGAGCAGCGTCTGACATGGCCTTCCTTTCTTCTCTCCTCCCATCCTCCTCTCTTCCTCCCTCTCCTCCTCTGCAGGGCTGGGTTGTGCCTGCGAGGAAACGTGCAGCCATCTGCCTGAGCCCTGCCGCTGTCCCTCCCTCCTTCCTTCCTTCTATCCGGCCGCAACACACTGACAACAAGACAACAAGCTAATTAGGGGTTTTACTGTGCTTATTACATATGCAACACAAGTGTTGAGGCTTAATCTGGTTTAGTGTCTCTGTCGTATGATGCGATTTACCCTGCAATTAAAAGCAATGTAGTATCTAAAAATGGTACGATGGTCTTCCTTCCTGCCCCAGCATGACACTGATTGAGGCCGACACTCGACAGACAACTGGAATGGCTGAGGGCCACCTGACTACTGAGGGCTGTAAGGAGGAGACCCATCCACTGGCCCCTGGCCTCCACAGACCCTAGCTGGATCCAAAGTAAGAAAATAGTTCAGGATGGGTGCCAGACTGCAGATACTGCCCACAATTCTTTGGCCCTAATATTCAGATGGTAACACAAGGCCTCAACATGCAGTACACTCTTAGAAAAAAGGTGCATAGTAGAACCATATAGGGTTTTTCACCATAGGGAAAGCCTTTTTGGTGCTAGGAAGAACCCTTTGAAAATGGTTCTACCTACAGTAGAACCCTCTATGAAGGGATCTACCAAGAACCATTTTATCTTTGAAGGTCTCTTCCTAGAACCCTCTATGAACGGTTCCACCAGCCTTATTAGCCTTTAAAATTAAACTCTTTAAGACAAAACATTACATATATCATAAGGCCTTTCTTTGAAGGCCTAGTTTAAACCCTAACACAGTGGTGTTATGAAACTTCTGGTTTACAGGCCGCATCAAGCCTGCAAGTCACATTATGTTTGATTAGCAAAGTGATGTATAATTCCTATTGGAATCCAGGCAGAGTGAGAACACACGCAATTAGAACCTTTAATCACCCGCAACCTGCATTCAGAATGACTGCCAGAGTAGGGAAGATTGATTAATGGGATAACCATTAAAAAAAAATAACATTTTAGTAACGCTCTTGTCCAGAGTGACTTACAGTAGTGAGTGCATACAGTTCCATAATTGTTCATACTGGTCTCCCATGGGAATCAAACCCACAACCCTGGTATTGCAAGTGCCTTGCTCTACCAACTGGACCAATCATCTCACACTCGACCCTGGTTATTAACAACAACACTAGGGTTCTTTTACACCACTGAGAGAACACTGGAAATGTTACACTGGAACATCAATAGGTAAAACAGGCCAATTGGCTGTGCACCATACAATACACTGCTGGTTCACTCACACTCCCTTCGATTCTTCTACTCTCTGCTCAAAAAAAGAAATCAGGGCAAAGAATAATACGGTGCCAAACAAGATGGCTGATGTTTTACGTGCTCCTAACCGATTGTGTTTTTATGTTCGTTTTATTGCTTTGTTTGTAACTTTTTTTAAAAAATCTTGCTGTTACTGTCTCTTATGAGCGAAAATAACTTCTGGACTTCAGAACTGCGATTACTCACCATGAACTGACAGAAGCTATTTTTTCTCCTTTAACGAGTCCGACGAGCCCGATGTGAACGACATACTGCTTTCCCGGGAACAGGCCCAAATTTGCGTGAAGAGACGACGGAGAAAAAGAGGATGAATATCGGGCTGCCTTCTGAGAATTCGTAGGCGATTGAATAAACTCCCCTGCCCTCTGTTCTACTAGCTAACATGGAATCATTGGAAAATAAAATCGACGACCTACGAGAAAGGTTAAACTACCAACGGGACAAACTGTAATATCTTATGCTTCACGGAGTCGTGGCTAAACGATGACATTATCAACATACAGCTGGCTGGTTATACACTGTATCAGCAGCGTAGAACAGTAGTGTCTGAGAAGACAAGGGGTGGAGGACTATGCAAATATGTAAACAACAGCTGGTGCACAATATCTAAGGAAGTCTCAAGGTTTTGATTGCCTGAGGTAGAGTATCTCATGATACTATCTACCTAGAGTTTTCATCTGTATTTTCGTAGCTGTCTACATACCATCACAGACCAATGCTGGCACTCAGACCACACTCAATGAGCTGTATTCCACCATAAGCAAACAGGAAAACGCTCACCCAGAGGTGGCACTCCCAGGGGCCGGGGACTTTAATAGAGGGGAACTTAAATCGGTTTTACCAAATTTCTAACAGCATGTTAGCATGCTTACAAGCCAAAATTAAAGCAGGAAGTACCAGTGACTCGGTCAATAAAAAAAGTGGTCAGATGAAGTAAATGCTAAGCTACAGGACTGTTTTGCTAGCACAGACTGGAAAATGTTTCGGGATTCTCCCTATGGCATTGAGGATGCCATAGGGAGAATTCCAAAACATTTTCCAGTCTGTGCTAGCAAAACAGTCTTGTAGCTTAGCATCTGCTTCATCTGACCACCTTTTTATTGACCGAGTCACTGGTACTTCCTACGTACACCACATCAGTCATTGGCTTCATCAATAAGTGCATCGATGATGTCATACCCACAGTGACTGTATGTACATACCCCAACCAGAAGCCATGGATTACAGGCAACATCCGCACTGAGCTAAAGGGTAGAGCTGCCACTTTCGAGGAGCAGGACTCTATCCCTGAAGCTTATAAGAAATCCCGCTATGCCCTCCGACGAACCATCAAACAGGCAAAGTGTCAATACAGGACTAAGAACAAATCGTACTACACCGGCTCCGAAGCTAATCGGATGTGTCAGAGCTTGCAAACCATTACAGACTACAAAGGGAAGTACAGCCGAGAACTACCCAGTGACGCGAGCCTACCAGACGAGCTATACTACTTCTATGCTCGCTTCGAGGCAAATAACACTGAAACATGCATGAGAGCACCAGCTGTTCCGAACGTCTGTGTGATTACGCTCTCCGCATCCGATGTGAGTAAGACCTTTAAACAGGTCAACATTCACAAAGCCGCAGGACCAGATGGATTACCAGGACGTGTGTTGCGAGCATGCCCTGACCAACTGGCAAGTGCCTTCACTGACATTTTCAACGTCTCCCTATCCGAGTATGTAATGCCAACATGTGTTATGCAGACCACCATAGTCCCTGTGCCCAAGAACACTAAGGTAACCTGCCTAAATGACTACTGACCCGTTGCACTCACGTCTGCGGCCATAAAGTGCTTTGAAAGGCCGTTCATGGCTCACATCAACACCATTATCCCAGAAACCCTAGACCCACTCCAATTTGCATACCGCCCCAACAGATCCACAGATGATGCAATCTCTATTGCATTCCACACTGCCCTTTCCCACCTGGACAAAAGGAACACCCATGTGAGAATGCTTTGACTACAGCTCAGCATTCAACACCATAGTGCCCTCAAAGCTCATCAATAAGCTAAGGACCCTGGGACTAAACACCTCCCTCTGCAACTGGATCCTGGAGTTCGACGGGCCGCCCCCAGGTGTTAAATGTAGGTAACAACACATCCGCCACGCTGATCCTCAACACAGGGGCCCCTCAGGGGTGCGTGCTCAGCCCCATCCTGTACTACCTGTTCACTCATGACTGCAAGGCCAGGTACGAGTCCAACACCAGCATTAAGTTTGCCGATGACACAACAGTGGTAGGCCTGATCAGCGACAATGGCAAGAAGCCTACAGGGAGGAGGTCAGAGACCAGGCCATGTGGTGCCAGGAAGACAACCTCTCCCTCAACATGATCAAGACAAAGGAGATAATTGTGGACTACGGGGAAAAGGGGCTGTAGTGGAGGAGGTTGAGAGCTTCAAGTTCCTTGGTGTCCACATCACCAACAAACTAACATGGTAACAAGCACACCAAGGCAGTCGTGAAGAGGGCACAACAAAACCTATTCCCCCTCAGGAGACTCAAAACATTTGGCATGGGTCCTCATATCCTCAAAAAGGTTCAACAGCTGCACCATCGAGAGCATTCTGACTAGTTGCATCACTGCCTATTGTTATTTTACTGTTGCTCTTTAACTACTTGTTACTTTTATTTCGTATTCTTAAATTGTATTTTTTAAACTGCATTGTTGGTTAGGGCCTTGTAAGTAAGCAATTCACTGTATTCGACGCATGTCAGTAATACAATTTGATTAGATGAGACAAACTCTGTCAGTACTGTATGTATATATACAATTATTAAAGGAATACCATATACATGCACAAATATTCCCATATAGGTACAGTTGAAAACATTCACACCCGTCTTTCTAAACGTATCAGGTTACTTAAACTCATGTTAAAAAGTTGAAAGTCCCAAACAGTCATTCTGATTCCCACAAAAAAACATCACTCAAAATGTATTTTCCCAGATAGAAATTCTCAAAATGTTAGAAAAATGACTTTCTTTGTGTCAAACTATGAGGACGTCTGAAAAGACAGACCGAGTGGGTGGGGAGCTATAGTACGCTGAGTGGGCGGTGAGATCACCGTGACTGACAGTTCTTTGAAAACACCTACTGTATGTCATGTAACATACACGCAGTGAGCAGTGTTGCAGTGATATTATATCAAGAAAATTTTCTGATACACAAAGCAACTCAAACAACATTGAAATTGCATGCAACATCCAATTCTGTCATACATAAATTCTTCATTTTAGAAATTCTGTTTATCCAACTGCTGGGTTATTGTAACAGTTTCAACAGACAACATGTTGGCTGTATAATTTAGCTAGCTACCCCAAATGAATGTCACCACTGTTTTATCAAGCTACAAATAGCTAGCAAAGGCAGCATGTGAGCTTCAAGTTTGGGGAAGCACATTTTTACCATAAGAATGCAGTTTTATAATAAAGCATAATCACATTTGAATTTTTTTTTTGTAAGATAGGCTACTATTCCTAAGGTGATGAGTAGATTACATAGTCATAATTTAGGCAAATAATATAACTGTTACAGGGTAGTGTTGACACTGACAATAGTCATATCTGGAGGAAACATGGCACCATCCCTACGGTGAAGCATGGTGGTGGCAGCATCATGCTTCAGGGATGTTTTTCAGGGAAGACGTGTCATGATTGAGCGAAAGATGAACAGAGAAAAATGCAAAAAGATCCTTGATGAGGTCCTGAGCGCTCTGGAGCAGGTTCTCAGACTAGGGTGAAGGTTCACCTTCCAACAGGACAACGACCCTAAGTACACAGCCAAGACAACGCAGGAGTGGCTTTGGGACAAGTCTCTGAATGTCCTTGAGTGGGCCAGCCAGGGGCTGGACTTGAACCTGATCGAACATCTCTGGAGAGACCTGAAAATACTGTGCAGCGATGCTCCCCATCCAACCTGACAGAGCTTGAGAGAATGGGAGAAACTCCCCAAATACAGATGTGCCAAGCTTGTAGCGTCATACTCAAGAAGACTCGAGGCTGTAATCACTGCCAAAGGTGCTTCAACAAAGTACTGAATAAAGGGTCTGAATAATTATGTAAATATGATATCTCAGTTTATTTTATAAATTAGCAAACATTTCTAAACACCTGTTTTTGCTTTGTCATTATGAGGTATTGTGTGTAGATTGATGAGAACATTATTATTTTTTAATCAGTTTTAGAATAAGGCTGTAACTTAACAAAATGTGGGATAAGTTAAGGCAGGGGTGTCAAAGTCAAATGGACGGAGGGCCAAATAAAAAATTTAGCTACAAGCCGAGGGCCGGACTGTTCGAATGTTCATTGAAAAATGTTTAAATGACGCATATAGTCTAGTGAACCTAATTGAACCTACTGAAAACCTAACAAATATATTCCAATATGATCAGATAAATAAAGCAATATTTTCTTATGGCTCTGTCAGTAATCTTTAATTTTCAACAGACACAAAAGACAAATTTCCTTTATATAAAAATCCCCATAACATGAACATTAAATGAAAGAAACCGGTATTCAAGGCACCATCAGTAGCCTATATTTTCTATTTTAGCAAAAGTGGGCTAAATTTACTTCAAAGAAAAAAACAATAATAGCAATTTTCTATCATCCACTCAACTGAAATATTTTTAAAATATAATTGGATTGAAATACAATAAAATAAAGTGCAAAAATCTATTAATCAAAAACAACACTTTGTTTAAGGAGAAGTAACATGCAGTGAAAACAAATATTAAACTTTAACTTTTAAACTTGAACTGAGTAAAAACTCTAAATATGTGATTGCACAGTAATGTTCACTTGTTTGAGGTTGAGGGTGATACTTGGTGGTGTCCCATCTTTTCCACAAGTGCATCAATGTTCGGGGTAAGGCTCTGAGCTGAGGAAATCCTCAGAATTGAGTGGAGGTGTTCAGCAGTAAGTCGACTTCTGTGTGATGTTTTGTTCAAGTTCATCAAAGAAAACAGTTGTTCACACAGGTATGTGCTGCCAAACATAGACAACGTTTGAGCAGCCTGGATGCGCAGCTGGGGCATTGTGTCGGGAGGAAACGGGCGAACTCCGCAGCACCCACTGCCGCATATTTTGCCCTCAGTGCATCATTGCATTGGAGGTCAATCAACTCCATTTGGAGGTTTGGTGGTGAGCTTTCCACGTCAACAGCAAATGGGTTACCGAGCAGTTCCAACCTGCTTTTTGTGCTTCAAAGTCAGCAAATCGGCGTCGAAAGTCAGCGGCAAGCATACCTATTTTATCAGCCAACTGTGCGCTCGGGAACGCACTGGTAGAGAGCTTCTCTTTCATGGTCTGGCAGCTGGGAAAGTGGCTCAAATTTTCTTTCCGCATCTGCGTCTCCCACAGAGTCAGTTTGGTTTTAAATGCCTTCACTGTACTGTACATATCAGAGATGACACGATCCCGACCCTGCAGCTGCAAGTTCATTGCATTCAGATGACTCGTAATGTCACACAGAAAAGCCATTTCACACAGAAACATTTCGTCTCGGAGTTGTGTTGTGTCTTTCCCTTTGCTGTCCAAGAACAGACAAATCTCCTCACGAAGCTCGAAACATCTTTGAAGCACCTTTCCCTGGCTTAGCCATCGCACCTCTGTGTGATAAGGCAAATCACCATGCTCCGTTTCTAACTCCGTCAGAAATGCCTTGAACTGGCGGTGATTCAAACCTTTGGCTCTGATAAAGTTAACTGTGCGCGTGATGATGCTCATTACATGCTCCATTTTCAAGGCTTTACCGCACAACGCTTCCTGGTGTATGATACAATGATAAGCTGTCAGCTCACCTGTCGCGTTTTCCTCTTGCATCTTTTCCCGTATCTTCGCCACCAGTCCGCTCCTGTGTCCACACATCGCAGGTGCTCCGTCGGTTGTCAAACCCACGAGTTTTTCCCAAGGCAGCTCCATCTCATTTACACATCTTGACACCTCTTCATACAAATCATGCCCCGTAGTTGTGCCATGCATAGGACGTAAAGCCAAAAACTCCTCTGTCACGCTTAGGCTGGAGTCCACTCCGCGGATGAAAATTGACAACTGGGCAATGTCAGAAATGTCGGTGCTCTCATCCACAGCCAAGGAATATGCAATGAAATCTTTTCCCTTTTTCACAAGCTGCTCTTTTAGATTGATGGACAACTGGTCTACTCTCTCGGCAATGGTGTTTCTGCTCAGACTCACATTTAAAAAGAGTTGCCTTTTTTCTGGGCAAACTTCGTCACAAACTTTAATCATGCAGTTTTTGATGAAATCCCCCTCCGTAAATGGCCGGGCTGATTTAGCGATCTCTTCTGCCAAAATAAAACTGGCCTTGACAGCAGCCTGGCCTTGTGATTTGGCTTTTTTGAACAGAGCCTTGTTTTTGTCCGCGTGTTTCGTTTCATAATGTCGTCTCAGATTATACTCTTTCAGTACCGCCACACTTTCTCCACACAGAAGACACACAGGTTTTCCAGCTACCTCCGTGAACAAATACTCCGACTCCCACCTTGTTTGAAACCCCCGGTTCTCAGTGTCCACCTTCCGTTTTGCCATTTTTGATGGGTATCTGAAAGTTAATTTTACTGTGATGCTGACAACTGCTGTGCCAATAAATATTGAAATGAAGCAGCCTACTGCTCGGTGCGTCACCGTTGCATTGTGGGAAATGTAGTATTGGTGCGTGTAAAAGATCTGCGGGCTGCCGGCTTGCTGCGGTCTGCGGGCCGGTTCTAATAATAAATCAAGATCATCCCAGGGGCCGTAAAAAACCTTCTCGCGGGCCGGATGTGGCCCGCGGGCCTTGACTCTGACATATGTGAGTTAAGGGGTCTGAATAGTTTCCGAATGCACTGTATCTTCTTCGCATAGAGTTGACGAGGCTGTTGTGGCTTGTGGAATGTTTTCCCACTCCTCTTCAATGGCTGTGCGAAGATGCTGGATAATGGTGGGAACTGGAACACGCTGCCGTACACGTCAATATGTCTGGTGGTAAGTATGAAGGCCATGGAAGAACTGGGACATTTTCAGCTTCCAGGAATTGTGTACAGATCCTTGCGACATGGGGCCGTGCATTACCATGCTGAAATATGAGGTGATGGCGGCGGTTGAATGACACGAGATCCTCTGGATCACGTTATCTCTGTGTATTCAAATTTTCGTTGATAAAATGCAATTGTGTCTGTTGTCCGTAGCTTATGCCTGCCCATACACTAACCCCAACGCTACCATGCAGCACTCTGTTCACAACGTTGACGTCAGCAAACCGCTACCCACACAACACCATACACGCTGTCTGCCATCTTCCTCATACAGTTGAAACTGCGATTCATCTGTGAAGAGCACACTTCTCCAGCATGCCAGTGGCCATCGAAGGTGAGCATTTAACCACTGAAGTCGGATTCGACGCTGAACTGCAGTCAGCTCAAGACCCCGGAGAGGAGGAGAAGCACGCAGATGAGCTTCCCTGAGACGTTCTTTTTACCATTTGTGCAGAAATTATTAGGTTGAACTTGAGACATCTGTGCAATTGTGTTGTGTGACACTTCACATTTTCGAGTGGCCTTTTATTGTCCCCAGCATAAGTTACACCTGTGTAATGATCATGCTGTTTAATCAGCTTCTTGATATGCCACACCTTTCAAGCGGGTGGATTATCTTGGCAAAGGAGAAATGCTCACTAACATGGATGTAAACAAAATTGTACACTAAATTTGCGAGAAATAAGCTTTTTGTGTGTATGGAACATTTCTGGTATATTTTATTTCAGCTCATGAAACATGGGAAACACTTAACATGTTGTTTTTATATTTTTGTTGAGTATATTTGGTGTTTGCCATGCGAGCTGCCCAAATTGCGGGCCTTTCCGACTGTGGGCAATGTGATTTAAAACTATCTACAGATAGTTAGGCCATATCATTTTGGCAATTAAATTACATTTACTTTAGGGGGAAGCCTTATGGACATACCACCTATGCTAGCTAGTTCATCTTGGACTTTTTCAGTTGAAACTTTACAGGGTGAGGTCTACGTGGTCCTTCTGTAGCTCAGTTGGTAGAGCATGGCGCTTGTAACGCCAGGGTAGTGGGTTCGATTCCCGGGACCACCCATACGTAGAATGTATGCACACATGACTGTAAGTCGCTTTGGATAAAAGCGTCTGCTAAATGGCATATATTATTATTATTATTATTACGTACATTTCAATAAATATATATACACTGACTGCCACACAATGTTCATACAAACATTAGGAACACCTTCCTAATATTTAGTTGCACCCCCCAAGTATACAATGTATAGTGTATATCATAAATATCAATGATGTCAAGAAGTTTGTATAAATCACCTGTTTGGCATGTCTCTTGATGTAATGACATGAAAACTGAGTAAGAGTTTGGGGAAATCCTTCACGTGCTTTTGTTCTGGTTTCATCCAAATACCATCCAATTTCATGAAAAACATGATTTTGACTGTTCAGAACCCTTAAAATGTAAAGGGCAACTGAAGATTTGGTTCATTAAGAAATGCTAGCAACCATGACTGAATTCAAACGTGAGTTGGTTTCAGGGTGTGGTTTGATGTGGGTGTCTCGTGTGTGTGTGCTCGCAAGTGGGAAGAATTAGCCAAATTATTTTGCCAATTAGCTTCAGCAGGCTGGTGTGAAACCGTGGCAAAGTAGGTTTAACTTCAGGTAGCCCATCTCCAGGGCTAATTAATGACCGTAAATAAATTACACAATGTAAATGAGACAATATTTTCATGTTGCACACCTTTTAGTTCTCATTAAATGCTTTCAATATTTGTATATTAAGTTAAAGGTTTTTTTGAGATTTTTAAGTCATTGAAATTTGGAGCAGTTGGAAATGTACATTCTGTAATTTACTGATGGTCCCAAATTATATCCAAAGTCAACCCAAATTTACCACGACATTATGATTGGGTCGCATTGAGCTGGACTCCAAATTGATGATTACTTGTGTGCTGCCAGCTGTTGGTATGTGGGCAAGACTGAAACAAACCCAACCTTCATTTACATTGTGAGGCGGTCACGACCACAAGTCTCACAAAACTCTGTTTTGGACGAGACTGACTTCATGGCCAAAATGATCATATTTACACATTGTAGTCAATTTTGACAGTATAATAAATGTTTCTGACTCATATGGATGCCACAAAGGCTGTTGTTTAAATGATAAGTTGTGTTTTGGGGGGGCAGTTGCTCTTTAAACACTGAGGTAAACACTAATGCTCAGGCACTATTTAAAAGAAGAAGAAAAAACCATTCAGAAGGGTTCTATGTGGAATCCTTGCCTTCCAATGAATCTTTCTTGCATTCCAAATAATCATCAGCACCATTTCTTTAAAGTTTTAGGTAGAACTCTTTGTCTTACAAAGAACCTTCGGCTTCCAAAAAGGGTTTTTCAGATTAAAACAATTCTTGTTAGAACCCTATCCCCTCAACAAATAACCTTTTTGGAAACCTTTTCTCGAAAAGTGTATTCACTGCCTTGTAACTCTAGTCCACAGAACACAATTAAGACATTTTGCATGTGTGTGTGTGTGTGTGTGTGTAGCGTGCCTCCTGCACCTTGCATCCTAATGTGTTTAATGAAGCATATGACTGTGTCTGAAGAGAGACAAACTCAAGGCAGCCTCAAAGCCACATCTTACATTTTAAACACAACAGATTGGATTTGACACCCAATCTAATCAGCTAATAGCTGAACACGACAGAATGAGTTAAACAAGCGCTACCTAGTATCTTGGTCCTGCGCATGTCAGCATCACCTCCACCATTTACCAGGGTCAAGTAGGCCCGAAATTGGGACCAGGTCTATACCAACTCCTGCTACTGTGTAACCATTCCACAGAGGCCACAGCACACTCATTACTGTTAGTTCTAAAGACCATAACAGTCTGGTTTCTGGTAGTGCTGGTGAGTAGAAGTAGAGACAATGGTCACATTGCAAATGGCACCCAATTCTGTTGTAGTGCACTACTTTTTACCAGGACTGATATGGCTCTGGTCAAAAGTAGTGCACTATATAGGGAACACAGTGCAATTTGGGCCACCGCCAATAATAAGGACTGGAAACACCACAGGGTCTGTAAATATTAATGAACTCCTCCTCACACAGGAAATTCTTTGACAGTCTCTCACCATTTATATTTTCCTCTCCCCTCTTCATGGCCATTTGTTTAATTAAACGTGTGTTTTAGGGAAATTAGCCGTTCGTTGTCTAATGCCTCTGGCAGGTCTCCTTCTCGCTCACTCTCCACCTCCCTCCCCCCTCTCACCAAGACTACAAACTAGAGACTGTTGACATTTAGCTGAGAAGAGGAGAGGAAATAAAAGGGGGTTGCATGGCAGACTGACTGAGTTGAGGCAAGAGGTCGCACAGGAAACACTCATGAGTGTAGGGATCTTTATAGAAATATACTGTATTGTGTACTCATTCTGAACATTTCAGTATTACTAAGGTTTAAGTCCACATTTGTAACGATAGTGTTAACCTTTGATGATTTAACATTCTCAGTTAAAACCACAAGTGGCACTAATCAATTCCAAATGTTAAATGTATTTATCAGAATAAATTCAACATTTTAATGCTCTCGTAGTCAGAGAACAAACAAACAAACTGAACAATGACAGCAGCAGCGCCACTTGAAAGTGTAATGTGAGGGAGTTGAAAGAAAAGACTAACTTCACAATACATAATAAAAACAGGGCCTAAGGCAGCATTCAGATTCACACTGTGCAGACCGTCATTTTTAATAACTCTGACAAGGTTTCAGATAGACTCACATTCTCTGTCACAATAACATGCAGAAACAGGAATTCCGTCGCCAAGAATTAGCGCAGGCAGTGCCTTTGTTCGCCCTCAGCCGAACATTTTCCTCCTCCCAGACCTTCATTCACTCCAAGCCACAATGTAAATTAGCCTGCCCTAAAACTTAAGCAGAGTGGGCATGAGGATCTCTTTTTTTTTATTAAGACAGCGGAGCTGACAGTTTCTTTAGGAATAAAAACACAAATCTTCCGTTTTAATTGCTTTTCTACAGTGGTAACAAAGGAGGTAATATACAACGAGTCCAGACCCTATAAAATAAAAATGTTCTACTGGCCCTAGTTATTCCCTGTTGGAAACTTTTTAATTCAACTACTGTGTAGATCAATTTTCTGATATGTACAGCATTGTTCTACATACTGATTTGACACCGTTTTTAATGTTGCAAAGCAAGGCTTTTCACTGAGGCTTAATTAAAAGGGATCGTAAGGGCTTTTATGGCACACGTTAGAGCTGAAATTAGCCAATTACTGTACCCTTTCTGTTAGCGGGAGGAATACCAATGATGAGACTCGATTCCCATTTAAGTGCCTGACTTAATGGCTTTGAGCTAAGCCTAAAATATATATATATATATTTTAGAAACACAGCCTAGGAGGAGAGCAGAGCAAACAATTTACCAGTTCTTTACTCTGCCTTTAAAAATAAGCTTTAGAACTACATACTTACGATCTTACATGGGTTACATAAATATTGGGGCGGCAGGGTAGCCTAGTGGTTAGAGCGTTGGACTAGTAACCGAATGGTTGCAAGTTCAAATCCCTGAGCTGACAGATCTGTCGTTCTGCCCCTGAACAGGCAGTTAACCCACTGTTCTAGGCCGTCATTGAAAATAAGAAATTGTTCTTAACTGACTTGCCTAGTAAAATAAAATAAATAAAAATTGTATTGGTAGCTCTGTTGTTTTCTTCGTAAAAATGATGTGTAACAAATTAGAAGAAAAAAAACGCGACCTTTGTGATTTTAGCTTTTTAGAAGAAAAAAAATCAATAAGTAGATCTAACGCATGAGTAAATTAGTATGGTTTATTCACTGCAACTGGCCGCTCCAGTCATCCTCGCTGATCAGAAAGAGGATCCGTCTTGGCCTATGCTGCTCTCTGCTGGTGGTGGGTGGAAACTACAACAACGGCAACGAATTTGACTAATCATTTTGGCATCCTCGAAAACAAAATCAGACAAGTAACTCATTTAGAGGACTAAAGAATCTTCTCCCTCCTGCTGACGTATGGTATAGGTCTGGGTTGTGAGCGGAGCGACTGCATCCCCCAGTGCTATGCATAGGATGAAACACAAACAAGAAAGCGCTCACCTGTGTCGCTGGGGTTTGTGATGTGCGTCCATCACTGGGTGGCTAGAAAAAGACAGATCACACATACAAGCCGTGTATATTTACATACTGTACATGCACAGGTGTCTGTCTCCAAATAGTGGAACAACCGTTTGACATCAATCAAGCACATTTTTTTTCTCCACTTAATACAGAAAAACAGAAATACATACTCAGCGTGTGGCCCGCTGTAGGTTGGCACAGATCTCTGGGGACTGGGGGCCTTGTGTGGCAGTGGCATATTATTGTGTGACCGCTTCAGATCCAGTATGGCTTGAGGCAGGATCAGTTTGAGTCCATGGTGGACTGTAAACCTCAGAGTGGTGTGGTCCTCTGTTGACAGAGAGGTGTCACTTCTCAAACAACCAACCGGAGAGTCTTTAGCCAAACTGTTTGTCCTCCATGTCTTGTATCATCTATATGTACCGTACATTTATTTACTCCGAGCTGTGCACCATATTGCTCGTCTGGGCTTATAAAGATTCCCTTACACTGCTCTCTAACTGTCTTGGGACAGTGGAACTGACCTGTTATGGACATGATGGTTTTGACCTTGCGGTACCAGTCATTGTCTATGAGCAGCGGGCCCATGTAGTCTGGGGTGGAGGAAACCTCCTGCTTCTTAGTAGCCTTGACTCCATCCAGGTTCTTTGTCAACTTCTGATTACAGAACCTAAAGCAGGGGAGGGATCAGTTCACTCAGCAAGGTCCGTTCAACTAGCCGGGGTACCAGTCTGTTGCTGCTCTCTTACTGACTGGTATACAGGCTATAATTCAACCACTATGGGGGAAAGTGATATCAGACTGTTGCCTCGTGAAATGTTTTATTAAATAAGCTCACAGACAAAGAGGTCTCCCTAAATACCAAAATGTGTAACAAGCATGTACTGTAATATCATTGCAACATAAGTGAAAGCAATAATAACACTAGCTATAGGTCACTTTTTCCAGCAGAAGACAAGGTTGGGGAAGATGGTTACGATGGCTGGGTGGAACAGTCCTCTGTCTACTTTCCCAGTGGAGCACTGCTGCAGGATGGCATCCCTCTGGGTCTCAGCTATGTTTATCTACAAACAAAGCAGCACAGAGTTACCATATGATATTAACCATAACACGATATGGGATATAAAAAGACAGCCAATGGGACTGCAGATGGAGTCTCATTAAGTATCATATAAAACGTGATATCATATAAAACCATAGTACCATATAGACATCTGAACTAAGTAGTCCTACCCTAAGTTTGGGAGAGATCTCTGACTTGAGGAAAATCTTAATGATCATGTCAGCCTTCTGGTGTAGCATAGCATGGTCATTCTCTCCATACATCCCTGCAGATGCCATCACTGTGCCTGAATCTGCCAGGTTCCTGAACCTGCAGCACAACAACAACAAACACAACAGCTTAGCGGTAATCAGGACACAGCCCACATTAAAGAGTCGATGTCCACGCCCCCGCGGATATCTAATTGGCATGATAAAAACATCCCAATAAAAATCTGTCTTTATTGGGGTATAGAAGAAAGCTGCCAGATTGGCGCACATTCAACAAATCTGATCTAAGGGGTATAGGCCTACAATGTGGTTACTAAACTCCGATTTGGATACACAGTATTTGGCTGTTTTCGCTGCATAACATTTAGAAGTAGTCCCTATATTCAGGTTTAGAAGAAGTGACTGCTAAATACTAGCCCCCGTTCGTATAAGCTGCTAGCAGAAATAGCGTACAGAAATCGGTGGTGGTAGGCAGTCGTTGTTTAACTGATTGGGGCGAACATCCATACAAATCAAATCAAATTATATTAGTCACATGCGCCGAATGCACTGTAGACCTTACAGTGAAATGCTTACTTACGAGCCCCTAACCAACAATGCATTTTTTTTAAATACGGAAAAGAATAAGAAATAAAAGCAACAAGTAATTAAAGAGCAACAGTAAAATAACAATAGAGAGACTAAACACAGGGGGGTACCAGTACAGAGTCAATGTGGGTGGGGCACCTCCGGTTAGTTGAAGTAATATGTGTAAGGGAGGGGGAAGGTGTTTAGAAGCCTCTTGGACCTAGACTTGGCATTCCGGTACCACTTGCCGTGCGGTAGCAGAGAGAACAGTCTATGACTAGGGTGGCTGGAGTCTTTGACAATTTTTAGGGCCTTCTTCTGACACCACATGGTGCTGGATGGCAGGAAGCTTGGCCCCAGTGATGTACTGGGCCGTTCGTATTACCCTCTGCAGTGCCTTGCGGTCGGAGGCCGAGCAGTTGCCATACCAGGCAGTGATGCAACCAGTCAGGATGCTCTCGATGGTGCAGCTGTAGAACCTTTGTTCTGCTTAAGTTTTGCTTGTGAGCAGGAATCAGGAGGATATACTTATGGTCAGATTTGCCAAATGGAGGGTGAGGGAGTGCTTTGTATGCGTCTCTATGTGTGGTGTAAAGGTGGTCCAGAGTTTTTTTCTTTTAGTTGCACAATTAACATGGTGATAGAAATTTGGTAAAGTCCCCGGCCTCTAGGAGCGCCGCCTCTGGATGAGCAATTTCTTGTTTGCTTATGGTGGAATACAGCTCATTCAATGCGGTCTTAGTCCCAGCCTCTGACTGTGGTGGTATGTAAACAGCTATGAAAAATACAGATGAAAACACTCTAGGTAGATAGTGTGGTCTACAGTTTAACATGAGATACTCTACCTCAGGCGAGCAATAGCTCGAGACTTCCTTAGATATCGTGCACCAGCTGTTATTTAAAAAAATACATAGTCTGCCGCCCCTTGTTTTACCAGATGCCGCTGTTCTATCCTGCTGGTGCAGTGTATTACCAGCCAGCTGTATGTTGATAGTGTCGTCGTTCAGCCACGTCTTCGTGAAGCATAAGATATTAAAGATTTGAATGTCCCGTTGGTAGTTTAATCTTCCACGTAGGTCATCTATGTTATTGTCCAAAGATTGCACGTTTGCAGGTAGAATGTAAGGAAGCATTATACCCCAACATAGCGTTAAATACACATTTAAACAATAACCTAAATGTAGGCTAATTTTGCTGGGGGAGTGGGGGGGGGGATTCAGGATCTTTTCCCTGCGCATTTCCATGGCATTTCCTTTGTCTGGGTCGAGTTCCATGGACTTCTTTACCGCATCTATCCCAAAAATTGGTCTTCCCACAAAAATGTCTGCAGCGTCCTGTTTGGGGTACAAAAAGATGACTCTCTCGAACACAACAGTGTTCCCCGTTTTGCTCTACAACCCCCACAAGCGTTACAGGACTCATCTGAAGTCGGTACTGCCAACTTCTGTCTGTAGCATCCAAATGGTTTGGGCTACACACAAATCGAAAGGTGAGATATGTAACTCAATATTAGGAAGGTGTTCTCAATGTTTTGTACGCTCAGTGTATATACTGTATATATTTTCACACTATGAGGTTGAAATGATACTGTGAAATTGTGAAAATTATGGTAATGCCCTTTTAGTGTAAGACAGCAGTTCCCAAAATAGAGGTCGCTGACATGAAAATGGAGTTGCGGGAGAATTTCCTAAATGCTGACAACATAAAATGAACAAAAATATAAAAACAATATAACATTCTCTTTGTATCTCAAAATCATTATAATGTGGTTAACCTTAAAAATCGAAATGAAAATGGTTCAAATCTAAAAGATTAAATTCAACCAGATAGCGCCTTTCGATCATGGGAGAATGGCTATGCCCACTACGCTATCAAACCACACACTATTGCAGAGACTTTGATATTACCATCCACAACTGATGGGGAATACAATGTTTGGGGAGGCAGAGGTAGAGAAACTCTCATCAATAGCTTTGTCAGATAACACTTAAAGAATTTATGTTATTTCTAGCAATCAAGAGGAAACTGAACGATTCAAAAACTCCCCAACTTATGCTCTCCAAATGGACGTCAGTTGAGAGGGCCCGAGATGCCCATGCATTGACTTGTGTCTGCTATACATGTCTGGGGATGCTATTCACAAGGACATATGGTTCTGTCTCACAATTCCCGAGCATGGCTATATTGATGAAAAACAGACTCCATGAGATCGAATGGTGGGCTTTTGCACAGATGGGGCTCCATCTACAGTATGGCGGGACAGCGGGCAGGGGCCTCTGCACTCTAGTTATGAATGTGTCTCCCACTGCCATATGGGCACATTGTTTGACACACTGAGAGAAACTGGCATCAAAAGAGCTGAGCACAGAACTCTGAGATATACTGCAGCAGGTAACTTCATTTGTAAACTACATCAAAACACACCAACTGTGCGCATGCCTGTTCCCAAACCTCTGTGGAGATATGAGATCAGAGCTTGACAATGTTCTATTTCACACTGAGGCTTGGTGGTTATCGAGGGGGAGTGTTGAGTTGATTTTTCGTATTGATAGAGGAACTGTTGTCATTCACAATGGATGAAGAAAAAAATATAAAAATTAAAGACTTGGTTGACTTTCTGTATAATGAAAAGAAAATATATCCTTGCCTATGTAACAGACATATTTGGGATCTGAACGAACTGAACGCAACCATGCAGGGGAAATACAAAAACATTCTACAGATGACTGACCAAATCAATGGATTCAGAGGAAAATAAATTCTTATTGGAGAGAGTCTTTCAAAATTGAACCATGTCCGCTTCCCTCAGCTGTGTATGTTTCTAACAGAAAACATCATCAGTAAGTGTCCCACACGAGTGATGACTGCTCACCTCCAACGCTTGGAAGAGCACTTTGGGGTCTACTTCCCAACCCGTTTGACTTTGATCCTGTCTCAGTTGACATGCCGGTATGTGAAATCGAACAGCTGAACCGAGCTGTCATGTGACCGAATGCATTCACTGGTCACTACGGAGGAGTTTTGGTTCCTGAATAAAAAGGAATACCCTGCCGTCTCCCTTAAAACTCATCGTACCCTTCGCCAGCTCATATCTGGGTGATACGGTGCTCTCGTCTTCATTAAAACCAAATATCGATCCAGGTTGGATGTGACAGAAGGGGTGAGGTGTGTACTGTCGACCACACCCTCTGACTTTGAGAATCTCCGATGTGACATCAAGCACACCCATCTCATTAGTGGCGCTGAGATATGATGCATTATGTCAGACTCATTTGCAATTGACTGTCATTAGCCCCACATTAAAAGTATGTCACGGAGAGTTGAGAATAAAGTCATAAATGCTGTTAGAATTTCAATTGACTGTCGTAGCCCCAAATAAAAAAGTAAACATTGGCTGTTAATTACATAATTTTTTCCACATGGTTGGGGTTGTGAGAATTTTCAGATCGCAAAATGGGGTCTAGGGCCAAAAACGTTTGGGAACCCCTGGTGTAAGAGCTGCTTGAAAAGATAGCCTGAAAGTTCAGCCTGTTTTGATGGGATGGAATTTTGGCTAGTAAATTTGTTTTACAGACCAATAAGAAAGAGAGTTCCAAATCTCTGTCAATAACAGCTAATTTTCTATTTTCCCCACTCAGACAGTCTTAATTTGAGTTGAAAACAATCACAGCAAAGTACTTCTGTCAATAGAAGTGAATGTCAATAATGTAAGAAGGAAAACATATTTATGACCTTGTGAGACGATTCAATCTTACCTCTCACTCTCCAGGTAAAAAGATAGGTCGTTGATGAGGAAGTCAATGATGATGACTTTACCGTTAATGACCCGACTCTTCATGTGGGAGGTATCCCCCTCGTCTTTAGGAGGGGCACGGGAGTCACATGCTATAGGAGACAACGTAAACTTAGTGGTGTGTACTTCTAGCACCAGAACTAGATTTAAAATCCGGATGAAGGTGTAACGCCAAAACATTGGTTTGTGGAACATCCAAGATCAGTGTACTGGAGTTTTGTCCTTTTAATTCATATGTATTTTTTCTGTAGCACCTGTCAAACTATACTTTGTTCAGCACCAGAACCAGGAACAGAATGGAGAGAGGGGACTGAGGACAGCTTACATTCGGAGAAGTGGCGGTAGCTCGTTCTCAGGTACAGCTCAAACTCAGTCCTCGTGCGAGGATCCTTCATGGCGGTTTGAAACTTACAGACTGTCTTGATGAATCGGCAAAACACCAGCCAGACATTTTTCTTCAGGGTGAGGTGCATAAGGAGTGAGTGAGTGAGTGAATGAATGAATGAATGAATGACAGAGCATTTTAGATACCATTGCCCAAGAGGGTTATACAGTGATTGTACAACTGTCTAGTGTCTAACAGTACATAGAGGATGAGAGGCCGGGTGTTCTTCCTACCAGTTTGGTCTTCAGTATGGCTCCTCTCAGGCAGGAGTCTGAGCCCACAGCAGGACAGGGTGGAAACGTGTCTTGGTACTGCTTGAACCTGCAAGGAATCATCCAAACACACACATCGGATAAACGCACACTGTTTCGTCTGCATCCAAACACACACACACACATCACATCAATCACACAGTTCTGTCAAGTAGCATCAATCATCCATAGCCTGGTCCCAGATTTGTTTGTTCCGTCTGGCCAACTTCTAAGGTTATTGTCATGTTTAGCATAACAACGACCATAGGAGTTGGCTATACAGCACAAACAAATATAGGACCAGGCTAAATCAACTCATGGCCACAAGGATAAATAATCCCAATACCATGTTCCTTCCAGTGACTTGGTGACCAGGTCCTGGATGGTGTAGAGAACCTCACAGGAAACGGTTCTCATCTGAGCCGCCTGGGAGATGATGTCAGCACTGCACTGCAGGTAGCCCACTGTGGGACGATGCTAGTTAGCGTTTAAACTTTACTATAGCTCCAATATATTACTGTAGAGGGATACTAGTCTTGTTAGCCTTTTCACTTCAATTACATCTCTTTCAGCGTCATACAAACAGTCCTTTAAGACTATCAGCAGCAAAGTGAATAACGTCACCATTGATGTCAGCTTGGCTAAAGGTCACCAAGGACCCTACTCTAGACAGAATCTGACAGGAATAATGAATAAGGATTTGAGGACTGTACTGGGGTCCTCCCGGCGTAAGAACTTATTCACGATGGCGAGGATTTTGATCTTCTGAGGTTTGGGCCGGTCGATGGCTTTCAGCTTCTCTACTTCCAGTGTGAAGAGCAGCGCTCCTTGGGCATAGTGGAAACGCAGAAAGCGCTTGAAGTAGTCCAGACTCACAGGGTTCCGGAGCACATCTCCAAACGACCTGTAGCACAGAGACAAACAATACAGCCATATACAAATTAACATTTGAGTCATTTAGAAGTTGCTCATAGAGCTCTTATTTAACTAAAGTAGGTAAAACAACCACTTATCACAATCATTGCAAGTAAAACCTCCTACAAAATAGCCGGCTTCTGCAAAATCAGCGGTAGCTGAAGATTATTAGTTATGCTAGATTAGATACACTCATTAGATAAACAATGACTCAATGAGAAGGCCGCATTTCAGGTGGTGTCCCAACAGTACCTTGGCCTCATAGACGGCATGCGAACAAAACTGTTGTCTTTCTTCAACATCAGAGGGGCTTTCTTCATCATGGAACCAGCGGATACTGGCTTTGAGCTTTCGCCGTCTGAGAAAGGCTTCTTCTTCTGATACAGCAAATAGTTAACACTCAGATTCTCCAGTGCCAGCTTTGGGTACCTCACTGCCAGCAAGTCAAACGGCAGATCACGTGGCTCTAGAGACAGACACAATGACAGTATTCACAGGGCCTAGAGTCCTTATCGTGGAAGTTTGCTCTCCACATACAGTTGATTGCTGTGATTTCATGAAAATTAAATATTTTTAGTAGTTCAATTTGAATTTGGCGCTCTGCAATTCAGCGGATGTTGAGGAAAATTATCCTGCGAATGGGATGGGTGCGCCAAGAAGTTAGGTTGGAGTCATTAAAACTTGTTTATTTCTTGTTAACAAAACTATAGTTTTGGCAAGTCGGTTCGGACATCTACTTGTCTAATTTTTCCAACAATTGTTTACAGACAGATTATTTCACTTTTACCTCACTTTATCACAATTCCAGTGGGTCAGAAGTTTACATACAATTGACTGTGTATGACAAGTTGACTGTGCCTTTAAACAGTTTGGAAAATTCCAGAAAATGATGTCATGGCTTTAGAAGCTTCTGATAGGCTAATTGACATAATTTGAGTCATTTGGAGGTGTACCTGTGGATGTATTTCAAGGTCTACCTTTAAACTCAGTGCCTCTTTGCTTTACATCATGGGAAAATCAAAAGAAATCAGCCAAGACCTCAGAAAAGAATTTGGAGACCTCCACACGTCTGGTTCATCCTTGGGACCAATTTCCCAACGCCTGAAGGTACCACATTCATCTATACAAAGAATAGTACGGCAGGAATAAACACCATGGAACCACGCAGCCGTCATACCGCTAGGAAGGAGACATGTTCTGTCTCCTAGAGATGAATGTACTTTGGTGCGAAAAGAGCAAATCAATCCCAGAACAACAGCAAAGGACCTTGTGAAGATGCTGGAGGAAACCGGTACAAAAGGTATCTATATCCACAGTAAAACAAGTCTTATATCGACATAACCTGAAAGGCAGCTCAGCAAGGAAGAGCCCACGGCTCCAAAACCACCATAAAAAAGCCAGACTACGGTTTGCAACTGCACATGGGGACAAAGATCATACTTTTTGTAGAAATTACCTCTGGTCTGATGAAACAAAAATAGAACTGTTTGGCCATAATGACCATCGTTATGTTTGGAGGAAAAAGGGGGAGGCTTGCAAGCCGAAAAACACCATCGCAACCGTGAAGCACGGGGGTGGCAGCATCATGCTGTGGGGGTGCTTTGTTGCAGGAGGGACTGGTGCACTTCACAAAATAGATGGCATAGGAGGTAGGTACATTTTGTGGATATTTTGAAGCAACATATCAAGACATCAGTCAGGAAGTTAAACCTTGGTCACAAATGGGTCTTCCAAATGGACAATGACCCCAAGCATATTTCCAAAGTTGTGGTAAAATGGCTTAAGGACAACAAAGTCAAGGTACTGGAGTGGCCATCACAAAGCCCTGACCTCAATCCTAGAGAAAATATGTGGGCAGAACTGAAAAAGCGTGTGCGAGCAAGGAGGCCTACAAACCTGAAAGGGCCTAAATTCACCCATCTTATTGTGGGAAGCTTGTGGAAGGCTACCCAAAACATTTGACCCAGGTTAAACTATTTAAAGGCAATGCTACCAAATACTAATTGAGTGTATGTAAACTTCTGACCCACTGGGAATGTGATGAAAGAAGTAAACGCTGAAATAAATAATTCTCTCTATTTTTCGGACATTGCACATTCATAAAAAATAAAGTGGTGATCCTAACTGACCTAAGACTATAATTTATACTAGGATTAAATGTCTGGAATTGTGAAAAACTGAGTTTAAATGTATTTGCAACTATAAATGGAGTTTGAACTCATCCTTGAGCTTTCATTGTTCACGCTGTAGTAACACAAGCATTGCTCTCTCGTAGCCTTAGCTACAACTAAATCTGCACATTCCCCTTATTCTCAATAACTCCTCTGTGTTAGCCCTTGGTTATGTTCCTACCAGTCTTTTTGTAGTGCAGGTGGACAGACCCTCCTCTCTTCACGTCCTCTAGAGCCATCAGGGCCCAGTCCTCCTGCCAATCAGAGGGCTGCTCCGTGGCTCCATGGCTACAACAGGACTGACAAAGGGCCAGAGCCTCCCTCATCCTCCTGACCTGCTGCTCTTTTGTGTTCTGGCCAATGGCAGATAACCTCTGACCACAGTTCACACCGGCACTCTCCTTGTAGTCAAATCATAAGGGGAAATGTGATAACATAACCATCAACAGAGTTCAAGTGAAGATGGACAGATACGTGCATGTAAAAGAGGGGGGGTACACATTTCCGTTGTAACCATGGACAATACAGTTATATTGTATAATCAATTTGCATAAAACAAAATCAAATCAGTTACCAGACAGGAGCAGAAATGTTTGTCGTCTTCGTCCAAAAAGGAATCGTAAGATGCACGAAGCACCTACAAAAAAAATGCCCATTACTAAGATATTGACTCAAGACATTTTCAAAGATTCACAGGATTTCAAAAACATTCAAATATTAAGTGTATGCCAACATGCTGACTTTACCTTACAGATCTCATGTTTGGCTGTGTATATCCACGGTATGACTGCTCCAGAGGGCAGGAGTCTGCGGAGCTGCCTGCTGGTGTCGATCTCCAGGAGGCCTACCCTCTCTGTGTTCTCCCCCAGGTAGGTGTGTGTGATCCTCCTGGCCACAGCCTGTCTCTGGCTGTGGAGGGAGTCATCTCCCTGGGCCCTGAGTATGGAGGATACAGTATATTACAGCCAAATAATAGATAGTCTACAAAAGTGAACGAGTCATCAATACAAAAAACAAATCATTATTAGCACATACCACAATACCACAATGTTTATTTCTGTTAAACACAGCACATTTTATAAACATATTTCTCACTTTGGGCATTTTCACAGACGTTTAATTTTTTAAAAGTTGCATTCAGTATTTTCACAACACATTTGTTCATGATTTATTTTTCAACAATTTACATTATTTTTTAAATATCTCCATACCTGAGCACCAGGCTAAGGACCACGTCCAGGTCCTGCCAGAGCCCTAGATGCTGCAGCTCTGTCTCCAGTCCCCTGGCCCTCAGGAAGGCAGCTAAGGGCCCACCAGCCAAGCTGTCAGCCGACAGGGCAGGCTGAAGGTAGTTGTAGCGGTGGGACTCTGGAGTTGCTGGTGCAGGGGGAGCTGGTAAGACAGACTGTTGGTAGTAGGCAGGAGTCTCCATACAGGTGTGTGGAATAAGTACTTCTCCCTCCTGGACCCCTTCAACAGCAATGTTTGGGAGAAGGTTACCACTTCTGTGGCTGGACTTGAGGTTATCCACTTTGCTGGTTTGTTTGCTGCAGGTTTGGGATTTTGAATCGTCAGGCATGTTGCGGTATTGTTCAGTTGTGGCATCAATCTGGTATTTGGTTTTACTGCTATGCACAGCATTAGTGCACCGTTCCTGGCCTGTTTCACCCTCAAGACGAAGCCACTGGCAACAGAGACGTCCATCTTGGATCTTCTCAGTCTCCCGGGCTGCCATTACGGATCTGTTCTGTGGTTCCTCATGGCGCATCCAGAGGAGACTCTTGGTGTTTTTGGAACAGTAGGTCCCAGTTGCACTCCCAGTCAGCTCTGCCTCCTTCACCTGTCCCAGGCCTGGGTCCAGTTGAGCAGGTATACCAGGCACATCCTCAGAAACAGAGTGGGATGCGATGGTGCTGTACTCCTGAACGATGTGGCTGCACTCTGCATCTCTCCAGAGTGAGTCCTTGCAGTATCTTAGAAACTGAGGAAGCCAATAGTGCTGCAGCCGATGTAAAGCTTTGTTATACATCTGACCGATGATCTGCTTTCTGGCACTGTTGGGTAGCTCACTGGATAGAATGCTAATCATTGTATCTACCAGACAGACACAGGAGAGCACAGACAAAGGGATTTAAATCAAGAAAATACATCAACACAGCACAAACAGTATGTAGCCCTATAGGTCAGAGAAGGGGCAGGTGAGTAGGTTCAGGACAGGTAACAGTGATGTGGCCTGTCCATCTCTTGAATTAATCATCTTTATTCATGGTGACTATCGATCCCAGGTTAATGTACTTTGTCACCAGTTTAGTCTCTTTACCTCGTGGTATGTGACAGATAGCCATGATGCTGGATCCCTCTGTGAGATGGATGGCTCTGATGACAGTCAGCAGGGCCAGGTATCTGTGTTTCTGACCTGCATCCTCACAGTCCATGTTGAACAACCTGGACACTCTCACACAGAACGACACCAGCTCCTTCCCTGCACACACACAGGAAGCATGAGTCGATGAATGACCACACGTGGAAAATGCACAGTACCATAGAAAATAAATGAGTAATCATAGGCCAGGAACACACACACACACACACACCAACACCAGTCACCTACCACAAGTGCCCTTGATGAAAGTGCTGAATCGTCTCATCCCTCTCCCGCTCCCAATGCATCTCCTCAGTAGCCACTGGTCCGCTGTTGTCCATTTCAACACTTTAACCAACAAGAACCTCAAATTAGCATCGTACAGCATTGTACAGCACCTTACTCTGAATCTGTCAGCAGGGTTTTCACACAGACCTTCATGGAATTGACAGTACACACATGTGCCATAAAGACACGGCGGATGGGGCAGGGAAGCGGTCTTGTCGTCCCCCCCACACCGGCCCATTTTTCCCCTCGAGGACTCCACACCGGCCCATTTTTCCCCTCGAGGACTCCACACTGGCCCATTTTTTTCATTGAGGCCCCCATTATTAGCCAGATAATGATCATTTTGCACACAAAAAAAAGGAACAAGTTAGACAGGCCCACTTGGCTAAAAATAGACCAGCCCATCTTGCATTTGCCTGAAATGTCAGATGGCCAGTCCACCCGTGGTGGGAGGCAGATGTAAAAAACAAGCAAAGTTTATTAAATGACTCAGGTTTTCTTGTTTGTAAAAGGTTAAAAGAAAAGTTTACCCAAAATCCTGGAATTTCCAAGTGATTCCATACATTGAAACTAATTCAGTGGAGTTTGCACTCTCCTCCTTTCTCGCTCCCTGCAGTGCTGTACTGAAACAGCTGTAAAAATGGGTCAAGTGACTCATGACATTGCTGGATGCAGGTTTCGCTCTGCTCCATTGCCAGTTCATGATTCAGAAATCTGTGGTGTGGACAAATTAGTTGTTTTATTGAAAGCCTACGGCCAAATTAGCTATTTTTTAAAAAAGAAAGAAAAAGGTACAGTAAATGTGTACTTTTCCACCTAAAACTTTTGCGGTTATTTTATATAGTTATTTTATGTAGCCGACTGCCACAGCAGCGGAGATGGGTAACAACTGTACATGAGTGCTATATATAGTTGTTTTTTTAAATGTAGTGTTTTGTGGAGATTACTGTAGTACTTACTATAGTGTTTCTTTGCGGATAATACTGTAGTATTTACTCTAGTGTTCTACAGTTTACTACAAATTTATTGAGTAAGTACTACAAATGATCAAGGGATACTACAGTATACTACAATTTACTACAGAATTCTATAGTAAGTACTGGAGTATTTATTCCATAGTAAACTACTCTTTTTTCATGTGGGTATTTTTTGGGCAGAGAAGTGAAGACCACCTTACACATTAGTTAAACAAAGTAAAGAACAACCTACGAACATGTCTGACGATGAAATACTTGTGAGTGATGAAGAAAACTACTGGAGGGCAGTGGCGATTATGTCATTTTATCTGTGGCCAATGGCCTTGAGCCTTCTTGGAAGGGCTCTTCTAATGTAATTCTATGGCAGGACCCAAAGGGCTTAAATGTTCAATGTCTACCCTTGCTAAGGACTTAGACTTGGCCTGTGATGTAATGTCCCCATGAGTGACAGAACACTGAGCCAATCACGGCGCAGTGCTCCTATTTTCTGCTGGCTTGCCCCACCACCACAGAAAGCACTGAGCTAGGCTGAAACACCAGCATTTTTGAGCAACAAGAAAACAAAAAAGAGACCATGTTTGTATGAGGCTTTGTTACCTCAATGACATATATATATTTTTTACATTGTTTGCAAACTGATATGTGACACGTATTAATGCCAAAATAACATGCAAAATAAGTATGCCCCCTCCCAAAAAATATACATTTTTATTCGAATATTTTTTGCTCAAAATGTGGGGCTCAAAACAGAGCCCCACCTGCACTGACTGACGGGTCGCCACTGCTGGAGGGGCACCGATTGTGTCTTCGAAACATATTTATTTGAGCCTGAGTATTCGGACGAAGAATTTAGAAAATTTAGCTTTAGATGGCCACTGCGGCCACTCTAGCCACCGAAGTTGTAGCAACAGCTAGACCACAGCCACAACCCATCCCCAGGATCAATATAGACTATAGACTGGTGGTGCAGTTGATGCAATTGTGCACCAATGCTGAAAGATGAGGAATGTTTGTTCTGCAGATAATTTGAATACGTGACTACAAATCAACGCAATGATGACAATGTGCAGTTAGATTGCTTTTGCTGCCCTCCAACTCTGGTGTCCTTGATTTTTTTCTTCTTATTTCAAAAACGAATTGGAGAACACAACGCTGTTCCAGCTGGGCCAAATGGACTGTTAATTTTCTACATATCTGCACATCAAATTCAGGAATGTAAACGCCTGCTCCTGTGCGCCCACTATCTGGGTCCTTGGATCCATCGTGAAAAGTGGTTAAAAAAAGCATAAAAACTTCTACCAATGTAATTGTCAACCAGTTTCCCTAGATCACTGACTTCTGACCAATCTTTCCTTTTCGCTTCCAAGGTTAGATCAACAGGATCTGGGAGTAACCATGGAGGAACATCCTCGATCACCACAGAAGGGCCAACCTCCAACCACTCTCATCAACACGCTTTCCAACTGTCCAACCAAAACAGAGAATCTGAGCATACTAACAGGTTGTATGTCCTTCACCCACTGGAGGGCAAATAATATCACCAACAATTCAACTGAATATATCTGTTATGGGGCGGCAGGGTAGCCTAGTGGTTGGACTAGTAACCGAAAGGTTGCAAGTTCAAATCCCAGAGCTGACAAGGTACAAACCACTGCCTACTAGTATTCCCAACAGTCATCTAGAACAGTAGCAGTGGGATGCTCAACCTCACAGCCTTTCAACCTAACCCAACAAGCTAATGACAATTTTCTACACCATTTATCCAAAGGCATCTCACCTGTCTCCACTAGTAATGCACATACAGATGTTGATTTAAATCCACCAATACATATCCTTAAAGCTATATACTGGATCCTGTCCAGCCTCTGAAGCCAGGTCTTCGCCGCTTCCTTGAACTATACACCCGTAATCAAGTGTCATCCTAAGCAGAGCTCTATAAATATCCATCAACGATTGCCTGTCAGCCCCCCATTCATAACCTGAGACCGAGCGCGTATGATTCACCACCTTCTTACACTTTGTTTCAACATTTATGACATTACCTTTCCATGTATATCGCTCATTGTACCCTTAACCCAAATATTTGTACTTAGAAACCCTCCCCATACGTTCACTTTCAACAGGTAAAGGGTGTTTTTGTACCATTTAGATGTTCATCACTAATAAGAGTCAACAGGGAAACACTGACCGAAACTATGGCTCCTTCCCTGTCACGTTTCTCTATGCTTTAGTTTTACAGTACCGCTATCATACTGCAAAAATATATATACTGTATATATAACTAATCGGATTACCTTCTGAATGATGGTTTGAGAACTCCAAGAATTCTTTACAGAGAGTGTAGTAATGGAACAACTCTGTTTCCTTGAACAAGGTGAAGCGATGAGCAGTCAACCACTTCTGAAATCCTCCTCTGTTCACCTCCTGTTATGTCAAAAATTAGAATAGCATATAAATCATAACATTTTAACAAAGTATAACAAATTCAGGGGGTAACCCTGACCAGGACTCGAACACAGGTCTGGCAACTATTAATCCAACACCTTAACCTTTATGACAAGTGGTCTGAACCTCTTGCTGAGGTTGATAGGTGCTCCGTTAAGGTCGCTACAATATTAAATAAAAAATACCCAGGCCTACTGACATTTTTTTTTTTCAAAATGAAGAAATTCATTTGTATTGTCTTTCTCATGGGTATGTAGAGTAAAAGTTCTGTTTTGAACTCTATTTGAACCCTATTGTTCAAATTAAATAAATAAAAATATGGACAGCGAGTACTGTTTCAGAAATAAACCGCAGGAGGGCGCAATTCGTTAGGTTTTGTATTCTCTACCTGGCCTTGAAGTAGCTCAGGACAAGTTAACCATTTGTTGTCCGACAGAAAGAAGAGAGGAGTTTGACCAAACACCTAGGCAGAAAACAGATTCAACTGTGACATACATTCTGTGACAATTATTTTATTCTACTCAGTTATGTTCTAGTATCAATTCTGTGAAAGATATATTCTATTCTGTTCAGTTATATTCTATTCTAAATTCTGTGAAAGAGCTGTGTTCTATTTTATCGCAGAAGGGGCTCACCGGTAGGTTCAGAAACGTGTTAAAGAAATCCACGAAAACGTCATTTTTCAGAAGATCTGACAGTCGGTCATCATCGCCACCTAAAATAGATACAAATGTGAACCGATTGCCTACATGTTATCATGTTATATGTGGGTCATGTTAGGCTTCAACAAATAATGTACAATGCCATTCCTTAGGCCTACCGGTATTATAGTATTATGCAGAACATACCAGATGGTTTCAGTATTGATGAGTTGTTGGTCATTTTTATTCGTTCATTCTATAATACCTCAACAACGCAGGTTGTCTACTAGGCAGACTGTGCCTTTTCAGCCATGTGGTTTCATTAACAGTCGCTCTATACCACCAATGACGTAATAATTTAATCATAAAATCGTAACGTAAACCTGTATGAATTGTTACAATTCATTACGTTGTTGGTTAATTGGCTTGTAAATCGGTAGGCTGTATTTTTTTTCATTCTTGTTTCTTCATCATAACAAATGTCCATCTTATAATAAAATAGTACGGAACGTCGATATTTTAGCCAACAGTCAAAGAGCATAATGGTCTTATTTTTCATCATTTAGGAACATTTGTTCTTTAGAGGCACCATAATTGATTCTAGGAATATTCCGTTTTCATTTCGTCAAGGGGCGTATTTTACTTAATCATCGTTCTTTATCATTACCATATTATAGAAATTATTCCATGCATAATCTTTTTCTCCGTTTCGTATTTTTTAAACAAATTATCATACTGTTCAAATAAAGAAACGTATTTGAGGTTTTGGTAAGGATAGTTATCATTCCTTTAGCAAACAAAGAGTAGAGTCTTGAAATAAATACTTTTTTGGAAGGATTTTTAGGCAGGCTATTGAATGAAACTCCACATTTTTCCGGACGACCAATGAACGCAAACCATGAGCTCCCCATCACCTGATCACGAAGGGATCACGTTCTTTTCTAGCCAATCTGAGGCGAGAGGGTCATATCTCTCTTTTATAAATCGAACCGTTAGGACAAATTTGGGGGTAGAGAATGAAACAAAAACATTTGGAATTACACAGAACATTTACAGAAGGCTGTACCAGGCTTTTGATCCTAATTCCTTACTTGATATAAGGTATATTCCTATATTTTAAAAGTTCTAGGAGCGGCTACGACAATTCCATTGTGTATTTTCATCATATTGACTAATTGGTGTGCTGTTTCACTTTATAGTTTCGCACCTCTTAGCCGAATTATGGTGAATTCCATTTATATGAGTTATTTATTATTGTTGTTGATTATGTGCCATGTATGGATAGTGCGTGCCAGACGTTTTTGACTATCATAACCTGGCAACAGAAACCATTGCGCTTTTATTTTCCATCATCGTAACCAGGCGTAAACAGGCATCACAGTATTGTAACCTATTGTAAACTGACATAGCAGCATGCTCGCGTACGTGCTTTATTGTAAACCGGACTGTTTTCTCTTGTGGAAAACGTTCATGGATTTAACTCGATATTGCAGGATGTTGATTGCGTTCTCATCACACGTTGGTGCAATAGTAATTAGGCAAACTTACAAGACATACGTTTTGAACATTTTATTTTTTTGTTACGACGTTTTGAGTAGATCAACTATTACTATAAATCAGTGGGTGGGCATAATACCATAGTTGTAGACTTCAAATGGCTCAATTCTAAGAATCAAACGCTTCAAGTGGATTCCAAATGATTGCTCTTTGTTCCAAGGTTTTCCAGGCGCTCATTGAAAAAATGGCCACGTCAGAGAGTGCCAGTTTGAGTAAAACTGTGAAGCAGCATTATATGGACCTTTCTCAGGGAGACAAGGTCCAGGCCATGTACATCTGGATAGATGGGACTGGAGAGGGGCTCCGCTGCAAGACCAGAACTCTGGATTCTGAACCCAAGAACATTGATGGTAAGATTTGATTTGCATTGATCTATGCCTGTTGAAATGGGTAATAAGAAACTTTTGTGCTACACCCAGTGTTTTCCCTAATGTTTTTTCAGTGGTGGGTGGCAGAAATTACTTTTTTTTTGTGGGGGGGGGGTCGGATTGGCAAACTATTTTCTAAATGAATATAGATGAAAGACTGGTTACACCCTTGTAACACATTGCTCAAAGAGCTCCAACAGTAACTTTTCTAATACAGCATAAATCCAAAAATACGGGTTGCTTTGACTAATAACCCTGAACCTAATGGGTATTTGAATCCCTGCGTTGCTCTTATCGCACGGTTCCCTCCCTCTCTCCTTCAGATCTCCCAGAGTGGAACTTTGATGGTTCCAGTACGTACCAGTCGGAGGGCTCCAACAGCGATATGTACCTTATCCCTGCTGCCATGTTCAGAGACCCCTTCAGGAAAGACCCCAACAAACTGGTCCTGTGTGAAGTGCTCAAATACAACCGCAAGCCTACAGGTAAACCTAAGCAGTAAAGTGACATTGGGGGGTCATATTCATTGGCGCTCAAACATTTGAACTTTTGCAATAGAAAATTAAAATTAGGTTTATTGGATACATTTGGATAATACCACCCTGTTTTCTTCCATTTCATGCCTGCTGAACATGGCCTAGCCTTAAGTATCTTATTGAACCCAGGCCCCATTGGCTCAGTGTAGCAGAAATGGTTTGAATGACAAGTACAATGTTTGTTCCCCTCCAGAAACTAACCTCAGGCTGATGTGTAAGAAGATCATGGAGATGGTAGAGAACCAGGTGCCGTGGTTTGGCATGGAACAGGAGTACACCATCCTGGGAACAGACGGACATCCGTTTGGCTGGCCTTCCAACGGCTTCCCTGGTCCACAAGGTTAGTTTGAGAGGTTAAGTTTAAATATAAAGTACCATTAATTAGCAGATATCCATAGCTACTTTCAGTCTGTATATTCAAGTAGAGTATTAAATGTTTAGCATCTAAACTGTTGAGCCTGATGATGCAGTGTTTTTGAACAGGCCCCTACTACTGTGGTGTGGGAGCAGACAAGGCGTATGGTAGAGACATCGTAGAAGCCCACTATAGAGCTTGTTTATATGCTGGGGTTATGATATGTGGCACCAATGCTGAAGTCATGCCAGCTCAGGTAAGAACCACTTGACTATTCTACTGAACAAAAATATAAATGCAACGTTTTAGTTCATATAAGGAAATCGGTCAATTTAAATAAACAAGGCCCTAATCTATGGGTTTCATATGACCGGGAATACAGATACCTTTATTAAAAAAAGTGTGTGGATCAGAAAACCTGTCAGTATCTTGTGACCACCATTTGCCTCATGCAGAGCGACACTTCTTTGCATAGTTGATCAGGCTGTTAATTGTGGCCTGTGGAATGTTGTCCCACTCCACACAGCCATTGAAGAGAAGTTGCTGTATACCAGCAGTAACTGGAACACGCTATCGTACACCTCAATCCAGAGCATCCCAAATTTGCTCAATGGGTGACATGTCTGACTATGCAGGTCCTGGAAGAATTTGGATATTTTCAGCTTCCAGAAATTGTGTACAGATCCTTTCGAACATGGGATCGTGCATTATAATGCTGAAACATGAGGTGATGGCGGCGAATAAATGGCATGAGAATGAGCCTTGAGATGGGTATCTGTGCATTCAAATTTCCATCGATAAAATGCAACTGTTCGTAGTTTATGCCTTCCCGTACCATAATCTCACTGCCACCTTGGGGCACTGTTCACAACGTTGACATCAGCACACTGCTCGCCAACACGACGCCATAAATGCGGTCTGCGGTTGTGAGGCCGGTTGGATGTACTGCCAAATCTCTAAAACGATGTTGGTGGTGACTTTTATGGTAGAGAAATTAACATTCAGTTATCTGTCAACAGCTCTGGTTGGCATTCCTGCAGTTACCATGCCAATTGCACATTCCCACAAAACTTGAGACATCTGTGGCATTGTTGTGACAAAACTGTACATTTTAGTGGCCTTTTATTGTCACCAGCACAAGGTTGCACCTGTGTAATGATCATGCTGTTTAATCAGCTTCTTAATATGCCACACCTGTCAGGTGGATGGGTTATCTTGGCAAAAGAGAAATGCTCACTAACAGGGATGTAAACAAATGTGCACAATTTGAGAAATAAGCTTTTTCTGCGTATTGGAAGAGTTATTGGCTCATTTTTCAGCTCCTGAAACATGGGACCAACACTTTACATGTTGCATTTATATTTTTGTTCAGTATACAGATTAAGCATAGTCCAAGAATTAGTCTTCGTGCAGGATTAGGCTAAATCTGTGTTCATGAAACTCTGTAAATATTCAAAACCATCATCTCTCGGACTCTTATTGTCTTCCAGTGGGAGTTCCAGGTTGGGCCATGTGAAGGTATCAATATGGGTGACCACCTCTGGGCTGCCCGGTTCATCCTCCACCGGGTGTGTGAAGACTTTGGTGTGGTGGCCTCATTCGACCCCAAGCCCATCCCTGGGAATTGGAACGGTGCTGGCTGCCATACAAACTTCAGCACCAAGGAGATGAGAGAAGATGGCGGATTGAGGTAGGCATGGATTCAATTGTGCTGTAAACCCACTGCTCTATTTTTAGGGCTGGTTTTCCTGGACCCATATTAAGCCTAGGTCTAGACAAATGGCAATTCTCCATTGATTATGCTTCTTAGTTGAAGACTAAGCTTAATCCAACCTGGGAAACTGGCCTCATAAGCTTTTTAAGTCTCAAGTCTCTTTAGCAGTGGATTAACCCCTTCTGTCTTCTATCCACACAGGGGCATCGAAGATTCGATTGAGAAGTTGGGAAGGAGACACCGCTACCACATCCGTGCCTACGACCCCAAAGGGGGGCTGGACAACGCCCGGCGCTTGACCGGTCACCACGAAACGTCCAACATCCATGAGTTCTCAGCCGGCGTGGCGAACCGCGGCGCCAGCATCCGCATACCCCGCTCGGTGGGTCAGGACAAGAAGGGCTACTTCGAGGACCGCCGCCCATCTGCTAACTGCGACCCATATGCAGTCACGGAAGCGCTGATACGCACATGTTTGCTCAGTGAAGAGGGGGAGGAGCCTAAAGAATACAGCAAATGAACTAGATACTCTTTTGGTCTGAAATAATCCCCCTCCTGTCCTATTGAGCTACATCTCAAGTGTCATTCCAAGTACTGTTTTGTCTGTAGCTTTGTAAACCCCTTGCATATTGCAAGTCTTGACCATCCATGTATGGCTTGCTTTTTAACCCTTTTCATGGGAGAATCTTCAGTACATTCTGCAGTCTGTGTTCAGGGTAGAGTTTGATCACTGCCAACATTGCCCTTTTTAATTGATGCTATGGATTTAACAATTCCAGACAATGTCTGTTGGAGGGATAAATGTTTTCTATATATAGGTCTACTTCTAGTTGTGTATCAATTTGCTACTCATAATATTGTTTAACATGATTTACTAACCAAGATGCTGTAGATTTTTGATTGTGTGGGGGGAGGTCCGTCTCTTAAGGATTTGTATACTGTTCTAGTGGCCAGCTATGGAATTTATATTGCAAGTGACAGGCTCTGTCTTTTTTGTAACATAAAAAAAATCTAATTTTACCATAATCTTTCTTGTTTGACTTTAATAGTATGCTATTTTATCACATTTATGGACTGCGCTATGGCTGCATTAACTGGCCATCCATGATATCAAAATTAGAGGTCGACCGGATTAATTGGGGCCGATTTGAAGTTTTCATAATAAATTGAAATCGGTATTTTTGGGCGCCGATTTCCAATTATTATTATTTTTTAAATGTTATAACTTTTTTAACTAGGCAAGTCAGTTCAGAACACATCCTTATTTTCAATGACTGCCTAGGAGCTGTGGGTTAAATGCCTTGTTCAGGAGCAGAACGACAGATTATCACCTTGTCCACTCAGGGGTTCCAATCTTGCAACCGCACAGTCCAACGCAATGCACTCCACGAGTAGAAACCAAGGTAAATTGCTAGCTAGCATTAAATTTATCTTATAAAAACAATCAATCATAATCACTAGTTATAACTAATCCAGTTTAGCAGGCAATAATTAACCAGGTGAAATGGTCATTTCTCGCGTTCATTGCACGCAGAGTCAGGGTATATGAAACAGTTTGGGCTGCCTGGCTCATTGCGAACTAATTTGGCAGAATTTTAAGTAATTATGACATAACATTGAAGATTATGCAATGTAACAAGAATATTTAGATTTAGAGATGCCACCCACCCGTTAGATAAAATACCGAACGGTTCCGTCTTTCACAAAAAATAATCAACATTTTGTTTTCGAAATTATAGTTTCTGGATTCGATCATATTAATGACCAAAGGCTCGTATTTCTGTGTGATATGTTATTAAGTCTGATTTGAAGGAGCAGTCTGAGCAGCAGCAGGCCCGTAATCATTCATTCAAACAGCATTTCGTGCGTTTTGCCAGCAGCTCTTAAGCACAGCGTTGTTTATGACTTAAAGCCTATCAGCCTAATGGCTGGTGTAACCAATGTGAAATGGCTAGCGAGTTAGCTGGGTGTGCGCTAATACTGTTTCAAACGTCACTCGCTTTTAGATTTGGAGTACGGTGGTTATTCCCCTTGCGCTGCAAGGGCCGCGGCTTTTGTGGAGCGATGGGTAACGATGCTTCGAGTGTGGCTGTTGTCGATGTGTTCCTGGTTCGAGGCGAGGAGGGGGACGGAAGCAATACTGTTACTGGCAATACTATAGTGCCTATAAGAACATCCAATAGTCAAAGGTATATGAAATACAAATGGTATAGAGAGAAATAGTCCTATAAATACTATATTAACTACAACCTAAAACCTCTTACCTTGGCATATTGAAGTCTCATGTTAAAAGGAACCACCAACTTTCATATATTCTCATGTTCTGAGCAAGGAACTTAAACGTTAGCTTTTTTACATGGCACATATTACTTTCTTCTCCAACACTTTGTTTTTGCATTATTTAAACCAAATTGAACATGTTTCATTATTTATTTGAAGCTAAATTGATTTTATTGATGTTTTATATTAAGTTAAGTGTTAATTCAGTATTGTTGTAATTGTCATTATAACAAAACAAAAAAAAGTCAGATTAATCGGTATCGGCTTTTTTGGTCCTCCAATAATCGGTAGACCTCTAATCAAAATTATATGTAACAATGTTGAGGCAATTTTACTGAGTAAAACAAGCTTATTTGGGGTTCTGATGGGGTACGACAGTTGAACTAATCTCATGAGGCCTTTTAAGTTCATCTTCAATAATCAATGGGTACATACAGTATTAAGTACAAAAACAGCTGTAGCAACTTCTGATTGCCCTTTTAACGTTGCTTTACTGTAACCTGGCCTAGATCCCCGCAAAGAAAAAGAAAGGGCACAGAGATTAATTCTGGTTTACACGCAATATTCTGTAAGGCTTTACTGTAAAGGTAACCTTGTCAGATCAACACTGAGGACATGTGCTTCTCAATTTAGACTTTAATCAGGAGCATAACCTTGGATTAATCAACAATGTGATGAAAGTATGAGTATATAATTTCCCTCCTGTCCTCTTCACTCAGCTGTTCACATCTTTTAGGGCATCTTGAATTTACTAGTTTCACGAGACTGAATGAAATTAGCCTAATATCTTACTGTAGGAAAACTTGTATATTGCGTGTTTAACAATTGAAATAAGATTGATGCATACTGAATACTCATGATGGTACAGACCAGACTTAATTTTCACTTGAATAGGTATCAATGTAACTTAATATCTGTATTTCAAACGGCAAAGATTCAGTGAGGGAGGAAGTATCTGAAGACAATGGCCTGTCCACACATTCTTGTCAGGTTTTTGCATATTTCTAGAGAAGCTTTAGCTCAAATCACAATAGCCGAACAAGGAATTGCACAACCAATTATTAGTATACTGAGAGAGCTTCCAACATCCCTCCAATCACGTTCTGCTCTTGTAGATGACGACACACTTTGCAAGTGAGGGAAACAAGTCTGTTTTGGGACCTTTAGCCTAGTTCTGCAGACTGCAGTCACAAAGGAAGGAGGGGTGCCTGCCTGTTCCTGAGCCACCCTAAAGGCTGCAAGGAAGCAAGGAAACCTGGAAACCAGCCACAGTGGAAACATCTTTCAAACCGTCTCTCCCTTGGTTTAGATTTAAAGATACTTATCCAGGTTCAAGTGTTTTAATCATATTTGTAAGTTTAGACATTACATGGGGCTGATGTGAATATTTCCAGTATGCTATTTATCCCTATACCTACTGGAAGGTTGTTGATATGTTTGTCATAAATCTGATATAAGACAACTGGGAAATCGTCACTCATCTTCAGGTCGGAAAGTTGGAATTCTAGAAAGATAACCGAGCTTCCGACTTGGAATTCCGAGTTGGATGATCGTTCAAATTTTTTATGTTGAACGCAGCATCTATATCTACAGTGCATTCGGAAAGTATTCTGACCCCTTCCCTTTTTCCACATTTGGTTACGTTACAGCCTTATCTTAAAGTTGATTAAATAACAATTCTCATCAATCTACACACTACCGCATAATGACAAAGCAAAAACAGTTTTTTTTGCGTAAGTATTCAGACCCTTTGCTATGAGACTCAAATTTGAGCTCAGGTGCATCCTGTTCCCATTGATCATCCTTGAGATGTTTCTACAACTTGATTGGATTCCAACAGTGGTAAATTAAATTGTTTGGACATTATTTGGAAATGTACAAGTTTTTTATTTTACCATTATTTTAGCAGGTAAGTTGACTGAGAACACAGTCTCGTTTACAGCAACAACCTGGGGAATAGTTACATGGGAGAGGAGGGGGATGAGTGAGCCAATTGTAAGCTGGGGATGATTAGGTGACTGTATGAGGGACAGCTTGGGAATTTTAGCCAGGACACCGGGGTTAACACCCATACTCTTACAATAAGTCCCATAGGATTTTTAATGACCTCAGAGAGTCAGGACACCTGTTTAATGTCCCATCTGAAAGATGGCACCCTACACTGGGCAGTGTCCCCAATCACTGCCCTGGGGCATTGGGATATTTTTTAGACCAGAGGAAAGGGTGCCTCCTACTTGCCCTCCAACACCACTTCCAGCAGCATCTGGTCTCCCATCCAGGGACTGACCAGGACCAACACTGCTGAGCTTCAGAAGCAAGCCAGCAGTGGGATGCAGGGTGGTATTCTGCTGGCATACAAACGTGTCTATAGAAGTTCTCACATTTGACAGTGCATGTCAGAGAAAAACCAAGCCATGAGGTCAAAGGAATTGTCTGTAGAGCTCCAAGACAGGATTGTGGTGAGACACAAATCAGGGGAAGGGTACCAAAAAAAATCTGCAGTGGTGGAGGTCCCAAAGAACACAGTGGCCTCCATCATTCTTAAATGGAAGAAGTTTGGAACCACCAATACTCTTCCTAGAGCTGTCCGCCTGGCCAAACTGAGCAATCGGGAGAGAAGGGCCTTGGTCAGGGAGGTGACAAAGAACACGATGATCACTGACAGAGCTCTAGAGTTCCTATGTGGAGATAGGAGAAACTTGCAGAAGGACAACCATCTCTGCAGCACTCCACCAATCAGGCCTTTATTGTAGAGTGGCCAGACGGAAGCCACTCCCCAGTAAAAGGCACATGACAGCTCACTCTCAGACAAGAGGTCGACCGATTATTTTGATTTAAAAAAGAAAAACATTATTACACCTTTATTTAAACAGTTAGGCTAGTTGAGAACAAGTTCTCATTTACAACTGCGACCTGGCCAAGAAAAAGCAAAGCAGTGCGACACAAACAACAACAGAGTTACACATGGAATAAACAAACATACAGTCAATAATACAATTGAAAAAGTCTATATACAGTGTGTGCAAATGAGGTGGGCAGCTGGGAGGAGGTGCTCTTATTCTCCATGGACTTTACAGTGTTCCAGAACTTTTTGGAGTTTGTGCTACAGGATGCGAATTTCTGTTTGAAAAAGCTAGCCTTTGCTTTCCTAACTGCCTGTGAGTATTGGTTCCTAACTTCCCTGAAAAGTTGCATATCGTGGGGGCTATTCGATGCTAATGCAGTACACCACAAGATGTTTTTGTGTTGGTGAAGGGCAGTCAGGTCTGGAGTGAACCAAAGGCTATATCTGTTCCTGGTTCTAATTTTTCTGAATGGGGCATGCTTATTTAAGATGGTGAGGAAAGCACTTTTAAATAATAACCAGGCATCCTCTACTGACGGGATGAGGTCAATATCCTTCCAGGATTCCCGGGCCAGGTCGATTAGAAAGGCCTGCTCGCTGAAGTGTTTTAGGGAACGTTTGACAGTGATGAGGGTTGGTCATTACGGACGCAGGCAATGAGGTCACTGAGATCCTAGTTGAAGACAGCAGAGGTGTATTTGGAGGGCAGGTTGGTTCTGATGATTTCTATGAGGGTGCCCGTGTTTATGGATTTGGGGTTGTACCTGGTAGGCTCATTGATAATTTGTGTGAGATTGAAGGCATCAAGTTTAGATTGTAGGATGGCCGGGGTGTTAAGCATGTCCCAGTTTAGGTCACCTAACACCAAGAGCTCTGAAGATAGATGGGGGGCAATCAATTCACATATGGTGACCAAGGCACAGATGGGGGCAGAAGGTGGTCTATAGCAAGCGGCAATGATGAGAGACTTGTTTCTGGATTATGATTTTTAAACGCGAATACTGATACAGATTATTGGAGGACCAAAAAAAGCTGATACCGATTAATCTGCCAATTTTTATGTATATATTTGTAATAATGACAATTACAACAATATTGAATGAAAAATTAACACTTATTTTAACTTAATATAATACATAAACTAAATCTATTCAGTCTCAAATAAATAATGAAACATGTTCACATTTGGTTGAAATAATGCAAAAACACAGCGTTGGAGAAGAAAGTGAATGTGCAATATGTGCCTTGCTCAGAACATGAGAACATATGAAAGCTGGGGGTTCAATATTCCCAGTTCTTCAATATTCCCAGTTAAGAAGTTTTAGGTTGTAGTTTTTATAGGAATTATGACGTGTTGACTATTTCTCTCTATACAATTTGTATTTCATATACCTTTGACTATTGGATGTTCTTTTAGGCACTTTAGTATCGCCAGCCTAATCTCAGGAGTTGATAGGCTTGAAGTCATAAACAGAGCTGTGCATCAAATATTGCTAAGAGCTGTTGGCAAATGCAGTAAAGTGCTGTTTGAATGGGGGCTTACGAGCCTGCTGCTGCCTACCACCGCTCAGTCAGACTGCTCTATCAAATATCAAATTATAGACTTAATTATAATATAATAAACACAGAAATGTGAGCCTTTGGTCATTAATTTGGTCAAATCTATAAACTATCATTTAGAAAACAAAAAGTTTATTCTTTCAGTGAAATACAGAACCGTTCCGTATTTTATCGAACCCTAAATCTAAATATTTCTGTTGCATTGCACAACCTTCAATGTTATGTCATAATTATGTAACATTCTGGCAATTCTCACAGTTCGCATTTTTTTTTTATTTTTTTTTATTTCACCTTTATTTAACCAGGTAGGCTAGTTGAGAACAAGTTCTCATTTGCAACTGCGACCTGGCCAAGATAAAGCATAGCAGTGTGAACAGACAACACAGAGTTACACATGGAGTAAACAATTAGCAAGTCAATAACACAGTAGAAAAAAATGGGCAGTCTATATACAATGTGTGCAAAAGGCATGAGGTAGGCGAATAATACAATTTTGCAGATTAACACTGGAGTGATAAATGATCAGATGGGCATGTACAGGTAGAGATATTGGTGTGCAAAAGAGCAGAAAAGTAAATAAATAAAAACAGTATAAAAACAGTATGGGAATGAGGTAGGTGAAAAAGGGTGAGCTATTTACCAATAGACTATGTACAGCTGCAGCGATCGGTTAGCTGCTCGGATAGCTGATGTTTGAAGTTGGTGAGGGAGATAAAAGTCTCCAACTTCAGCGATTTTTGCAATTCGTTCCAGTCACAGGCAGCAGAGTACTGGAACGAAAGGCGGCCAAATGAGGTGTTGGCTTTAGGGATGATCAGTGAGATACACCTGCTGGAGCGCGTGCTACGGATGGGTGTTGCCATCGTGACCAGTGAACTGAGATAAGGCGGAGCTTTACCTAGCATGGACTTGTAGATGACCTGGAGCCAGTGGGTCTGGCGACGAATATGTAGTGAGGGCCAGCCGACTAGAGCATACAAGTCGCAGTGGTGGGTGGTATAAGGTACTTTAGTGACAAAACGGATGGCACTGTGATAGACTGCATCCAGTTTGCTGAGTAGAGTGTTGGAAGCCATTTTGTAGATGACATCGCCGAAGTCGAGGATCGGTAGGATAGTCAGTTTTACTAGGGTAAGCTTGGCAGCGTGAGTGAAGGAGGCTTTGTTGCGGAATAGAAAGCCGACTCTGGATTTGATTTCTGATTGGAGATGTTTGATGTGAGTCTGGAAGGAGAGTTTGCAGTCTAGCCAGACACCTAGGTACTTATAGATGTCCACATATTCAAGGTTGGAACCATCCAGGGTGGTGATGCTAGTCGGGCATGCGGGTGCAGGCAGCGATCGGTTGAAAAGCATGCATTTGGTTTTACTCGCGTTTAAGAGCAGTTGGAGGCCACGGAAGGAGTGCTGTATGGCATTGAAGCTCGTTTGGAGGTTGGATAGCACAGTGTCCAATGACGGGCCGAAAGTATATAGAATGGTGTCGTCTGCGTAGAGGTGGATCAGGGAATCGCCCGCAGCAAGAGCAACATCATTGATATATACAGAGAAAAGAGTCGGCCCGAGAATTGAACCCTGTGGCACCCCATAGAGACTGCCAGAGGACCGGACAGCATGCCCTCCGATTTGACACACTGAACTCTGTCTGCAAAGTAATTGGTGAACCAGGCAAGGCAGTCATCCGAAAAACCGAGGCTGTTGAGTCTGCCGATAAGAATTTGGTGATTGACAGAGTCGAAAGCCTTGGCGAGGTCGATGAAGACGGCTGCACAGTACTGTCTTTTATCGATGGCGGTTATGATATCATTTAGTACCTTGAGTGTGGCTGAGGTGCACCCGTGACCGGCTCGGAAACCAGATTGCACAGCGGAGAAGGTACGGTGGGATTCGAGATGGTCAGTGACCTGTTTGTTGACTTGGCTTTCAAGACCTTAGATAGGCAGGGCAGGATGGATATAGGTCTATAGCAGTTTGGGTCCAGGGTGTCTCCCCTTTGAAGAGGGGGATGACTGCGGCAGCTTTCAATCCTTGGGGATCTCAGACGATATGAAAGAGAGGTTGAACAGGCTGGTAATAGGGGTTGCGACAATGGCGGCAGATAGTTTCAGAAATAGCGGGTCCAGATTGTCAAGCCCAGCTGATTTGTACGGATACGGCAATGAGCCAGGCGGCCCAAACTGTTGCATATACCCGGACTCTGCTTGCACTGAACGCAAGAAAAGTGACACAAATTCCCTAGTTAATATTGCCTGCTAACATTAATTTATTTTAACTAAATATGCAGGTTTAAAAATATATACTTCTGTGTATTGATTTTAAGAAAGGCATTGATGTTTATGGTTAAGTACATTTGTGCAACGACAGTGCTTTTTTCGCTAATGTGCTTTTGGCAAAGTTGAAGTAGGCTGTGATTCGATGATAAATTAACAGGCACCACATTGATTATATGCAACGCAGGACAAGCTAGTTAACCTAGTAATATCAACCATGTGTAGGTAACTAGTGATTATGTTAAGATTGATTGTTTTTTATAAGATAAGTTTAATGCTAGCTAGTAACTTACCTTGGCTCCTTGCAGCCACAAGGTGCTTTTGACGCTGCACTCACGTAACAGGTGGTCAGCCAGCCACGCAGTTTCCTCGTGGATTGCAATGTAATCGGTCATAATCGGCATCCAAAAAGGAAAGTTACGAAAACTTGAAATCGCCCTTAATTAATCGGCCATGCCTATTAATCGGTCGACCTCTATCTCAGACCATGAGAAACAACATTCTCTGGTCTGATGAAACCAAGATTGAACTATTTGGCCTGAATGCCAAGCATCATGTCTGGAGGAAACAAGGCACCATCCCTACGGTGAAGCATGGTGGTGGCAGCATCATGCTGTGCGGATGTTTTTCAGCGGTAGGGACTGAGAGACTAGTCAGGATCGAGGGAAAGATGGACGGAGCAAAGTACAGAGGGATTCCAACAGGACAATGGCACACAGCCAAGACAATGCAGGAGTGGATTTGGGACAAGTCTCTGAATGTCCTTGAGTGGCCCAGCCAGAGTGCGTACTTGAACCTAATCAAACGTCTCTGGAGAGATCTGAAAATAGCTGTGCAGTATTCCTCCCCATCCAACCTGACAGAGCTTGAGTGGATTTGCCGAGAAGAATAGGAAACACTCCCCAAATACAAGTGTGTCAAGATTATAGTGTCATAGCCAAGAAGACTCGAGGCTGTAATCGCTGCCAAAGGTGCTTCAACAAAGTACTGAGTAAAGGGTCTGAATACTTATGTTAATGTGATATTTCAGTTTTTTGTTTGTAATACATTTGTAAACATTTCTAAAAACATGTTTTTGTTTTGTCATTATGGGGTATTGTGTGTATATTGACGAGGAAAAATACAATTGAAGCAATTTTAGAATAAGACTGTAACAAAAAGCCAAGCGGTCTGAAAACTTTCCGAATGCACAGTACGTGGATAACCACATGATGACGTCATCATCCCAGCTGTAGGAGAAAGCGTGAGAGTTGCTGACCTGTTCAAACAAACAAGCTTCGAAGAACAACCATGTAAAAGAAATCATCCCATATGGATAGAAACAGTCACACAGGTCCAGACATGTGCCACTCCACTGCTGGAGATGGAACATAAGCTGTACACAGCTGTTAACTACTGCAGCTCAGGTCAATGACAAAACAAACACCCAGCTAAATGTTTTACTTTGACCATCTCATAAGCAAGACAGGCAAAGAAGAACAAGCTGGTTCTCTCTTGGTCTTAATTCAACCCCCTGGTTGCGTTCTAAATGCCAACATATTCCCTAGAAAGCCCAATTCAAATTTCCCCCCCAATTGATCCAGGAGATCTGATTGGTCAAAAAAACAATTAGTGGAAAAATATTAGAATTGGACTGTCTCTGTACAGATGAAGGATCTTCATTTGAGCCAGTTTGCTACATCAGGAAAATAATTCTGCAGCAACAGGAAATGTGAATTATTATGTTGATTCTAATTAATGGGGCTGTAACATTTATTGACAATTTTGATACTATCTGGAAACAAAGCTTGTATTATAAAGATGGATGGGATCCACCCAAATCAGTTGGGTTCCTGGCTCTTTTCACAGCATTATGTGGGGACGGCAGGTAGCCTAGTGGTTAGAGCGTTGGGCCAGTAACCCAAAAGGTTGCTAGATCAAATCCCCGAGCTGACAAGGTAAAAATCTATCATTCTGCCCCTGAACAGGGCAGTTAACCCACTGTTCCTAGGCTGTCATTGTAAATAAGAATTTGTTCTTAACTGACTTGCCTAGATAAAAAAGTTTAAGTCTGCGTTGAGACAATGACCTAAGTCCAGCTCATTTAATCCCTACCATTATGTCGCTGAGTTGTCATAATGCTTCAGCAAATGTACATTATCCCAGAGGAAACAGACAGATAAAAGGGAGGCAATCAAATAGTGATGAGTTCAGGTGGGTCCAATGAGGCGCAGGTGCGTGTTATGAAGGGGACAGCTGTGCGTAATAATAGGAAGTCTGGCACCTTCGAGCACAGGAGGGAGAGCGGGAGCAGACGTGACAATACCCCCCCCTCCCCTCTAGGGGCGCCACCAGGCGAGCCTAGCGGGTCGGCCGAGGCCTGGGCGCTGGACAAGCCAGCTGGGGGCGTAGAAGCCAGATGAACCGGCAGAGGCGTGGGAGCCTGGTGAACTGGTTGAGGCGTGGGAGCCTGACAATCCAGTTGAGGCATGAAAGCCTGATGGCTGGCATGACATGGGGTGGGCGCCTGCCGAGCCCACCGGGGCAAGAAAAACCTCTCAAGCCAGCTTGGGTGTGGAAGCCCGACAAGCTAGCTGACGCACCCCCGGTTCTATCGAAAATGGCACCCGGACCCGACGTCACCAACAAAACCCCAGGCCTCCCTCATGCTTCCAATTGTGGTGTCTACATTCTGTGAGGATCGATGCTGGAGACAGGAAGCAGGTACAGGGAGAACATTTAATGAATAACAGACATAAAACAGGCCAGGAACAGCGTCTGGACAGGGGACAAAGTAACAACATAAATGCAGACACAGGAAACAGACAAAGGGAGGCAATCAAATAGTGATGGAGTTCAGATGGGTCCAATGAGGTGCAAGTGTGCGTAACGAAGGGTACAGGTGTGCGTAATTGATAGGCAGTCTGGAACCCTCGACCGCAGGAGAGGGAGAGCGGGAGCAGGTGTGACACCTGTCTAACAGAACACAGAGCGTGTTCTTTAGTGAAAGCCTCTCCAACAAAATCCAGGTAGAATCAGGAATTCCCCAGGGCAGCTGTCTCGGCCCCTTACATTTTTCAATCTTTACTAACGACATGCCAGTAAAGCCAGTGTGTCCATGTATGCGGATGACTCAACACTATACACGACCTACCACAATGACTGAAATGACTGCAACACTTAACAAAGAGCTGCGGTGGAAAGGAATAAATTAGTCCTAAATATTTAAAATACTAAAAGCATTATTTTTGGGACAAATCATTCAATAAAACCTAAACCTTAACTAAAAATTGTATTGAATAATGTGGAAATTGAGCAAGTTGAGGAGACTTAACTGCTTGGAGTTACCCTGGATTGTAAACTGTCATGCTCAAAACATATTGATACAACAGTAGCTAGGATGTGGAGAAGACTGTCTATAATAAAGTGCTGCTCTGCATTCTTAACAGCATTATCAACAAGATAGGCCCTACAGGCCCTAGTTTTGTCGCACCTGGACTACTGTTCAGTAGTGTGGTCTGGTGCCACACTTAGGAAAATTGCAATTGGCTCACAACAGGGCACTACAGCTGGCCCTTGGATGTACACAGAAAGCTACCATTAATGATATGCATGTCAATCTCTCCTGGCTCGAAGTGGAGGAGAGATTGACTTAATCACTACTTGTATTTGTGAGAGGTATTGACATGTTGAATGCACCGACCTGTCTGTTTAAACTACTGGCACACAGCTCGGACACCCATGCATACCCCACAAGACATGCCAACAGATGTCTCTTCACAGTCGCCAAGTCCAGAACAGACTATGGGAGGCGCACAGTACTACATAGAGCCCCCCAAAAAAAAAAGTATGAAAATGTATGCACTCACTACTGTAAGTCGCTCTTGATAAGAGCATTTGCCAAATGCCTAAAAATAAAAATAAATCAAATCATTGATAAATTGAGATCACTAATTAGTAAAGAACTCCCTCACCTGGTTGACTATGTCTTAATTGAAAGCAAAAACCTGTAGAGACTAGGCCCTCCATGGAATGAGTTTGACAACCCTTATCAAAAGGGTTTAAGCATATGTGAATCTACTGATTGGGAGTTGATCCAGTTACTGCGGTGATCATTAGGAGACAACGTGTGACAGTAATTAGACAACATCACAGGAGGTTGCTGAGAGGTTGATAGCTCATAATAATGGCTGGAACAGAGTGAATGGAATGGCATCAAACACATGGAAACCATGTATTTGATACCATTCTACTTATTCTGCTCCAGCCATTACCACGAGCCCATCCTCCCAAATTAAGGTGTCACCAACCTCCTGTGCAAACAGATGGTATAGAGGCTGTAGTGGTGAGAGGTAGTTTGTGGCCTAGCCATAGCCAATCACACCCAATCCTAACACACACCATGATGACAAACTCAGCCAGTCCCAAATGTATCCCTCCCTACACAACAAACATTGGATGGCTAGGGCCAAGGGGAAGGGATAGGGAGCGAATTGGGGCCGACTGAGTGAGTTTGACCAATGCTCAATCCCTTTGTCTTCTCCTGCCTTCCTCTAGCAGATTAGTAATGGATAGAGGCATGGTCTGGGGCAGTCATGTGCACATCACATGCCCTTCTGCATGCTCCACAGAGCGTGCGCTGGAAGAAATGCAATTAAAATATCCACTGCCGTTTAGAACCATCCAGTCCAACAGACACACACAGACAGAGCTTCAGGCAACATTGCAAACCAGGAGAGTAAACATAACAGCAATATGAAGGTGAAGGGACGCTGAAGCTTGTTTGCCATGGCACCCACCATCACTCTTGAGTCCAATCTGTGCGTTATATCAGGGTCTTATAATCCAGAATGAGTCCGATTATTCATCAATACTGTGTACAAGACATTAAGAACACCTGCTCTTTCTATTAAATGTTATTTAACCTTTATTTAACTAGGCAAGACAGTTACGAACAACTTCTTATTTACAATGACGGCCTACCAGGGATTAACTGCCTTGTTCACAGGCAGAACGACAGATTTTTACCTTGTCAGCTCTGTTTTTTTTTTGGTTACTGGCCCAACGCGTTAACCACGAGGCTACCTGCCCCCCCCCATGATATAGACTGATCAGGTGAATCCAAGTGAAAGCTATTATCCCTTATTGATGTCACTTCAATCAGTGTATATGAAGGGGAGAAGACCGGTTAACATTTTTATATAAATAATATATAAATAAGTATTTTTAAGCCTTGAGACAATTGAGACATGTATATGTGCCATATGTGCCATTCCAAGACAAAATATTTAGGTGCCTTTCAACAGGGTATGGTAGTAGGTGTCAGGCGCACCCGTTTGAGTGTGTTAAGAACTGCAATGCTGCAGGGTTTCTCAACAGTTTCCCGTGAGTATCAAGAATGGTCCACCACCCAAAGGACATCCAGTCAACTTGACACAACTGTGGGAAGCATTGGAGTCAATATGGGCCAGCATTCCTGTGGAGCACGCTTTCGACAACTTGTAAAGCATGTCCCAACGAATTGAGGCTGTTCTGAGGGCAAAAGGGGGTGCAACTCAATATTAGGAAGGTGTTCCTAATGTTTTGTACATTCCATATATATTTACAGTATGTATGTAAGCTCCACCTTGCCCTTTTAAGCCTACACATCCTATATTTATCTGGAAATGAGTGTAAATGGGACAGCGTGGATGGCGTATGATTTGTTATTGAATTAGGTGAGGAAAGCCCAACAGCAAAATCTACTGGGTCTAAATTAAAGTCTGATGGCTTCTGTTTTAACACAAATGAGACACCATCCTTTAGTCTGGGTCTGTAATCCTATCAGGATAAAAAAAAAATTATAAATTGTAGCGAAAAGGCTTTACTATAACTGTGACATTGCTTGTGCCCTGAATGGCACCCTCTTCCTTATACAGTACACTACTTTTGACCAGAGACTTGGTCAAAAGTAGTGCACTAAGGAAAGAGTGCCATTTGAGACGCACATACAGTATACACTGTGTAATCTCTTTCCCTAGTGGGCAACTAAAGAGCCCTCCAGCCACCACCGACCATGTTGACAACAGACTGGGCTGGTGTTGTTTGTGACATATCCCCCATTCCCAGTCTCCCCTACAGCAGCCTGTTTTTGGAAATGTTGTGATAACGGCCAGTAACAGAGACAGGACATACACACACACGCACACACACACGTATGCATACATAGACACAGGCACACACACACACACTCACACTGAGATAGTGAGGGTAGGAAAATGACAGCAGCTGTAAAAGTAGAGACATTGTGGAGGTTTGGGAGAGATCAAGGGAAAGTTATAACGCTGGGGAGGGAGACCACTACAGACCACCATACTCAGGACCCCCCGTAGCGAACAACGTCAGCAGTGGTCTGAGAAATCTGTTTTCATCACGCTTGAATTAAGAACAACAAATCATTCAGGTCTCTGAAAGAGATAAGTATCACCACCGTCTGCTTCTTATTTCTTACTTAAGCTTTCTACTGGAGTCCCAAATTGAGATCTGCAGGTGTCGCTTTTGTTTTTGTATGCATCTGACTCACATTGACCTCAAATGCATTATTTACACAAACTTAACTTAAGCATGATCCTATCTTAGTTAGGATTTGGGCCTAAATATCTAACAAAATGTAGGGTTGGGTTGTCCAGGGTTGGTTGTCTCACAGGTTGGTTGTCACAGTGCTAATTATTCCCAATCTGTGTAATATTTTTAAGGTTAAAATGTGTGAATTCTTTGAAATAACTCATCCACCTGGTCAATTCATGTCACCATGACAAAACATTGAGGTGAGGGGAATTTATGGGGTTTTCCCATAGGTGAAAGTTAAAAAATACATTTATATTCTCTTTGTAAATGTTTGAATAATGGTAGTATCCATGAACAATTGTTGAAAAGTGTAAAGGGAGAGCTACAGTGTGGCAAAAAAAAGTATTTAGTCAGCCACCAATTGTGCAAGTTCTCCCACTTAAAAAGATGAGAGAGGCCTGTAATTTTCATCATAGGTACACTTCAACTATGACAGACAAAATGAGAAAAGAAATCCAGAAAATCACATTGTAGGATTTTTAATGAATTTATTTGCAAATTATGGTGGAAAATAAATGTAATTGGTTAGAAAATGACTTGATAGTCTGGACACAATGTGTTTTTTTCTGATGGGTGTTAAGTCAGGTTTCCTTAATATTATGAAAAGTGTCCCACAGGGATTGATTTTAGGTCCTGTACTTTTGACTGTTTATATAAACAATGTTGGTCTATCAGCAGAATTGTTTACCATACACCTGTATGCAGATGGCACTGTTGTGCATGCTATTGCCCCGCGGTTGACCAGGCTCTTTCGGAGCTTCAATCTGACTTCATTGCTTTGGAAAAAGCCTTTGTTGAACAGAAATTGATACTTAACGCAGGAAAGTTTTCAGACCTATTTTTCTACACAGAAAACCACATAATGACGAAGCGAAAAGGTTTTTTTTCTGTGCAAATGTTCTAAAAATAAAAAACTGAAATACCTTATTTACATAAATATTCAGCTCAAATTCAGCTCAGGTGCATCCTGTTTCCATTGATCCTCCTTGAGATGTTTTCTACAACTTGATTGGAGTCCACCTGTGGTAAATTCAATTGATTGGACATGATTTGGAAAGGTACACACATATCTATATAAGGTCCCAGTTGCCAGTGCATGTCAGAGCAGATGGAAGACACTCCTCAGTACATGACTGCCCGCTTTGAGTTTGCCAAAAGGCACCTAAAGACTAACAGACCATGAGAAACAAGATTCTCTAGTCTGATGAAACATAGATTGAATTGGCATTCTTTGGCCTGAATGCCAAGCCTCACATCTGGAGGAAACCAGACAACGCTAATCACCTGCCCGATACCATCCCTACGGTGAAGCATGGTGGTGGCAGCATCATGATGTGGGGATGTTTTTTTAGCGGTAGGGACTGGGAGACTAGTCAGGATCGAGGGAAAGATAAACGGACCAAGTACAGAGAGATCCTTGATGAAAACCTGCTCCAGAGCGCTCAGGACCTCAGACTGGGGCGAAGTTTCACCTTCCAACAGAACAAAGATCATAGGAACACAGCCAAGACAACGCAGGAGCGGCTTCAGGACAAGTCTCTGAATGTCCAACGCACGGTGTTGAACCCGATCAAACATCTCTGTAGAGACCTGAAAATAGCTGTGCAGCGACGCTCCCCATCCAACCTGACAGAGCTTGAGAGGATCTGCAAAGAAGAATGAGAGAAACTCCCCAAATATAGGTGTGACAAGCTTGTCGCGCCATACCCAAGAAGACTCGAAGGCTGTAATTGCTCCCAGAGGTGCTTCGACAAAGTACTGAGTAAATGGTCTGAATACTTATGTAAATGTGATATTTACATTTTTAATTTTTAATAAATGTGCAAACATTTATAAAAACCTGTTTTTGCTTTGTCATTATGGGGTATTGTGTGTAGATGTATGATAAAACACAAACAATTTAATCAATCTTTGAGAAAGCCTGTAACGTAACAATATGTAGAAAAAGTGAATGGGTCTATATTGTGTCTATTGATGTATATTAATGTGTATACAGGGCTCATCTGTAAAAGAGACCTTGGTCTCAGCATGACTCCCTGTCTAAATAAAAAACACGTGTACACTCTGTCCACTTGTGACAATCCAACCCTGCGATGGGGCTGGTTGTCACAAGTGGACAGAGTGTTTGATGGCTAATAACTTCATGTCAACCCAAGACTTTCGTCTTTCTCCTAATATTGAAGAGAGTCGTGTAAGATATACTGGTGCTGAGAAATACACATGAGAATAAAAAAGTGTGACAACCAACCCCCGGATCCCTTTTTGTTTTTTCCTCAGTTGTACAGCTGTAAACATCTACAAGGGAGGATGAAGGAATGTTAAGATAAATAAATGCTTTGTGTTTGTGTTGATCTCATGGAGAAACTCTGTGTCATGCTGGGAATCTATTGACTGACCACGCACGCACACACGCAACACACACACACAATTGACTGACTGCACCACAGACCAGCATGTGTAGCTGACTGACTGGGAGATAAGGGACAAGAGATAGTTGATGGAAAACTCACGTGGTAATGCACACATACTGTATGCACACACATTCACACACACACACACACACAAAATGTCAATGGAAGAAGGAGAATGGACCTCTCCAATCCTCTCAAGACACACCTCTCTGGAATCTTCTGTATGAGAGAAAAAGACTGGCATCTAACTCTAGTCATTAGTTACTTGGCATTCTAACTATGGGTGATAGAGCCCTATCCCATTGATTAAAGGGTGAAACACATGGAAATATCCCAGTAGCAACACACGGTTGTATAAACCCATGTTACGTCACCTTAATGTCAGTGCATCATACTTTATATTGTGTAATTTATAAGTAACTTATTTTATATTTATTTTACCTTTATTTAACCAGGTAGGCCAGTTGAGAACAAGTTGACAACTTCGACCTGGCCAAGATAAAGCAAAGCAGAGTGACTCAAACAACAACACAGAGTTACACATGGAATAAACAAACGTACAGTCAATAACACAGTAGAAAAAGTCTATATAAAAAGACCAAATAGACCAAATAGGCCATGGTAGCGAAGGAATTACAATTGAGCAAATTAACAATGCTGATGCTTAAAGTTAGTGAGGGAGATATAAGTCTCTAACTTCAGCGATTCTTGCAATTCGTTCCAGTCATTGGCAGCAGAGAACTGGAAGGAAAGGCGGCCAAAGGGGGTGAGATATACCTGCTGGAGCACGTGCTACGGGTGGGTGTTGTTATGGTGACCAGTGAGCTGAGATAAGGCGTAGCTTTACCTAGCAGAGACTTATAGATGACCTGGAGCTAGTGGGTCTGGCAACGAATATGTAGCGAAGGCCAGCCGACGAGAACCTACAGGTCGCAGTAGTGGGTGGTATATGGGGCTTTGGTGACAAAACGGATGGCACTATGATAGACTGCATCCAATTGAAGAGCATGCATTTAGTTTTACTAGCGTTTAAGAGCAGTAGGAGGCCACGGAAGGAGTGTTGTAAGTGTCCACAGTGTCCAAAGAAGGGCCAGATGTATACAGAATGATGTCGTCTGCGTACAGGTGGATCAAGGAATCACCGGCAGCAAGAGTGACATCATTGATATATACAGAGAAAAGAGTCGGCCAGAGAATTGAACCCTGTGGTACCCCCATAGAGATTGCCAGAGGTCCGGACAACAGGCCCTCCGATTTGACACACTGAACTCTGTCTGAGAAGGAGAGGCAGTCATTTGAGAAAACAAGGCTGTTGAGTCTGCCGAAAAGAATATGGTGATTGATAGAGTCGAAAGCCTTGTCTTTTATCGATGGTGCTTATGATATCGTTTAGTACCTTGCGCATGGCTGAGGTGCACCCGTGACCAGCTCAGAATCCGGATTGCACAGCGGAGAAGGTACGGTGAGATTCAAAATGGTCGGTGATCGGTTTGTTAACTTGGCTTTCAAAAACTTTAGAAATGCAGTGCGGATGGATATAGGTCTGTAAGGTATGGATATAGGTCTGAGGTATGCGGTCAGCTGTAGGGCTGACTCAGGGAAGAGGACGCCCCTGCCTTGCATAGTCCCGTGGGAAATCTTATTTGGGCATGGGACACAAGCTAAGGCTTGATCACCCTTTAGCTGGCCACCTTTGATGAGGGTGTTTAGTGATTAAAGGCCGAAACACCCACTGATTCGAAGGCACACTACTGAGGATGTGTCCCAAAATTGACATCTTAACCCAGTCTAAGAAATAAACCTCCCATGCCAATCTGTCAACATCACGGCAAATCTCATGTGAGTGCATACCATCTATTGGCACAATGGACCTTTTTTAACATCTCGTCCCATGTTTTATGATTCTGATTATCTGGACCAGTCCAGTGACTGCTGTGAAAGGACAGCTGGCAACATAGGAAAGTCTGTGTGACAGCTTGGAGAGACAGCTGACCGGAGGGAATAGACCCCACTGGGGCTGTCATGGGCTAGCTACCCATGTTGGCAGTCTCTGACGCTGCTTCAGTATGTTGGAGACACCCGCTAAGTGCTACTGAAAGTCAACAAAGGAACATACCCCTAGAGCCTGCGAGAGCTGGGGCGCAAGATGGCTCAACGACTGATCACACGGCTATGGACCCAGGAACGGAAACAACTACGAGTAGGAACACAGCACATGAGACAACCATAACAGCAGTAGGCACACACTTCCGGTGTGCAGCTGTGGTTGGGAGAGAGTAACATCGGCAAGGGGGTTAAGGATCCATCAAGGGAGGAAAAGGTGCTTGGGAGAGCAGAGACAGGGACCTCGCATTGACCAGTACTTCCTACGAAGCAGCCAGTCAAATCAGTCGAATGAAGCACAGCGACGGGACGCAAACCAAAGTTCGCAGACCATCAGCACCTCTGTAACGGAGGAGGATACACAAGTACAGAAATGCCGGTGGATGAACTAACCCAACCACAGAGACCTCTAAAAGATGAAAAGATCCAAGGGCACAGACCGAGTGTGAAGTGGCCCAAAGCTGTTGAAAAGAGAGAGTGGGAAATAATCAACAACGATCTGACACAAATCTTGGAACAACAGGTAGGAACAGCAGAGAAAAAGCTTGAAAGGATGGGAGACATTATCTACCACTACGGAGAGAGCGCTTTGGAGTAAACGAAAGGAGAAGTGGCAAGACAACACCCGCGCCAGCCAAATCTAGGAGGCAGCAAGAGATCGAGATACTTGTCAGAGAGAGAAGGCAGCTGAGAAAGCAATGGAAGAAAGCCTCTGATGCAGAGAGAGAAGGTCTCATGCTACTCCAAGCAGACATCAAATGTCGGCTGGCAACCTTGCGAAGAGCGGAAAATGTAAGTAATCTTCGTAGGAAGAAGGAACACTCAAGAACACAGTTCTATAAAAATAAAAATAAAGTTTGTCAAAGACCTCTTCGCAAAGGAAAAGTGCGGAATCCTAAAAACTCCAAAGCCAGAACTGGAAGAACATCTGGAAAAGGTCCACCAGGACACGAAAAGGCATGAGCAGATAATCATCCCACATGACATTCCACCTATTCAACCACCAGAATTCAATCTGGACACTGACCCTCCAAAATGGAAGGAAGTAGAGAACGTTGTCCGACGAGCAAGAGTGGCCTCGGCTCCTGGGCCTAATGGAGTACCATACAAGCTCTACAAGAACACCCCGGATGTTCTATGCTTTCTTTGGAGGCTCATGAGGATAGTGTGGCAGAAGGAAATAATACCAAAGGCATGGTGAAGGGCTGGTGGTGTGCTAATCCCAAAAGAGAAGGATGCGACAGACATCAGTCAATTCTGACCAATCTCCCTTCTCAACGTCGAAGGGAAGATCTTTTTAAGTATAATAGCACAGAGGCTGTCCACTTATCTGGAAAGGAACAAGTACATTGATACATCTGTACAGAAAGCAGACATTCCTGGTTTCTCTGGGTAACTGGAACATACTAGTATGATTTGGCACTATATCCAAACAGCTAAGAAGGATAAGAGAGACCTCTATGTCATCTTCCTCGACCTGGCCAATGCCTTTGGCTCAGTTCCCCATGAACATTTTCCAAGTACCAGAACCCATCACTACACTGGTAAAGGCCTATTTCCAAGACCTGCAATTGTGTTTCACAACACCTGACTTCACAACAACATGGCAGTGCTTGGAAGTAGGCATAATGGCAGGCTGTACAATTTCACCTCTGGCCTTCACTATGGCCATGGAAGTCATCATCAGGGCATCGAGATGGGGGGTCGGCAGTGAGAGAACTAAGGAAGGGCCCCGTCTCCCACCTATCCGAGCATACATTGATGACATGACTACACTGACCACCACTGCAGCATGCACCAGGTGGCTAATTGCAAAACTACAGGATAACATCAAGTGGGCCCGGATGAAAATCAAGCCAAGCAAATCTCGAAGCATCTCCATAGTCAAGGGACAGCTTAAAGATGTGAGATTCTGCATGGGAATGACCCGATACCAACGATGTCTGAGCAACCCGTCAAGAGCCTGGGTAGATGGTACAACGAAAGCCTCAGGGATAAAGATCAAGTGCAGCAAGTAAGGCAGGACATTGCCGACGGTCCTGAGAACATCAACAAGACCCTACTGCCTGGGAAGCTCAAGCTTTGGTGCCTAAAGTTTGGACTTCTCCCCCGCGTAATGTGGCCACTCACCGTCTATGAGGTCCCAATAACAACAGTGGAGAAGATGGAGTGAACCATTACCTCATACGTGAAGAAATGAATGGGTGTCCCACGATGCCTGAGTAACATCGGCCTCTATGGCAAAGGGGTCCTTGAACTACCTCTTACAAGTCTAATGGAGGAGTACAAGTGCTCTAAAGTAAGACTTCAGATGACATTAAAGGACTCCAAAGACCAGACCATTAGCAGGGCTGCACCTCCCCTACAAACTGGACGGAAATGGACATCATCCAAAGCTGTGCAGCAAGCAACATCAGCCCTGAGACACCTAGACATTGTGGGGAATATCCAGCATGGAAGAGGAGCAAACCAACGTTCCATAAGGCAACAACATCTGAATGCAGGAAGCTGGTGGACGAGGAGGTGCGCAGACAAGAGGAGACTGCAAGAAGTGCAAAGGCTGTCTCTCTTGCTAAACAAGGGCAATGGACGCGGTGGGAAGGCCTGGAGAGGAGAAAGATCAACTGGAGTGAGCTTTGGCAAATGGAAGCAAGCAACATCAGCTTCATCATAAGAGCTGTTTATGATGTGCTTCCATCACCAAAAAACCTACATCAATGCTATGGTGAGGACCCGACCTGCCCCCTCTGCCCAGCTCCAGCGACTCTCAGGCATATAATGACAGGTCCTCAAGAGCCTGGCTGCAACACTTGAGACCAAGAGCAGTGCAACCAATTCATTACCTCCAAAAACAAGCAATCCCGTCAAAACAACAACATTCATCCGGGAGGGACAGAAAAGGTCCAAGCATCCTCCTACGAAGCCAGAAACGGGACACCTAGCCATGGCCCGGGACTGGAAGATGCTTGTCGATATTGGCCAGCAACTCATTTTTCCACGTGAGATTTCTGGGCGTGGTAGGATAGATTCAGGGCATAATGTATAGACAGGGGTATGGTAGGGTGCGGGTACAGTGGCCTAGGCATTGAGTGACGATAAGAGAGGTTGCATCTCTGGACGCACTAGTTATGCTGGGTGAGGTCACCGCATGTGTGCGAGGTGGGACAAAAGAGGTATCTGAGGCATGTTGAGTGGGACTAGGGGCTCCACAGTAAACTAAAACAAAGATAACTATCCTAAACAACAGTATACATGGCATATTGACATTAGAGAGAGACATAAAGCGAGGCATAAAGCAATCACAGGTGTTGATGGGGGAGCTAGCTAAGAAAACAATGGATAAGACAACAACAGCTAATCAGCTAAGACAACAACAACAGGTAAAATGGCGATGAATGGACAATAATAATTATAATAATATATGCCATTTAGCAGACGCTTTTATCCAAAGCGACTTACAGTCATGTGTGCATACATTCTACGTATGGGTGGTCCCGGGGATCGAACCCACTACCCTGGCGTTACAAGCGCCATGCTCTACCAACTGAGCTACAGAAGGACCACAAAAAGTTAGCAAGCCGGGGCTAGAAGAAGCATCTTCACCGATGTCCAGCAAAGGCCGGTTGAGGGCACAACGGATGGAATTACGTCGGCAGACCAGTTGTGATGGATCGGCGGGGCTCCGTGTCGACAAAGGATCCAGGCCAGTCGGTAAAAGAGGTATTGTAGCTGGAATAATTTTGTTTGCTAGCCGGGAGATGAGCCTGGCTCTTGATAATTGGTGCTAGCTTCGGGACAAGGGCGTTAAACTATAGCCACTCGGTAGCCGCTAGCTTGCTGCGATGATCCGATGGAAAGGTCCAGAGCTTATGGCAAGAATCTGGTGATGTGGTGGATTCTAGTCGTGTTAGTGAAGAGTCCGGGAGGCATCATCTGTGTAGCCGAGTGATCATAGGGTCCACTGATCAGGCCGGGAGATGGACCTGGCTCAAGACTAGCTTTGGGGCTGGGCAAATCGGTAGCAGCTAGCGAGCTGTGATAATCAGGAGTAATGGTCCAGAGCTTACGGCAGGAATCCGGTGATGTGGTGGATTCTAGTCGTGTTAGTGAAGAGTCCGGGAGGCATCATCTGGGTAGCCGAGTGATCATAGGGTCCACTGAGCAGGCCGGGAGATGGACCTGGCTCAAGGCTAGCTTTGGGGCTGGGCAAATCGGTAGCAGCTAGCTAGCTGTGATAATCAGGAGTCATGGTCCAGAGCTTACGGCAGGAATCTGGTGTTGTAGTGGAGAAAAAAACAGGCTTAAAGCGGCTGGTGTCTGTGCTGAAGGTAAAGGCTACTAGCAGTGGCTAATGATGTCTAAATAGCTAGTAGCTGGTTAGCTTCTGATGGCTAGCTTCTGATGGAGGTTCTGGCTATAAGGTCTGAAAATAGCAGACACGTATCACATTGGGTAAGGCGGGTTGCCGGAAGGTATATTTAATAAAAAAATTGAAAAAGAGATTGAAAGATATTGAAATTTATACAAAGAAAGATGGAGAAAAAAATTACACGGGAGGATGACAAACAACGTCTGCACTGCTACGCCATCTTGGAAATATGAGTAAACATATTCTAAGTAAAATATATAAGAATAAGTAGAAGAATAAGTAAACATCTTCTGTATTTCAACACAAATATGATTCAGAATGCAAGTTGCCACTGACAAAGAAATGATCAGTCTATAAATTTAATGGTAGGTTGATTTGAACAGTGAGAGACTGAAAAACAAAGAAAAAATCCAGAAAAACGCATGTGAAAATTGTTATAAATTGATTTGCATTTTAATGAGGGAAATAAGTATTTGACCCCTCTGCAAAACATGACTTAGTACTTGGTGGCAAAACCCTTGTTGGCAATCACAGAGGTCAGATGTTTCTTGTAGTTGGCCACCAGGTTTGCACACATCTCAGGAAGGATTTTGTCCCCATCTTCTCCAAGTCATTTAAGGTTTCTTGGCTGACGTTTGGCAACTCGAACCTTCAGCTCCCTCCACAGATTTTCTATGTGATTAAGGTCTGGAGACTGGCTAGGCCACTCCAGGACCTTAATGTGCTTCTTCTTGAGCCACTCCTTTGTTGCCCTGGCCATGTGTTTTGGGTCATTGTCATGCTGGAATACCCACCCACAACCCATTTTCAATGCCCTTGCTGAGGGAAGGAGGTTCTCACCCAAGATTTGACGGTACATGGCCCCGTCCATCGTCCCTTTGATGCGGGGATGGATGTTGTCCTGTCCCCTTAGCAGAAAAACACCCCAAGAGCATGATGTTTCCACCTCCTGTTTCCATGTTTGACGGTGGGAATGGTGTTCTTGGGGTCATAGGCAGCATTCCTCCTCCTCCAAACATGGCGAGTTGAGTTGATGCCAAAGAGCTCCATTTTGGTCTCATCTGACCACAACACTTTCACCCAGTTGTCCTCTGAATCATTCAGATGTTCATTGGCAAACTTCAGACAGGCATGTATATGTGCTTTCTTGAGCAGGGGGACCTTGCGAACGCTGCATGATTTCAGTCCTTCATGGCGTAGTGACCAATTGTCTTTTTGGTGACTATGTTCCCAGCTGCCTTGAGATCATTGACAAGTTCCTCCCGTGTAGTTCTGGGCTGATTCTTCACCGTTCTCATGATCATTGCAACTCCACGAGGTGAGATCTTGCATGGAGCCCCAGGCCGAGGAAGATTGACAGCTCTTTTGTGTTTCTTCCATTTGCGAATAATCGCACCAACTGTTGTCACCTTCTCACCAAGCTGCTTGGCGATGGTCTTGTAGCCCATTCCAGCCTTGTGTAGGTCTACAATCTTGTCCCTGACTTCCTTGGAGAGCTCTTTGGTCTTGGCCATGGTGGAGAGTTTGGAATCTGATTGATTGATTGCTTCTGTGGACAGGTGTCTTTTATACAGGTAACAAACTGAGATTAGGAGCACTCCCTTTAAGAGTGTGCTCCTAATCTCAGTTTGTTACCTGTATAAAAGACACCTGAGAGCCAGATATCTTTCTGATTGAGAGGGGGTCAAATACTTATTTCCCTCATTAAAATGCAAATCAATTTATAACATTTTTGACATGCGTTGGTTGTTGTTCAGTCTCTCACTGTTCAAATAAACCTACCATTAAAATTATAGACTGATAATTTCTTTGTCAGTGGGCAAACGTACAAAATCAGCAGAGGATCAAATACTTTTTTCCCTCACTGTAATAGTTCTGACTTCTAGCCAATATCTTCTTCTATTCTCTTTTGTAAAACTCCCTGGTGTCAGATTGCTCACCCTCAATCAGAACGAAATGTTCTCACTCATGCATTTATGTAACTGTTGCCCCTGTAACTGGAATCCTGTGTTCTCTGGATTGCAACATTGCATTGGGTCTGTGTGAATCAGACATATACTGTATAATACATGCAAACAGGTTTATTTGTATAGAGAGAGGGTATGTGGGCTAAACATACATGACCGGGAGTTGGGCTGCTGCCTTAGTGTGTAAATGTAACGTGTGTCACACACACTGAAATAGAGTCACTCTTCTTGCTTTTGACACAAAAGAGACCAGGCCTATGTTGACAGTCTGTCTCTGTGCTTGTCTTTTTGTAATAACTGCAGACAGAAATGTTCATAATTTCACTGATGAGGACTGACATGCCTCTTCACTGCTAAAAACAACCTAAGTCTCCAGTGTTTTTCCACTTCGCTTTCCTTATTTTCCTTGCTGATTGTAAAGACACCCCATCCCCCATTTTACTCCTCCCCCTTCTTCCTCCTCCCGCTTCCCGGCACCATCCCTGAATTTACTACCATCCCACCTGTTAAGTATCCTCTTCCCTGACCTACGGCAAAATAATGGGATGCTAAAAGACAAGAACTACGTATGTGGTGCTTGAATACACAGTCTTTACTCCAAGCACATTAATGCACCTGCTGCCAAGTAAGTCTTGCTGAGGCAACATTATCACAGATTTTTACAATTAGTCCTTTCTCGCAGTTGGCATTCCAATTAATCCCAAAGGTGTTTGATGGGGTTGAGGTCAGGGCTCTGTGCAGGCCAGTCAAGTTCTTCCACACCTATCTCAACAAACCATTTCTGTATGGACCTCCCTTTGTGCACGGGGCTATTGTCATGCTGGAACAGGAAAGGCCTTCCCCAAACTGTTGCCACAAAGTTGGAAGCACAGAATTGTCTAGAATGTCATTTTATGCTGTAACGTTAAAGATTTCCCTTCACTGGCACT